>NC_137603.1:65802448-66258222 GCF_963280865.1 Gymnoscopelus braueri | reverse complement strand
AGGACAATGATAAGTGCCAAAAGGACACCTGATGCCAAAAGGACACTGATGCCAAAAGGACAATGATAAGTGCCAAAAGGACACTGATGCCAAAAGGACACTGATGCCAAAAGGACAATGATAAGTGCCAAAAGGACACTGATGCCAAAAGGACACTGATGCCAAAAGGACAATGATAAGTGCCAAAAGGACACTGATGCCAAAAGGACACTGATGCCAAAAGGACAATGATAAGTGCCAAAAGGACACTGATGCCAAAAGGACACTGATGCCAAAAGGACAATGATAAGTGCCAAAAGGACACTGATGCCAAAAGGACACTGATGCCAAAAGGACAATGATAAGTGCCAAAAGGACACTGATGCCAAAAGGACACTGATGCCAAAAGGACAATGATAAGTGCCAAAAGGACACTGATGCCAAAAGGACACTGATGCCAAAAGGACAATGATAAGTGCCAAAAGGACACTGATGCCAAAAGGACACTGATGCCAAAAGGACAATGATAAGTGCCAAAAGGACACTGATGCCAAAAGGACACTGATGCCAAAAGGACAATGATAAGTGCCAAAAGGACACTGATGCCAAAAGGACACTAATGCCAAAAGGACAATGATAAGTGCCAAAAGGACACTGATGCCAAAAGGACACTAATGCCAAAAGGACAATGATAAGTGCCAAAAGGACACTGATGCCAAAAGGACACTAATGCCAAAAGGACAATGATAAGTGCCAAAAGGACACTGATGCCAAAAGGACACTAATGCCAAAAGGACAATGATAAGTGCCAAAAGGACACTGATGCCAAAAGGACACTAATGCCAAAAGGACAATGATAAGTGCCAAAAGGACACTGATGCCAAAAGGACACTAATGCCAAAAGGACAATGATAAGTGCCAAAAGGACACTGATGCCAAAAGGACACTAATGCCAAAAGGACAATGATAAGTGCCAAAAGGACACTGATGCCAAAAGGACACTAATGCCAAAAGGACAATGATAAGTGCCAAAAGGACACTGATGCCAAAAGGACACTAATGCCAAAAGGACAATGATAAGTGCCAAAAGGACACTGATGCCAAAAGGACACTAATGCCAAAAGGACAATGATAAGTGCCAAAAGGACACTGATGCCAAAAGGACACTAATGCCAAAAGGACAATGATAAGTGCCAAAAGGACACTGATGCCAAAAGGACACTAATGCCAAAAGGACAATGATAAGTGCCAAAAGGACACTGATGCCAAAAGGACACTAATGCCAAAAGGACAATGATAAGTGCCAAAAGGACACTGATGCCAAAAGGACACTAATGCCAAAAGGACAATGATAAGTGCCAAAAGGACACTGATGCCAAAAGGACACTAATGCCAAAAGGACAATGATAAGTGCCAAAAGGACACTGATGCCAAAAGGACACTAATGCCAAAAGGACAATGATAAGTGCCAAAAGGACACTGATGCCAAAAGGACACTAATGCCAAAAGGACAATGATAAGTGCCAAAAGGACACTGATGCCAAAAGGACACTAATGCCAAAAGGACAATGATAAGTGCCAAAAGGACACTGATGCCAAAAGGACACTAATGCCAAAAGGACAATGATAAGTGCCAAAAGGACACTGATGCCAAAAGGACACTAATGCCAAAAGGACAATGATAAGTGCCAAGAGGACACTGATGCCAAAAGGACACTAATGCCAAAAGGACAATGATAAGTGCCAAAGAGGACACTGATGCCAAAAGGACACTAATGCCAAAAGGACAATGATAAGTGCCAAGAGGACACTGATGCCAAAAGGACACTAATGCCAAAAGGACAATGATAAGTGCCAAGAGGACACTGATGCCAAAAGGACACTAATGCCAAAAGGACAATGATAAGTGCCAAGAGGACACTGATGCCAAAAGGACACTAATGCCAAAAGGACAATGATAAGTGCCAAGAGGACACTGATGCCAAAAGGACACTAATGCCAAAAGGACAATGATAAGTGCCAAGAGGACACTGATGCCAAAAGGACACTAATGCCAAAAGGACAATGATAAGTGCCAAGAGGACACTGATGCCAAAAGGACACTAATGCCAAAAGGACAATGATAAGTGCCAAGAGGACACTGATGCCAAAAGGACACTAATGCCAAAAGGACAATGATAAGTGCCAAGAGGACACTGATGCCAAAAGGACACTAATGCCAAAAGGACAATGATAAGTGCCAAGAGGACACTGATGCCAAAAGGACACTAATGCCAAAAGGACAATGATAAGTGCCAAGAGGACACTGATGCCAAAAGGACACTAATGCCAAAAGGACAATGATAAGTGCCAAGAGGACACTGATGCCAAAAGGACACTAATGCCAAAAGGACAATGATAAGTGCCAAGAGGACACTGATGCCAAAAGGACACTAATGCCAAAAGGACAATGATAAGTGCCAAGAGGACACTGATGCCAAAAGGACACTAATGCCAAAAGGACAATGATAAGTGCCAAGAGGACACTGATGCCAAAAGGACACTAATGCCAAAAGGACAATGATAAGTGCCAAGAGGACACTGATGCCAAAAGGACACTAATGCCAAAAGGACAATGATAAGTGCCAAAAGGACACTGATGCCAAAAGGACACTAATGCCAAAAGGACAATGATAAGTGCCAAAAGGACACTGATGCCAAAAGGACACTAATGCCAAAAGGACAATGATAAGTGCCAAAAGGACACTGATGCCAAAAGGACACTAATGCCAAAAGGACAATGATAAGTGCCAAAAGGACACTGATGCCAAAAGGACACTAATGCCAAAAGGACAATGATAAGTGCCAAAAGGACACTGATGCCAAAAGGACACTAATGCCAAAAGGACAATGATAAGTGCCAAAAGGACACTGATGCCAAAAGGACACTAATGCCAAAAGGACAATGATAAGTGCCAAAAGGACACTGATGCCTAAAAGGACACTAATGCCAAAAGGACAATGATAAGTGCCAAAAGGACACTGATGCTAAAAGGACACTAATGCCAAAAGGACAATGATAAGTGCCAAGAGGACACTGATGCTAAAAGGACACTAATGCCAAAAGGACAATGATAAGTGCCAAAGGACACTGATGCTAAAAGGACACTAATGCCAAAAGGACAATGATAAGTGCCAAAAGGACACTGATGCTAAAAGGACACTAATGCCAAAAGGACAATGATAAGTGCCAAAAGGACACTGATGCTAAAAGGACACTAATGCCAAAAGGACAATGATAAGTGCCAAAAGGACACTGATGCTAAAAGGACACTAATGCCAAAAGGACAATGATAAGTGCCAAAAGGACACTGATGCTAAAAGGACACTAATGCCAAAAGGACAATGATAAGTGCCAAAAGGACACTGATGCTAAAAGGACACTAATGCCAAAAGGACAATGATAAGTGCCAAAAGGACACTGATGCTAAAAGGACACTGATGCCAAAAGGACAATGATAAGTGCCAAAAGGACACTGATGCTAAAAGGACACTGATGCCAAAAGGACAATGATAAGTGCCAAAAGGACACTGATGCTAAAAGGACACTGATGCCAAAGGACACTGATGCCAAAAGGACAATGATAAGTGCCAAAAGGACACTGATGCTAAAAGGACACTAATGCCAAAAGGACAATGATAAGTGCCAAAAGGACACTGATGCTAAAAGGACACTAATGCCAAAAGGACAATGATAAGTGCCAAAAGGACACTGATGCTAAAAGGACACTAATGCCAAAAGGACAATGATAAGTGCCAAAAGGACACTGATGCTAAAAGGACACTAATGCCAAAAGGACAATGATAAGTGCCAAAAGGACACTGATGCTAAAAGGACACTGATGCCAAAAGGACAATGATAAGTGCCAAAAGGACACTGATGCTAAAAGGACACTGATGCCAAAAGGACATTGATGCCAAAAGGACACTGATGCCAAAAGGACACTAATGCCAAAAGGACAATGATAAGTGCAAAAGGACACTGATGCCAAAAGGACACTGATGCCAAAAGGACAATGATAAGTGCCAAAAGGACACTGATGCCAAAAGGACACTGATGCCAAAAGGACAATGATAAGTGCCAAAAGGACACTGATGCCAAAAGGACACTGATGCCAAAAGGACAATGATAAGTGCCAAAAGGACACTGATGCCAAAAGGACACTGATGCCAAAAGGACAATGATAAGTGCCAAAAGGACACTGATGCCAAAAGGACACTGATGCCAAAAGGACAATGATAAGTGCCAAAAGGACACTGATGCCAAAAGGACACTAATGCCAAAAGGACAATGATAAGTGCCAAAAGGACACTGATGCCAAAAGGACACTAATGCCAAAAGGACAATGATAAGTGCCAAAAGGACACTGATGCCAAAAGGACACTAATGCCAAAAGGACAATGATAAGTGCCAAAAGGACACTGATGCCAAAAGGACACTAATGCCAAAAGGACAATGATAAGTGCCAAAAGGACACTGATGCCAAAAGGACACTAATGCCAAAAGGACAATGATAAGTGCCAAAAGGACACTGATGCCAAAAGGACACTAATGCCAAAAGGACAATGATAAGTGCCAAAAGGACACTGATGCCAAAAGGACACTAATGCCAAAAGGACAATGATAAGTGCCAAAAGGACACTGATGCCAAAAGGACACTAATGCCAAAAGGACAATGATAAGTGCCAAAAGGACACTGATGCCAAAAGGACACTAATGCCAAAAGGACAATGATAAGTGCCAAAAGGACACTGATGCCAAAAGGACACTAATGCCAAAAGGACAATGATAAGTGCCAAAAGGACACTGATGCCAAAAGGACACTAATGCCAAAAGGACAATGATAAGTGCCAAAAGGACACTGATGCCAAAAGGACACTAATGCCAAAAGGACAATGATAAGTGCCAAAAGGACACTGATGCCAAAAGGACACTAATGCCAAAAGGACAATGATAAGTGCCAAAAGGACACTGATGCCAAAAGGACACTAATGCCAAAAGGACAATGATAAGTGCCAAAAGGACACTGATGCCAAAAGGACACTAATGCCAAAAGGACAATGATAAGTGCCAAAAGGACACTGATGCCAAAAGGACACTAATGCCAAAAGGACAATGATAAGTGCCAAAAGGACACTGATGCCAAAAGGACACTAATGCCAAAAGGACAATGATAAGTGCCAAAAGGACACTGATGCTAAAAGGACACTAATGCCAAAAGGACAATGATAAGTGCCAAAAGGACACTGATGCTAAAAGGACACTAATGCCAAAAGGACAATGATAAGTGCCAAAAGGACACTGATGCTAAAAGGACACTAATGCCAAAAGGACAATGATAAGTGCCAAAAGGACACTGATGCCTAAAAGGACACTAATGCCAAAAGGACAATGATAAGTGCCAAAAGGACACTGATGCTAAAAGGACACTAATGCCAAAAGGACAATGATAAGTGCCAAGAGGACACTGATGCTAAAAGGACACTAATGCCAAAAGGACAATGATAAGTGCCAAAAGGACACTGATGCTAAAAGGACACTAATGCCAAAAGGACAATGATAAGTGCCAAAAGGACACTGATGCTAAAAGGACACTAATGCCAAAAGGACAATGATAAGTGCCAAAAGGACACTGATGCTAAAAGGACACTAATGCCAAAAGGACAATGATAAGTGCCAAAAGGACACTGATGCTAAAAGGACACTAATGCCAAAAGGACAATGATAAGTGCCAAAAGGACACTGATGCTAAAAGGACACTAATGCCAAAAGGACAATGATAAGTGCCAAAAGGACACTGATGCTAAAAGGACACTAATGCCAAAAGGACAATGATAAGTGCCAAAAGGACACTGATGCCTAAAAGGACACTGATGCCAAAAGGACAATGATAAGTGCCAAAAGGACACTGATGCTAAAAGGACACTGATGCCAAAAGGACAATGATAAGTGCCAAAAGGACACTGATGCAAAAGGACATTGATGCCAAAAGGACACTGATGCCAAAAGGACACTAATGCCAAAAGGACAATGATAAGTGCCAAAAGGACACTGATGCCAAAAGGACACTGATGCCAAAAGGACAATGATAAGTGCCAAAAGGACACTGATGCCAAAAGGACACTGATGCCAAAAGGACAATGATAAGTGCCAAAAGGACACTGATGCCAAAAGGACACTAATGCCAAAAGGACAATGATAAGTGCCAAAAGGACACTGATGCCAAAAGGACACTAATGCCAAAAGGACAATGATAAGTGCCAAAAGGACACTGATGCCAAAAGGACACTAATGCCAAAAGGACAATGATAAGTGCCAAAAGGACACTGATGCCAAAAGGACACTAATGCCAAAAGGACAATGATAAGTGCCAAAAGGACACTGATGCCAAAAGGACACTAATGCCAAAAGGACAATGATAAGTGCCAAAAGGACACTGATGCCAAAAGGACACTAATGCCAAAAGGACAATGATAAGTGCCAAAAGGACACTGATGCCAAAAGGACACTAATGCCAAAAGGACAATGATAAGTGCCAAAAGGACACTGATGCCAAAAGGACACTAATGCCAAAAGGACAATGATAAGTGCCAAAAGGACACTGATGCCAAAAGGACACTAATGCCAAAAGGACAATGATAAGTGCCAAAAGGACACTGATGCCAAAAGGACACTAATGCCAAAAGGACAATGATAAGTGCCAAAAGGACACTGATGCCAAAAGGACACTAATGCCAAAAGGACAATGATAAGTGCCAAAAGGACACTGATGCCAAAAGGACACTAATGCCAAAAGGACAATGATAAGTGCCAAAAGGACACTGATGCCAAAAGGACACTAATGCCAAAAGGACAATGATAAGTGCCAAAAGGACACTGATGCCAAAAGGACACTAATGCCAAAAGGACAATGATAAGTGCCAAAAGGACACTGATGCCAAAAGGACACTAATGCCAAAAGGACAATGATAAGTGCCAAAAGGACACTGATGCCAAAAGGACACTAATGCCAAAAGGACAATGATAAGTGCCAAAAGGACACTGATGCCAAAAGGACACTAATGCCAAAAGGACAATGATAAGTGCCAAAAGGACACTGATGCCAAAAGGACACTAATGCCAAAAGGACAATGATAAGTGCCAAAAGGACACTGATGCCAAAAGGACACTAATGCCAAAAGGACAATGATAAGTGCCAAAAGGACACTGATGCCAAAAGGACACTAATGCCAAAAGGACAATGATAAGTGCCAAAAGGACACTGATGCCAAAAGGACACTAATGCCAAAAGGACAATGATAAGTGCCAAAAGGACACTGATGCCAAAAGGACACTAATGCCAAAAGGACAATGATAAGTGCCAAAAGGACACTGATGCCAAAAGGACACTAATGCCAAAAGGACAATGATAAGTGCCAAAAGGACACTGATGCCAAAAGGACACTAATGCCAAAAGGACAATGATAAGTGCCAAAAGGACACTGATGCCAAAAGGACACTAATGCCAAAAGGACAATGATAAGTGCCAAAAGGACACTGATGCCAAAAGGACACTAATGCCAAAAGGACAATGATAAGTGCCAAAAGGACACTGATGCCAAAAGGACACTAATGCCAAAAGGACAATGATAAGTGCCAAAAGGACACTGATGCCAAAAGGACACTAATGCCAAAAGGACAATGATAAGTGCCAAAAGGACACTGATGCCAAAAGGACACTAATGCCAAAAGGACAATGATAAGTGCCAAAGAGGACACTGATGCCAAAAGGACACTAATGCCAAAAGGACAATGATAAGTGCCAAGAGGACACTGATGCCAAAAGGACACTAATGCCAAAAGGACAATGATAAGTGCCAAGAGGACACTGATGCCAAAAGGACACTAATGCCAAAAGGACAATGATAAGTGCCAAGAGGACACTGATGCCAAAAGGACACTAATGCCAAAAGGACAATGATAAGTGCCAAGAGGACACTGATGCTAAAAGGACACTAATGCCAAAAGGACAATGATAAGTGCCAAAGGACACTGATGCTAAAAGGACACTAATGCCAAAAGGACAATGATAAGTGCCAAAAGGACACTGATGCTAAAAGGACACTAATGCCAAAAGGACAATGATAAGTGCCAAAAGGACACTGATGCTAAAAGGACACTAATGCCAAAAGGACAATGATAAGTGCCAAAAGGACACTGATGCTAAAAGGACACTAATGCCAAAAGGACAATGATAAGTGCCAAAAGGACACTGATGCTAAAAGGACACTAATGCCAAAAGGACAATGATAAGTGCCAAGAGGACACTGATGCTAAAAGGACACTAATGCCAAAAGGACAATGATAAGTGCCAAGAGGACACTGATGCTAAAAGGACACTAATGCCAAAAGGACAATGATAAGTGCCAAAGAGGACACTGATGCTAAAAGGACACTAATGCCAAAAGGACAATGATAAGTGCCAAAAGGACACTGATGCTAAAAGGACACTAATGCCAAAAGGACAATGATAAGTGCCAAAAGGACACTGATGCTAAAAGGACACTAATGCCAAAAGGACAATGATAAGTGCCAAAAGGACACTGATGCTAAAAGGACACTAATGCCAAAAGGACAATGATAAGTGCCAAAAGGACACTGATGCTAAAAGGACACTAATGCCAAAAGGACAATGATAAGTGCCAAAAGGACACTGATGCTAAAAGGACACTAATGCCAAAAGGACAATGATAAGTGCCAAAAGGACACTGATGCTAAAAGGACACTAATGCCAAAAGGACAATGATAAGTGCCAAAAGGACACTGATGCTAAAAGGACACTAATGCCAAAAGGACAATGATAAGTGCCAAAAGGACACTGATGCTAAAAGGACACTAATGCCAAAAGGACAATGATAAGTGCCAAAAGGACACTGATGCTAAAAGGACACTAATGCCAAAAGGACAATGATAAGTGCCAAAAGGACACTGATGCTAAAAGGACACTAATGCCAAAAGGACAATGATAAGTGCCAAAAGGACACTGATGCTAAAAGGACACTGATGCCAAAAGGACAATGATAAGTGCCAAAAGGACACTGATGCTAAAAGGACACTGATGCCAAAAGGACAATGATAAGTGCCAAAAGGACACTGATGCTAAAAGGACACTGATGCCAAAAGGACAATGATAGTGCCAAAAGGACACTGATGCTAAAAGGACACTAATGCCAAAAGGACAATGTAAGTGCCAAAAGGACACTGATGCCAAAAGGACACTAATGCCAAAGGACAATGATAAGTGCCAAAAGGACACTGATGCCAAAAGGACACTAATGCCAAAAGGACAATGATAAGTGCCAAAAGGACACTGATGCCAAAAGGACACTGATGCCAAAAGGACAATGATAAGTGCCAAAAGGACACTGATGCCAAAAGGACACTAATGCCAAAAGGACAATGATAAGTGCCAAAAGGACACTGATGCCAAAAGGACACTAATGCCAAAAGGACAATGATAAGTGCCAAAAGGACACTGATGCCAAAAGGACACTAATGCCAAAAGGACAATGATAAGTGCCAAAAGGACACTGATGCCAAAAGGACACTAATGCCAAAAGGACAATGATAAGTGCCAAAAGGACACTGATGCCAAAAGGACACTAATGCCAAAAGGACAATGATAAGTGCCAAAAGGACACTGATGCCAAAAGGACACTAATGCCAAAAGGACAATGATAAGTGCCAAAAGGACACTGATGCCAAAAGGACACTAATGCCAAAAGGACAATGATAAGTGCCAAAAGGACACTGATGCCAAAAGGACACTAATGCCAAAAGGACAATGATAAGTGCCAAAAGGACACTGATGCCAAAAGGACACTAATGCCAAAAGGACAATGATAAGTGCCAAAAGGACACTGATGCCAAAAGGACACTAATGCCAAAAGGACAATGATAAGTGCCAAAAGGACACTGATGCCAAAAGGACACTAATGCCAAAAGGACAATGATAAGTGCCAAAAGGACACTGATGCCAAAAGGACACTAATGCCAAAAGGACAATGATAAGTGCCAAAAGGACACTGATGCCAAAAGGACACTAATGCCAAAAGGACAATGATAAGTGCCAAAAGGACACTGATGCCAAAAGGACACTAATGCCAAAAGGACAATGATAAGTGCCAAAAGGACACTGATGCCAAAAGGACACTAATGCCAAAAGGACAATGATAAGTGCCAAAAGGACACTGATGCCAAAAGGACACTAATGCCAAAAGGACAATGATAAGTGCCAAAAGGACACTGATGCCAAAAGGACACTAATGCCAAAAGGACAATGATAAGTGCCAAAAGGACACTGATGCCAAAAGGACACTAATGCCAAAAGGACAATGATAAGTGCCAAAAGGACACTGATGCCAAAAGGACACTAATGCCAAAAGGACAATGATAAGTGCCAAAAGGACACTGATGCCAAAAGGACACTAATGCCAAAAGGACAATGATAAGTGCCAAAAGGACACTGATGCCAAAAGGACACTAATGCCAAAAGGACAATGATAAGTGCCAAAAGGACACTGATGCCAAAAGGACACTAATGCCAAAAGGACAATGATAAGTGCCAAAAGGACACTGATGCCAAAAGGACACTAATGCCAAAAGGACAATGATAAGTGCCAAAAGGACACTGATGCCAAAAGGACACTAATGCCAAAAGGACAATGATAAGTGCCAAAAGGACACTGATGCCAAAAGGACACTAATGCCAAAAGGACAATGATAAGTGCCAAAAGGACACTGATGCCAAAAGGACACTAATGCCAAAAGGACAATGATAAGTGCCAAAAGGACACTGATGCCAAAAGGACACTAATGCCAAAAGGACAATGATAAGTGCCAAAAGGACACTGATGCCAAAAGGACACTAATGCCAAAAGGACAATGATAAGTGCCAAAAGGACACTGATGCCAAAAGGACACTAATGCCAAAAGGACAATGATAAGTGCCAAAAGGACACTGATGCCAAAAGGACACTAATGCCAAAAGGACAATGATAAGTGCCAAAAGGACACTGATGCCAAAAGGACACTAATGCCAAAAGGACAATGATAAGTGCCAAAAGGACACTGATGCCAAAAGGACACTAATGCCAAAAGGACAATGATAAGTGCCAAAAGGACACTGATGCCAAAAGGACACTAATGCCAAAAGGACAATGATAAGTGCCAAAAGGACACTGATGCCAAAAGGACACTAATGCCAAAAGGACAATGATAAGTGCCAAAAGGACACTGATGCCAAAAGGACACTAATGCCAAAAGGACAATGATAAGTGCCAAAAGGACACTGATGCCAAAAGGACACTAATGCCAAAAGGACAATGATAAGTGCCAAAAGGACACTGATGCCAAAAGGACACTAATGCCAAAAGGACAATGATAAGTGCCAAAAGGACACTGATGCCAAAAGGACACTAATGCCAAAAGGACAATGATAAGTGCCAAAAGGACACTGATGCCAAAAGGACACTAATGCCAAAAGGACAATGATAAGTGCCAAAAGGACACTGATGCCAAAAGGACACTAATGCCAAAAGGACAATGATAAGTGCCAAAAGGACACTGATGCCAAAAGGACACTAATGCCAAAAGGACAATGATAAGTGCCAAAAGGACACTGATGCCAAAAGGACACTAATGCCAAAAGGACAATGATAAGTGCCAAAAGGACACTGATGCCAAAAGGACACTAATGCCAAAAGGACAATGATAAGTGCCAAAAGGACACTGATGCCAAAAGGACACTAATGCCAAAAGGACAATGATAAGTGCCAAAAGGACACTGATGCCAAAAGGACACTAATGCCAAAAGGACAATGATAAGTGCCAAAAGGACACTGATGCCAAAAGGACACTAATGCCAAAAGGACAATGATAAGTGCCAAAAGGACACTGATGCCAAAAGGACACTAATGCCAAAAGGACAATGATAAGTGCCAAAAGGACACTGATGCCAAAAGGACACTAATGCCAAAAGGACAATGATAAGTGCCAAAAGGACACTGATGCCAAAAGGACACTAATGCCAAAAGGACAATGATAAGTGCCAAAAGGACACTGATGCCAAAAGGACACTAATGCCAAAAGGACAATGATAAGTGCCAAAAGGACACTGATGCCAAAAGGACACTGATGCCAAAAGGACAATGATAAGTGCCAAAAGGACACTGATGCCAAAAGGACACTGATGCCAAAAGGACAATGATAAGTGCCAAAAGGACACTGATGCCAAAAGGACACTGATGCCAAAAGGACAATGATAAGTGCCAAAAGGACACTGATGCCAAAAGGACACTGATGCCAAAAGGACAATGATAAGTGCCAAAAGGACACTGATGCCAAAAGGACACTGATGCCAAAAGGACAATGATAAGTGCCAAAAGGACACTGATGCCAAAAGGACACTGATGCCAAAAGGACAATGATAAGTGCCAAAAGGACACTGATGCCAAAAGGACACTGATGCCAAAAGGACAATGATAAGTGCCAAAAGGACACTGATGCCAAAAGGACACTGATGCCAAAAGGACAATGATAAGTGCCAAAAGGACACTGATGCCAAAAGGACACTGATGCCAAAAGGACAATGATAAGTGCCAAAAGGACACTGATGCCAAAAGGACACTGATGCCAAAAGGACAATGATAAGTGCCAAAAGGACACTGATGCCAAAAGGACACTGATGCCAAAAGGACAATGATAAGTGCCAAAAGGACACTGATGCCAAAAGGACACTGATGCCAAAAGGACAATGATAAGTGCCAAAAGGACACTGATGCCAAAAGGACACTGATGCCAAAAGGACAATGATAAGTGCCAAAAGGACACTGATGCCAAAAGGACACTGATGCCAAAAGGACAATGATAAGTGCCAAAAGGACACTGATGCCAAAAGGACACTGATGCCAAAAGGACAATGATAAGTGCCAAAAGGACACTGATGCCAAAAGGACACTGATGCCAAAAGGACAATGATAAGTGCCAAAAGGACACTGATGCCAAAAGGACACTGATGCCAAAAGGACAATGATAAGTGCCAAAAGGACACTGATGCCAAAAGGACACTGATGCCAAAAGGACAATGATAAGTGCCAAAAGGACACTGATGCCAAAAGGACACTGATGCCAAAAGGACAATGATAAGTGCCAAAAGGACACTGATGCCAAAAGGACACTGATGCCAAAAGGACAATGATAAGTGCCAAAAGGACACTGATGCCAAAAGGACACTGATGCCAAAAGGACAATGATAAGTGCCAAAAGGACACTGATGCCAAAAGGACACTGATGCCAAAAGGACAATGATAAGTGCCAAAAGGACACTGATGCCAAAAGGACACTGATGCCAAAAGGACAATGATAAGTGCCAAAAGGACACTGATGCCAAAAGGACACTGATGCCAAAAGGACAATGATAAGTGCCAAAAGGACACTGATGCCAAAAGGACACTGATGCCAAAAGGACAATGATAAGTGCCAAAAGGACACTGATGCCAAAAGGACACTGATGCCAAAAGGACAATGATAAGTGCCAAAAGGACACTGATGCCAAAAGGACACTGATGCCAAAAGGACAATGATAAGTGCCAAAAGGACACTGATGCCAAAAGGACACTGATGCCAAAAGGACAATGATAAGTGCCAAAAGGACACTGATGCCAAAAGGACACTGATGCCAAAAGGACAATGATAAGTGCCAAAAGGACACTGATGCCAAAAGGACACTGATGCCAAAAGGACAATGATAAGTGCCAAAAGGACACTGATGCCAAAAGGACACTGATGCCAAAAGGACAATGATAAGTGCCAAAAGGACACTGATGCCAAAAGGACACTGATGCCAAAAGGACAATGATAAGTGCCAAAAGGACACTGATGCCAAAAGGACACTGATGCCAAAAGGACAATGATAAGTGCCAAAAGGACACTGATGCCAAAAGGACACTGATGCCAAAAGGACAATGATAAGTGCCAAAAGGACACTGATGCCAAAAGGACACTGATGCCAAAAGGACAATGATAAGTGCCAAAAGGACACTGATGCCAAAAGGACACTGATGCCAAAAGGACAATGATAAGTGCCAAAAGGACACTGATGCCAAAAGGACACTGATGCCAAAAGGACAATGATAAGTGCCAAAAGGACACTGATGCCAAAAGGACACTGATGCCAAAAGGACAATGATAAGTGCCAAAAGGACACTGATGCCAAAAGGACACTGATGCCAAAAGGACAATGATAAGTGCCAAAAGGACACTGATGCCAAAAGGACACTGATGCCAAAAGGACAATGATAAGTGCCAAAAGGACACTGATGCCAAAAGGACACTGATGCCAAAAGGACAATGATAAGTGCCAAAAGGACACTGATGCCAAAAGGACACTGATGCCAAAAGGACAATGATAAGTGCCAAAAGGACACTGATGCCAAAAGGACACTGATGCCAAAAGGACAATGATAAGTGCCAAAAGGACACTGATGCCAAAAGGACACTGATGCCAAAAGGACAATGATAAGTGCCAAAAGGACACTGATGCCAAAAGGACACTGATGCCAAAAGGACAATGATAAGTGCCAAAAGGACACTGATGCCAAAAGGACACTGATGCCAAAAGGACAATGATAAGTGCCAAAAGGACACTGATGCCAAAAGGACACTGATGCCAAAAGGACAATGATAAGTGCCAAAAGGACACTGATGCCAAAAGGACACTGATGCCAAAAGGACAATGATAAGTGCCAAAAGGACACTGATGCCAAAAGGACACTGATGCCAAAAGGACAATGATAAGTGCCAAAAGGACACTGATGCCAAAAGGACACTGATGCCAAAAGGACAATGATAAGTGCCAAAAGGACACTGATGCCAAAAGGACACTGATGCCAAAAGGACAATGATAAGTGCCAAAAGGACACTGATGCCAAAAGGACACTGATGCCAAAAGGACAATGATAAGTGCCAAAAGGACACTGATGCCAAAAGGACACTGATGCCAAAAGGACAATGATAAGTGCCAAAAGGACACTGATGCCAAAAGGACACTGATGCCAAAAGGACAATGATAAGTGCCAAAAGGACACTGATGCCAAAAGGACACTGATGCCAAAAGGACAATGATAAGTGCCAAAAGGACACTGATGCCAAAAGGACACTGATGCCAAAAGGACAATGATAAGTGCCAAAAGGACACTGATGCCAAAAGGACACTGATGCCAAAAGGACAATGATAAGTGCCAAAAGGACACTGATGCCAAAAGGACACTGATGCCAAAAGGACAATGATAAGTGCCAAAAGGACACTGATGCCAAAAGGACACTGATGCCAAAAGGACAATGATAAGTGCCAAAAGGACACTGATGCCAAAAGGACACTGATGCCAAAAGGACAATGATAAGTGCCAAAAGGACACTGATGCCAAAAGGACACTGATGCCAAAAGGACAATGATAAGTGCCAAAAGGACACTGATGCCAAAAGGACACTGATGCCAAAAGGACAATGATAAGTGCCAAAAGGACACTGATGCCAAAAGGACACTGATGCCAAAAGGACAATGATAAGTGCCAAAAGGACACTGATGCCAAAAGGACACTGATGCCAAAAGGACAATGATAAGTGCCAAAAGGACACTGATGCCAAAAGGACACTGATGCCAAAAGGACAATGATAAGTGCCAAAAGGACACTGATGCCAAAAGGACACTGATGCCAAAAGGACAATGATAAGTGCCAAAAGGACACTGATGCCAAAAGGACACTGATGCCAAAAGGACAATGATAAGTGCCAAAAGGACACTGATGCCAAAAGGACACTGATGCCAAAAGGACAATG
Source organism: Gymnoscopelus braueri (assembly GCF_963280865.1). Taxonomy (NCBI): domain Eukaryota; kingdom Metazoa; phylum Chordata; class Actinopteri; order Myctophiformes; family Myctophidae; genus Gymnoscopelus; species Gymnoscopelus braueri. Next base: position 66,242,327 of record NC_137603.1, on the reverse strand, counting down.
ATAAGTGCCAAAAGGACACTGATGCTAAAAGGACACTAATGCCAAAAGGACAATGATAAGTGCCAAAAGGACACTGATGCTAAAAGGACACTGATGCCAAAAGGACATTGATGCCAAAAGGACACTGATGCCAAAAGGACACTAATGCCAAAAGGACAATGATAAGTGCCAAAAGGACACTGATGCTAAAAGGACACTAATGCCAAAAGGACAATGATAAGTGCCAAAAGGACACTGATGCTAAAAGGACACTAATGCCAAAAGGACAATGATAAGTGCCAAAAGGACACTGATGCTAAAAGGACACTAATGCCAAAAGGACAATGATAAGTGCCAAAAGGACACTGATGCTAAAAGGACACTAATGCCAAAAGGACAATGATAAGTGCCAAAAGGACACTGATGCTAAAAGGACACTAATGCCAAAAGGACAATGATAAGTGCCAAAAGGACACTGATGCTAAAAGGACACTAATGCCAAAAGGACAATGATAAGTGCCAAAAGGACACTGATGCTAAAAGGACACTAATGCCAAAAGGACAATGATAAGTGCCAAAAGGACACTGATGCTAAAAGGACACTAATGCCAAAAGGACAATGATAAGTGCCAAAAGGACACTGATGCTAAAAGGACACTGATGCCAAAAGGACAATGATAAGTGCCAAAAGGACACTGATGCTAAAAGGACACTGATGCCAAAAGGACATTGATGCCAAAAGGACACTGATGCCAAAAGGACACTAATGCCAAAAGGACAATGATAAGTGCCAAAAGGACACTGATGCTAAAAGGACACTAATGCCAAAAGGACAATGATAAGTGCCAAAAGGACACTGATGCTAAAAGGACACTAATGCCAAAAGGACAATGATAAGTGCCAAAAGGACACTGATGCTAAAAGGACACTAATGCCAAAAGGACAATGTAAGTGCCAAAAGGACACTGATGCTAAAAGGACACTAATGCCAAAAGGACAATGATAAGTGCCAAAAGGACACTGATGCTAAAAGGACACTAATGCCAAAAGGACAATGATAAGTGCCAAAAGGACACTGATGCTAAAAGGACACTGATGCCAAAAGGACATTGATGCCAAAAGGACACTGATGCCAAAAGGACACTAATGCCAAAAGGACAATGATAAGTGCCAAAAGGACACTGATGCCAAAAGGACACTAATGCCAAAAGGACAATGATAAGTGCCAAAAGGACACTGATGCTAAAAGGACACTAATGCCAAAAGGACAATGATAAGTGCCAAAAGGACACTGATGCTAAAAGGACACTAATGCCAAAAGGACAATGATAAGTGCCAAAAGGACACTGATGCTAAAAGGACACTAATGCCAAAAGGACAATGATAAGTGCCAAAAGGACACTGATGCTAAAAGGACACTAATGCCAAAAGGACAATGATAAGTGCCAAAAGGACACTGATGCTAAAAGGACACTAATGCCAAAAGGACAATGATAAGTGCCAAAAGGACACTGATGCTAAAAGGACACTAATGCCAAAAGGACAATGATAAGTGCCAAAAGGACACTGATGCTAAAAGGACACTAATGCCAAAAGGACAATGATAAGTGCCAAAAGGACACTGATGCTAAAAGGACACTAATGCCAAAAGGACAATGATAAGTGCCAAAAGGACACTGATGCTAAAAGGACACTAATGCCAAAAGGACAATGATAAGTGCCAAAAGGACACTGATGCTAAAAGGACACTAATGCCAAAAGGACAATGATAAGTGCCAAAAGGACACTGATGCTAAAAGGACACTAATGCCAAAAGGACAATGATAAGTGCCAAAAGGACACTGATGCTAAAAGGACACTAATGCCAAAAGGACAATGATAAGTGCCAAAAGGACACTGATGCTAAAAGGACACTGATGCCAAAAGGACAATGATAAGTGCCAAAAGGACACTGATGCTAAAAGGACACTGATGCCAAAAGGACATTGATGCCAAAAGGACACTGATGCCAAAAGGACACTAATGCCAAAAGGACAATGATAAGTGCCAAAAGGACACTGATGCTAAAAGGACACTAATGCCAAAAGGACAATGATAAGTGCCAAAAGGACACTGATGCTAAAAGGACACTAATGCCAAAAGGACAATGATAAGTGCCAAAAGGACACTGATGCTAAAAGGACACTAATGCCAAAAGGACAATGTAAGTGCCAAAAGGACACTGATGCTAAAAGGACACTAATGCCAAAAGGACAATGATAAGTGCCAAAAGGACACTGATGCTAAAAGGACACTAATGCCAAAAGGACAATGATAAGTGCCAAAAGGACACTGATGCTAAAAGGACACTGATGCCAAAAGGACATTGATGCCAAAAGGACACTGATGCCAAAAGGACACTAATGCCAAAAGGACAATGATAAGTGCCAAAAGGACACTGATGCCAAAAGGACACTAATGCCAAAAGGACAATGATAAGTGCCAAAAGGACACTGATGCCAAAAGGACACTAATGCCAAAAGGACAATGATAAGTGCCAAAAGGACACTGATGCTAAAAGGACACTAATGCCAAAAGGACAATGATAAGTGCCAAAAGGACACTGATGCTAAAAGGACACTAATGCCAAAAGGACAATGATAAGTGCCAAAAGGACACTGATGCTAAAAGGACACTAATGCCAAAAGGACAATGATAAGTGCCAAAAGGACACTGATGCTAAAAGGACACTAATGCCAAAAGGACAATGATAAGTGCCAAAAGGACACTGATGCTAAAAGGACACTAATGCCAAAAGGACAATGATAAGTGCCAAAAGGACACTGATGCTAAAAGGACACTAATGCCAAAAGGACAATGATAAGTGCCAAAAGGACACTGATGCTAAAAGGACACTAATGCCAAAAGGACAATGATAAGTGCCAAAAGGACACTGATGCTAAAAGGACACTAATGCCAAAAGGACAATGATAAGTGCCAAAAGGACACTGATGCTAAAAGGACACTAATGCCAAAAGGACAATGATAAGTGCCAAAAGGACACTGATGCTAAAAGGACACTAATGCCAAAAGGACAATGATAAGTGCCAAAAGGACACTGATGCTAAAAGGACACTAATGCCAAAAGGACAATGATAAGTGCCAAAAGGACACTGATGCTAAAAGGACACTAATGCCAAAAGGACAATGATAAGTGCCAAAAGGACACTGATGCTAAAAGGACACTAATGCCAAAAGGACAATGATAAGTGCCAAAAGGACACTGATGCTAAAAGGACACTAATGCCAAAAAGACAATGATAAGTGCCAAAAGGACACTGATGCTAAAAGGACACTAATGCCAAAAGGACAATGATAAGTGCCAAAAGGACACTGATGCTAAAAGGACACTAATGCCAAAAGGACAATGATAAGTGCCAAAAGGACACTGATGCTAAAAGGACACTAATGCCAAAAGGACAATGATAAGTGCCAAAAGGACACTGATGCTAAAAGGACACTGATGCCAAAAGGACAATGATAAGTGCCAAAAGGACACTGATGCTAAAAGGACACTGATGCCAAAAGGACAATGATAAGTGCCAAAAGGACACTGATGCTAAAAGGACACTGATGCCAAAAGGACAATGATAAGTGCCAAAAGGACACTGATGCCAAAAGGACAATGATAAGTGCCAAAAGGACACTGATGCTAAAAGGACACTGATGCCAAAAGGACAATGATAAGTGCCAAAAGGACACTGATGCTAAAAGGACACTGATGCCAAAAGGACAATGATAAGTGCCAAAAGGACACTGATGCTAAAAGGACACTGATGCCAAAAGGACAATGATAAGTGCCAAAAGGACACTGATGCTAAAAGGACACTGATGCCAAAAGGACAATGATAAGTGCCAAAAGGACACTGATGCAAAAAGGACACTGATGCCAAAAGGACATTGATGCCAAAAGGACACTGATGCCAAAAGGACACTAATGCCAAAAGGACAATGATAAGTGCCAAAAGGACACTGATGCTAAAAGGACACTAATGCCAAAAGGACAATGATAAGTGCCAAAAGGACACTGATGCTAAAAGGACACTAATGCCAAAAGGACAATGATAAGTGCCAAAAGGACACTGATGCTAAAAGGACACTAATGCCAAAAGGACAATGTAAGTGCCAAAAGGACACTGATGCTAAAAGGACACTAATGCCAAAAGGACAATGATAAGTGCCAAAAGGACACTGATGCTAAAAGGACACTGATGCCAAAAGGACAATGATAAGTGCCAAAAGGACACTGATGCTAAAAGGACACTGATGCCAAAAGGACATTGATGCCAAAAGGACACTGATGCCAAAAGGACACTAATGCCAAAAGGACAATGATAAGTGCCAAAAGGACACTGATGCTAAAAGGACACTAATGCCAAAAGGACAATGATAAGTGCCAAAAGGACACTGATGCTAAAAGGACACTAATGCCAAAAGGACAATGTAAGTGCCAAAAGGACACTGATGCTAAAAGGACACTAATGCCAAAAGGACAATGATAAGTGCCAAAAGGACACTGATGCTAAAAGGACACTAATGCCAAAAGGACAATGATAAGTGCCAAAAGGACACTGATGCTAAAAGGACACTGATGCCAAAAGGACATTGATGCCAAAAGGACACTGATGCCAAAAGGACACTAATGCCAAAAGGACAATGATAAGTGCCAAAAGGACACTGATGCTAAAAGGACACTAATGCCAAAAGGACAATGATAAGTGCCAAAAGGACACTGATGCTAAAAGGACACTAATGCCAAAAGGACAATGATAAGTGCCAAAAGGACACTGATGCTAAAAGGACACTAATGCCAAAAGGACAATGATAAGTGCCAAAAGGACACTGATGCTAAAAGGACACTAATGCCAAAAGGACAATGATAAGTGCCAAAAGGACACTGATGCTAAAAGGACACTAATGCCAAAAGGACAATGATAAGTGCCAAAAGGACACTGATGCTAAAAGGACACTAATGCCAAAAGGACAATGATAAGTGCCAAAAGGACACTGATGCTAAAAGGACACTAATGCCAAAAGGACAATGATAAGTGCCAAAAGGACACTGATGCTAAAAGGACACTAATGCCAAAAGGACAATGATAAGTGCCAAAAGGACACTGATGCTAAAAGGACACTAATGCCAAAAGGACAATGATAAGTGCCAAAAGGACACTGATGCTAAAAGGACACTGATGCCAAAAGGACATTGATGCCAAAAGGACACTGATGCCAAAAGGACACTAATGCCAAAAGGACAATGATAAGTGCCAAAAGGACACTGATGCTAAAAGGACACTAATGCCAAAAGGACAATGATAAGTGCCAAAAGGACACTGATGCTAAAAGGACACTAATGCCAAAAGGACAATGATAAGTGCCAAAAGGACACTGATGCTAAAAGGACACTAATGCCAAAAGGACAATGATAAGTGCCAAAAGGACACTGATGCTAAAAGGACACTAATGCCAAAAGGACAATGATAAGTGCCAAAAGGACACTGATGCTAAAAGGACACTAATGCCAAAAGGACAATGATAAGTGCCAAAAGGACACTGATGCTAAAAGGACACTAATGCCAAAAGGACAATGATAAGTGCCAAAAGGACACTGATGCTAAAAGGACACTAATGCCAAAAGGACAATGATAAGTGCCAAAAGGACACTGATGCTAAAAGGACACTGATGCCAAAAGGACAATGATAAGTGCCAAAAGGACACTGATGCTAAAAGGACACTGATGCCAAAAGGACAATGATAAGTGCCAAAAGGACACTGATGCTAAAAGGACACTGATGCCAAAAGGACAATGATAAGTGCCAAAAGGACACTGATGCTAAAAGGACACTGATGCCAAAAGGACATTGATGCCAAAAGGACACTGATGCCAAAAGGACACTAATGCCAAAAGGACAATGATAAGTGCCAAAAGGACACTGATGCTAAAAGGACACTAATGCCAAAAGGACAATGATAAGTGCCAAAAGGACACTGATGCTAAAAGGACACTGATGCCAAAAGGACATTGATGCCAAAAGGACACTGATGCCAAAAGGACACTGATGCCAAAAGGACACTGATGCCAAAAGGACATTGATGCCAAAAGGACACTGATGCCAAAAAGACACTAATGCCAAAAGGCCAATGATAACTGGGGTTATGTTTGTAACCTATAAGTGCCAAAAGGACACTGATGCCAAAAGGACACTAATGCCAAAAGGACAATGATAAGTGCCAAAAGGACACTGATGCTAAAAGGACACTGATGCCAAAAGGACAATGATAAGTGCCAAAAGGACACTGATGGTAAAAGGACACTGATGCCAAAAGGACATTGATGCCAAAAGGACACTGATGCCAAAAGGACACTAATGCCAAAAGGACAATGATAAGTGCCAAAAGGACACTGATGCTAAAAGGACACTAATGCCAAAAGGACAATGATAAGTGCCAAAAGGACACTGATGCTAAAAGGACACTGATGCCAAAAGGACATTGATGCCAAAAGGACACTGATGCCAAAAGGACACTAATGCCAAAAGGACAATGATAAGTGCCAAAAGGACACTGATGCTAAAAGGACACTAATGCCAAAAGGACAATGATAAGTGCCAAAAGGACACTGATGCTAAAAGGACACTAATGCCAAAAGGACAATGATAAGTGCCAAAAGGACACTGATGCTAAAAGGACACTAATGCCAAAAGGACAATGATAAGTGCCAAAAGGACACTGATGCTAAAAGGACACTAATGCCAAAAGGACAATGATAAGTGCCAAAAGGACACTGATGCTAAAAGGACACTAATGCCAAAAGGACAATGATAAGTGCCAAAAGGACACTGATGCTAAAAGGACACTAATGCCAAAAGGACAATGATAAGTGCCAAAAGGACACTGATGCTAAAAGGACACTAATGCCAAAAGGACAATGATAAGTGCCAAAAGGACACTGATGCTAAAAGGACACTGATGCCAAAAGGACATTGATGCCAAAAGGACACTGATGCCAAAAGGACATTGATGCCAAAAGGACACTGATGCCAAAAGGACACTGATGCCAAAAGGACACTAATGCCAAAAGGACAATGATAAGTGCCAAAAGGACACTGATGCTAAAAGGACACTAATGCCAAAAGGACAATGATAAGTGCCAAAAGGACACTGATGCTAAAAGGACACTGATGCCAAAAGGACATTGATGCCAAAAGGACACTGATGCCAAAAGGACACTAATGCCAAAAGGCCAATGATAACTGGGGTTATGTTTGTAACCTATAAGTGCCAAAAGGACACTGATGCCAAAAGGACAATGATAACTTTTTTTTTTCCCTAAGGAAAGCTTCCTTAAAAAAAAAAAAAAAAAAAAGAAGTGAAATATCGGACACTTTGGAGAAGCACCAGGGGGCGCTACAGCGTAGAAAGCTCAGGTGGGCTGCGGAACACGGAACTAGGCATGACTTTGGTTACACCTGGCAGAGTGCTGTCCTCTTAAGGGGCCTCGGTTTGGCGTGGGGGCCCCCGCAAAACTGCATCTTCTGCAGTTTCGACTTAGAAGAATTCAGGGATATAAATGGATTTGTACCCCCCTGTCCCCGGGCCGAAATTGGCTTATACTCCCCTGTCCCCGGGCAACTAGCGCCCGCGGCTGTGGGTCCAGACTCCGGGGGGGGTGCTTAAGAGTGGGTCCCCGGGTTCGGATGGAGAGCCAGGTAGAGGACTTAGCTGGGCTCTGGCTGGGCACCCCGGTTGGGGCCGGAGGCTCCCCGGGGCCGCGTGGAGAGCCGGGCAAAACCCCATCTTTCGCCGTTTTGACTTCTGGACATAGTCATTTTCACAGATTTTGACTTCTGGACATAGTCATTTGGAGAGATTTTTCCACAATCCAAGCCATAGAGGCTGCACTGATCGATCGATCAATTGATTGATCGGTTTGATCGGTCGAACACTTAACCCCGCCCCCCGGGCCCCCCCCTACCCGCTCTGTGGGCGTGGCCTATCGCTTCGGGGGGTGTGGTTTGAAGCCGGGGGCGTGGCCTATCGGTGAGGAGGGAGTGGTTTGGAGCTGTGGGCGTGGCCTGTCGGCTTGGGGGCGTGGCCTATCACCTTGGATTGTGGTTTAAAGCCGTGTGCTTGTCCTCTATCGGCGAGGGGGGTGTGGTTTGAAGCTGGGGGCGTGGCCTATCGCCATGGGGGCGTGTTTTGCAGCTGTGGGCGTGGCTTATCGGCCTGGGGGCGTGGCCTATCACCTTGGACTGGGGTTTTAAGCCGTGTGCTTGTCCTCTCTCGGCGAGGGGGGTGTGGTTTGAAGCTGGGGGCGTGGCCTATCACCATGGGGGCGTGTTTTGGAGCCGTGGGCGTGGCTTATCGGCCTGGGGGCGTGGCCTATCACCTTGGATTGGGGTTTTAAGCCGTGTGCTTGTCCTCTCTCGGCGAGGGGGGTGTGGTTTGAAGCTGGGGGCGTGGCCTATCACCATGGGGGCGTGTTTTGGAGCCGTGGGCGTGGCTTATCAGCCTGGGGGCGTGGCCTATCACCTTGGATTGTGGTTTTAAGCCGTGTGCTTGTCCTCTCTCGGCGAGGGGGGTGTGGTTTGAAGCTGGGGGCGTGGCCTATCACCATGGGGCGTGTTTTGGAGCTGTGGGCGTGGCTTATCGGCCTGGGGGCGTGGCCTATCACCTTGGATTGTGGTTTAAAGATGTGTGCTTGTCCTCTCTCGGCGAGCGGGGTGTGGTTTGAAGCTGGGGGCGTGGCCTATCACCATGGGGGCGTGTTGTGGAGCTGTGGGCGGGGCTTATCGGCCTGGGGGCGTGGCCTATCACCTTGGATTGTGGTTTAAAGCCGTGTGCTTGTCCTTTATCGGCGAGGGGGGTGTGGTTTGAAGCTGGGGGCGTGGCCTATCACCATGGGGGCGTGGTTTGGAGCTGTGGGCGTGGCCTATCACCTCGGGGGCCACTTGGGGGGACTTTGAAGCATTAAAAAATGTCGAAAAATAATTTAAAAGAATCTAAAATATTTTTTTTTTCTCTATTTCCTCAAAATAGTTAAAAATGAGGAACGCTTCACGAATTTGCGTGTCATCCTTGCGTGAGCGGAAATTGGAGCGATACAGAGAAGATCAGGCAAATAGGACAAATAGGACACAAATTGGAACGATACAGAGAAGATTGGGACCCACCATAGGAATGAGCGGAAATTGGAGCGATACAGAGAAGATCAGGCAAATAGGACAAATAGGACACAAATTGGAGCGATACAGAGAAGATTGGGACCCACCATAGGAATGAGCGGAAATTGGAGCGATACAGAGAAGATCAGGCAAATAGGCCACGCCAAATCATGCTATGTCGGCTTCTGTAAAGTAGCTAAAACAACACGTAAGGGAAAGGTGTCCGTTTGGCAGGAATTTTGTGTCCTTTTGGCTAATAAGCCCAATGCCAAAAAGACAAAAAGTCAACGCAGACCGCCGCGTTGGAGATAATTCTGACTTTTTGTCCTTTTGGGTATTAGGCAAGTGCCAAAAAGACTGTCTTTTTGGCATTTTTTGCCAAAAAGACAGTCTTTTTGGCTAGTAAGTTGTGTCCATTTGGCAAAAGGTACCTGCAGTCACATCCCTTTGGGGGGCAGCAGCGAGTTTTGTAGTGCCAAAAGGCCAGTGCCAAAAGGACACTGGTGCCAAAAGGACAATGATGCCAAAAGGACACTGATGCCAAAAGGACACTGATGCCAAAAGGACATTGATGCCAAAAGGACACTGATGCCAAAAGGACACTAATGCCAAAAGGACAATGATAACTGGGGTTATGTTTGTAACCTATAAGTGCCAAAAGGACACTGATGCCAAAAGGACACTAATGCCAAAAGGACAATGATAAGTGCCAAAAGGACACTGATGCTAAAAGGACACTGATGCCAAAAGGACAATGATAAGTGCCAAAAGGACACTGATGCTAAAAGGACACTGATGCCAAAAGGACATTGATGCCAAAAGGACACTGATGCCAAAAGGACACTAATGCCAAAAGGACAATGATAAGTGCCAAAAGGACACTGATGCTAAAAGGACACTGATGCCAAAAGGACAATGATAAGTGCCAAAAGGACACTGATGCTAAAAGGACACTGATGCCAAAAGGACATTGATGCCAAAAGGACACTGATGCCAAAAGGACACTAATGCCAAAAGGACAATGATAAGTGCCAAAAGGACACTGATGCTAAAAGGACACTAATGCCAAAAGGACAATGATAAGTGCCAAAAGGACACTGATGCTAAAAGGACACTAATGCCAAAAGGACAATGATAAGTGCCAAAAGGACACTGATGCTAAAAGGACACTAATGCCAAAAGGACAATGATAAGTGCCAAAAGGACACTGATGCTAAAAGGACACTAATGCCAAAAGGACAATGATAAGTGCCAAAAGGACACTGATGCTAAAAGGACACTAATGCCAAAAGGACAATGATAAGTGCCAAAAGGACACTGATGCTAAAAGGACACTGATGCCAAAAGGACATTGATGCCAAAAGGACACTGATGCCAAAAGGACACTAATGCCAAAAGGACAATGATAAGTGCCAAAAGGACACTGATGCCAAAAGGACACTAATGCCAAAAGGACAATGATAAGTGCCAAAAGGACACTGATGCCAAAAGGACACTAATGCCAAAAGGACAATGATAAGTGCCAAAAGGACACTGATGCTAAAAGGACACTAATGCCAAAAGGACAATGATAAGTGCCAAAAGGACACTGATGCTAAAAGGACACTAATGCCAAAAGGACAATGATAAGTGCCAAAAGGACACTGATGCTAAAAGGACACTAATGCCAAAAGGACAATGATAAGTGCCAAAAGGACACTGATGCTAAAAGGACACTAATGCCAAAAGGACAATGATAAGTGCCAAAAGGACACTGATGCTAAAAGGACACTAATGCCAAAAGGACAATGATAAGTGCCAAAAGGACACTGATGCTAAAAGGACACTAATGCCAAAAGGACAATGATAAGTGCCAAAAGGACACTGATGCTAAAAGGACACTAATGCCAAAAGGACAATGATAAGTGCCAAAAGGACACTGATGCTAAAAGGACACTAATGCCAAAAGGACAATGATAAGTGCCAAAAGGACACTGATGCTAAAAGGACACTAATGCCAAAAGGACAATGATAAGTGCCAAAAGGACACTGATGCTAAAAGGACACTAATGCCAAAAGGACAATGATAAGTGCCAAAAGGACACTGATGCTAAAAGGACACTGATGCCAAAAGGACACTAATGCCAAAAGGACAATGATAAGTGCCAAAAGGACACTGATGCTAAAAGGACACTAATGCCAAAAGGACAATGATAAGTGCCAAAAGGACACTGATGCTAAAAGGACACTGATGCCAAAAGGACATTGATGCCAAAAGGACACTGATGCCAAAAGGACACTAATGCCAAAAGGACAATGATAAGTGCCAAAAGGACACTGATGCTAAAAGGACACTAATGCCAAAAGGACAATGATAAGTGCCAAAAGGACACTGATGCTAAAAGGACACTGATGCCAAAAGGACATTGATGCCAAAAGGACACTGATGCCAAAAGGACACTAATGCCAAAAGGACAATGATAAGTGCCAAAAGGACACTGATGCTAAAAGGACACTAATGCCAAAAGGACAATGATAAGTGCCAAAAGGACACTGATGCTAAAAGGACACTAATGCCAAAAGGACAATGATAAGTGCCAAAAGGACACTGATGCTAAAAGGACACTAATGCCAAAAGGACAATGATAAGTGCCAAAAGGACACTGATGCTAAAAGGACACTAATGCCAAAAGGACAATGATAAGTGCCAAAAGGACACTGATGCTAAAAGGACACTGATGCCAAAAGGACATTGATGCCAAAAGGACACTGATGCCAAAAGGACACTAATGCCAAAAGGACAATGATAAGTGCCAAAAGGACACTGATGCTAAAAGGACACTAATGCCAAAAGGACAATGATAAGTGCCAAAAGGACACTGATGCTAAAAGGACACTGATGCCAAAAGGACATTGATGCCAAAAGGACACTGATGCCAAAAGGACACTAATGCCAAAAGGACAATGATAAGTGCCAAAAGGACACTGATGCTAAAAGGACACTAATGCCAAAAGGACAATGATAAGTGCCAAAAGGACACTGATGCTAAAAGGACACTAATGCCAAAAGGACAATGATAAGTGCCAAAAGGACACTGATACTAAAAGGACACTAATGCCAAAAGGACAATGATAAGTGCCAAAAGGACACTGATGCTAAAAGGACACTAATGCCAAAAGGACAATGATAAGTGCCAAAAGGACACTGATGCTAAAACGACACTAATGCCAAAAGGACAATGATAAGTGCCAAAAGGACACTGATGCTAAAAGGACACTGATGCCAAAAGGACATTGATGCCAAAAGGACACTGATGCCAAAAGGACACTAATGCCAAAAGGACAATGATAAGTGCCAAAAGGACACTGATGCCAAAAGGACACTAATGCCAAAAGGACAATGATAAGTGCCAAAAGGACACTGATGCCAAAAGGACACTAATGCCAAAAGGACAATGATAAGTGCCAAAAGGACACTGATGCTAAAAGGACACTAATGCCAAAAGGACAATGATAAGTGCCAAAAGGACACTGATGCTAAAAGGACACTAATGCCAAAAGGACAATGATAAGTGCCAAAAGGACACTGATGCTAAAAGGACACTAATGCCAAAAGGACAATGATAAGTGCCAAAAGGACACTGATGCTAAAAGGACACTAATGCCAAAAGGACAATGATAAGTGCCAAAAGGACACTGATGCTAAAAGGACACTAATGCCAAAAGGACAATGATAAGTGCCAAAAGGACACTGATGCTAAAAGGACACTAATGCCAAAAGGACAATGATAAGTGTCAAAAGGACACTGATGCTAAAAGGACACTAATGCCAAAAGGACAATGATAAGTGCCAAAAGGACACTGATGCTAAAAGGACACTAATGCCAAAAGGACAATGATAAGTGCCAAAAGGACACTGATGCTAAAAGGACACTAATGCCAAAAGGACAATGATAAGTGCCAAAAGGACACTGATGCTAAAAGGACACTAATGCCAAAAGGACAATGATAAGTGCCAAAAGGACACTGATGCTAAAAGGACACTGATGCCAAAAGGACATTGATGCCAAAAGGACACTGATGCCAAAAGGACACTAATCCCAAAAGGACAATGATAAGTGCCAAAAGGACACTGATGCTAAAAGGACACTAATGCCAAAAGGACAATGATAAGTGCCAAAAGGACACTGATGCTAAAAGGACACTGATGCCAAAAGGACATTGATGCCAAAAGGACACTGATGCCAAAAGGACACTAATGCCAAAAGGACAATGATAAGTGCCAAAAGGACACTGATGCTAAAAGGACACTAATGCCAAAAGGACAATGATAAGTGCCAAAAGGACACTGATGCTAAAAGGACACTGATGCCAAAAGGACATTGATGCCAAAAGGACACTGATGCCAAAAGGACACTAATGCCAAAAGGCCAATGATAACTGGGGTTATGTTTTTAACCTATAAGTGCCAAAAGGACACTGATGCCAAAAGGACACTGATGCCAAAAGGACAATGATAACTTTTTTTATTTCCCTAAGGAAAGCATCCTTAAAAAAAAAAAAAAAGAAAAATTAAATATCGGACACTTTGGAGAAGCACCAGGGGGCGCTACAGCGTAGAAAGCTCAGGTGGGCTGCGGAACACGGAACCAGGCATGACTTTGGTTACACCTGGCAGAGTGCTGTCCTCTTAAGGGGCCTCGGTTTGGCGTGGGGGGCCCCGCAAAACTGCATCTTCTGCAGTTTCGACTTAGAAGAATTCAGGGATATAAATGGATTTGTACCCCCCTGTCCCCGGGCCGAAATTGGCTTATACTCCCCTGTCCCCGGGCAACTAGCGCCCGCGGCTGTGGGTCCAGACTCCGGGGGGGGTGCTTAAGAGTGGGTCCCCGGGTTCGGATGGAGAGCCAGGTAGAGGACTTAGCTGGGCTCTGGCTGGGCACCCCGGTGGGGGCCGGAGGCTCCCCGGGGCCGCGTGGAGAGCCGGGCAAAACCCCATCTTTCGCCGTTTTGACTTCTGGACATAGTCATTTTCACAGATTTTGACTTCTGGACATAGTCATTTGGAGAGATTTTTCCACAATCCAAGCCATAGAGGCTGCACTGATCGATCGATCGATCGATTGATCGGTTTGATCGGTCGAACACTTAACCCCGCCCCCCGGGCCCTCCCCTACCCGCTCTGTGGGCGTGGCCTATCGCTTCGGGGGGTGTGGTTTGAAGCCGGGGGCGTGGCCTATCGGTGAGGAGGGAGTGGTTTGGAGCTGTGGGCGTGGCCTGTCGGCTTGGGGGCGTGGCCTATCACCTTGGATTGTGGTTTAAAGCCGTGTGCTTGTCCTCTATCGGCGAGGGGGGTGTGGTTTGAAGCTGGGGGCGTGGCCTATCGCCATGGGGGCGTGTTTTGCAGCTGTGGGCGTGGCTTATCGGCCTGGGGGCGTGGCCTATCACCTTGGACTGGGGTTTTAAGCCGTGTGCTTGTCCTCTCTCGGCGAGGGGGGTGTGGTTTGAAGCTGGGGGCGTGGCCTATCACCATGGGGGCGTGTTTTGGAGCCGTGGGCGTGGCTTATCGGCCTGGGGGCGTGGCCTATCACCTTGGATTGGGGTTTTAAGCCGTGTGCTTGTCCTCTCTCGGCGAGGGGGGTGTGGTTTGAAGCTGGGGGCGTGGCCTATCACCATGGGGGCGTGTTTTGGAGCCGTGGGCGTGGCTTATCAGCCTGGGGGCGTGGCCTATCACCTTGGATTGTGGTTTTAAGCCGTGTGCTTGTCCTCTCTCGGCGAGGGGGGTGTGGTTTGAAGCTGGGGGCGTGGCCTATCACCATGGGGCGTGTTTTGGAGCTGTGGGCGTGGCTTATCGGCCTGGGGGCGTGGTCTATCACCTTGGATTGTGGTTTAAAGCCGTGTGCTTGTCCTCTCTCGGCGAGCGGGGTGTGGTTTGAAGCTGGGGGCGTGGCCTATCACCATGGGGGCGTGTTGTGGAGCTGTGGGTGGGGCTTATCGGCCTGGGGGCGTGGCCTATCACCTTGGATTGTGGTTTAAAGCCGTGTGCTTGTCCTCTATCGGCGAGGGGGGTGTGGTTTGAAGCTGGGGGCGTGGCCTATCACCATGGGGGCGTGTTTTGGAGCTGTGGAAGTGGCCTATCACCTCGGGGGCCACTTGGGGGGACTTTGAAGCATTAAAAAATGTCGAAAAATAATTTAAAAGAATCTAAAATATTTTTTTTTTCTCTATTTCCTCAAAATAGTTAAAAATGAGGAACGCTTCACGAATTTGCGTGTCATCCTTGCGCGAGCGGAAATTGGAGCGATACAGAGAAGATCAGGCAAATAGGACAAATAGGACACAAATTGGAACG
Source organism: Gymnoscopelus braueri (assembly GCF_963280865.1). Taxonomy (NCBI): domain Eukaryota; kingdom Metazoa; phylum Chordata; class Actinopteri; order Myctophiformes; family Myctophidae; genus Gymnoscopelus; species Gymnoscopelus braueri. The sequence goes on along the minus strand of NC_137603.1, from coordinate 66,226,813 downwards.
ATACAGAGAAGATTGGGACCCACCATAGGAATGAGCGGAAATTGGAGCGATACAGAGAAGATCAGGCAAATAGGACAAATAGGACACAAATTGGAACGATACAGAGAAGATTGGGACCCACCATAGTAATGAGCGGAAATTGGAGCGATACAGAGAAGATCAGGCAAATAGGCCACGCCAAATCATGCTATGTCGGCTTCTGTAAAGTAGCTAAAACAACACGTAAGGGAAAGGTGTCCGTTTGGCAGAAATTTTGTGTCCTTTTGGCTAATAAGCCCAATGCCAAAAAGACAAAAAGTCAACGCAGACCGCCGCGTTTTTTGCCAAAAAGACAGTCTTTTTGGCTAGTAAGTTGTGTCCATTTGGCAAAAGGTACCTGCAGTCACATCCCTTTGGGGGGCAGCAGCGAGTTTTGTAGTGCCAAAAGGCCAGTGCCAAAAGGACACTGGTGCCAAAAGGACAATGATGCCAAAAGGACACTGATGCCAAAAGGACACTGATGCCAAAAGGACACTGATGCCAAAAGGACATTGATGCCAAAAGGACACTGATGCCAAAAGGACACTAATGCCAAAAGGCCAATGATAACTGGGGTTATGTTTGTAACCTATAAGTGCCAAAAGGACACTGATGCCAAAAGGACACTAATGCCAAAAGGACAATGATAAGTGCCAAAAGGACACTGATGCTAAAAGGACACTGATGCCAAACGGACAATGATAAGTGCCAAAAGGACACTGATGCTAAAAGGACACTGATGCCAAAAGGACATTGATGCCAAAAGGACACTGATGCCAAAAGGACACTAATGCCAAAAGGACAATGATAAGTGCCAAAAGGACACTGATGCTAAAAGGACACTAATGCCAAAAGGACAATGATAAGTGCCAAAAGGACACTGATGCTAAAAGGACACTAATGCCAAAAGGACAATGATAAGTGCCAAAAGGACACTGATGCTAAAAGGACACTAATGCCAAAAGGACAATGATAAGTGCCAAAAGGACACTGATGCTAAAAGGACACTAATGCCAAAAGGACAATGATAAGTGCCAAAAGGACACTGATGCTAAAAGGACACTGATGCCAAAAGGACATTGATGCCAAAAGGACACTGATGCCAAAAGGACACTAATGCCAAAAGGACAATGATAAGTGCCAAAAGGACACTGATGCCAAAAGGACACTAATGCCAAAAGGACAATGATAAGTGCCAAAAGGACACTGATGCCAAAAGGACACTAATGCCAAAAGGACAATGATAAGTGCCAAAAGGACACTGATGCTAAAAGGACACTAATGCCAAAAGGACAATGATAAGTGCCAAAAGGACACTGATGCTAAAAGGACACTAATGCCAAAAGGACAATGATAAGTGCCAAAAGGACACTGATGCTAAAAGGACACTGATGCCAAAAGGACATTGATGCCAAAAGGACACTGATGCCAAAAGGACACTAATGCCAAAAGGACAATGATAAGTGCCAAAAGGACACTGATGCTAAAAGGACACTAATGCCAAAAGGACAATGATAAGTGCCAAAAGGACACTGATGCTAAAAGGACACTGATGCCAAAAGGACATTGATGCCAAAAGGACACTGATGCCAAAAGGACACTAATGCCAAAAGGACAATGATAAGTGCCAAAAGGACACTGATGCTAAAAGGACACTAATGCCAAAAGGACAATGATAAGTGCCAAAAGGACACTGATGCTAAAAGGACACTAATGCCAAAAGGACAATGATAAGTGCCAAAAGGACACTGATGCTAAAAGGACACTAATGCCAAAAGGACAATGATAAGTGCCAAAAGGACACTGATGCTAAAAGGACACTAATGCCAAAAGGACAATGATAAGTGCCAAAAGGACACTGATGCTAAAAGGACACTAATGCCAAAAGGACAATGATAAGTGCCAAAAGGACACTGATGCCAAAAGGACACTAATGCCAAAAGGACAATGATAAGTGCCAAAAGGACACTGATGCTAAAAGGACACTGATGCCAAAAGGACATTGATGCCAAAAGGACACTGATGCCAAAAGGACACTAATGCCAAAAGGACAATGATAAGTGCCAAAAGGACACTGATGCCAAAAGGACACTAATGCCAAAAGGACAATGATAAGTGCCAAAAGGACACTGATGCCAAAAGGACACTAATGCCAAAAGGACAATGATAAGTGCCAAAAGGACACTGATGCTAAAAGGACACTAATGCCAAAAGGACAATGATAAGTGCCAAAAGGACACTGATGCTAAAAGGACACTAATGCCAAAAGGACAATGATAAGTGCCAAAAGGACACTGATGCTAAAAGGACACTAATGCCAAAAGGACAATGATAAGTGCCAAAAGGACACTGATGCTAAAAGGACACTAATGCCAAAAGGACAATGATAAGTGCCAAAAGGACACTGATGCTAAAAGGACACTAATGCCAAAAGGACAATGATAAGTGCCAAAAGGACACTGATGCTAAAAGGACACTAATGCCAAAAGGACAATGATAAGTGCCAAAAGGACACTGATGCTAAAAGGACACTAATGCCAAAAGGACAATGATAAGTGCCAAAAGGACACTGATGCTAAAAGGACACTAATGCCAAAAGGACAATGATAAGTGCCAAAAGGACACTGATGCTAAAAGGACACTAATGCCAAAAGGACAATGATAAGTGCCAAAAGGACACTGATGCTAAAAGGACACTGATGCCAAAAGGACATTGATGCCAAAAGGACACTGATGCCAAAAGGACACTAATGCCAAAAGGACAATGATAAGTGCCAAAAGGACACTGATGCTAAAAGGACACTAATGCCAAAAGGACAATGATAAGTGCCAAAAGGACACTGATGCTAAAAGGACACTGATGCCAAAAGGACATTGATGCCAAAAGGACACTGATGCCAAAAGGACACTAATGCCAAAAGGACAATGATAAGTGCCAAAAGGACACTGATGCCAAAAGGACACTAATGCCAAAAGGCCAATGATAACTGGGGTTATGTTTTTAACCTATAAGTGCCAAAAGGACACTGATGCCAAAAGGACACTGATGCCAAAAGGACAATGATAACTTTTTTTATTTCCCTAAGGAAAGCATCCTTAAAAAAATAAATAAAAAAAAAATTAAATATCGGACACTTTGGAGAAGCACCAGGGGGCGCTACAGCGTAGAAAGCTCAGGTGGGCTGCGGAACACGGAACCAGGCATGACTTTGGTTACACCTGGCAGAGTGCTGTCCTCTTAAGGGGCCTCGGTTTGGCGTGGGGGGCCCCGCAAAACTGCATCTTCTGCAGTTTCGACTTAGAAGAATTCAGGGATATAAATGGATTTGTACCCCCCTGTCCCCGGGCCGAAATTGGCTTATACTCCCCTGTCCCCGGGCAACTAGCGCCCGCGGCTGTGGGTCCAGACTCCGGGGGGGGTGCTTAAGAGTGGGTCCCCGGGTTCGGATGGAGAGCCAGGTAGAGGACTTAGCTGGGCTCTGGCTGGGCACCCCGGTGGGGGCCGGAGGCTCCCCGGGGCCGCGTGGAGAGCCGGGCAAAACCCCATCTTTCGCCGTTTTGACTTCTGGACATAGTCATTTTCACAGATTTTGACTTCTGGACATAGTCATTTGGAGAGATTTTTCCACAATCCAAGCCATAGAGGCTGCACTGATCGATCGATCGATCGATTGATCGGTTTGATCGGTCGAACACTTAACCCCGCCCCCCGGGCCCTCCCCTACCCGCTCTGTGGGCGTGGCCTATCGCTTCGGGGGGTGTGGTTTGAAGCCGGGGGCGTGGCCTATCGGTGAGGAGGGAGTGGTTTGGAGCTGTGGGCGTGGCCTGTCGGCTTGGGGGCGTGGCCTATCACCTTGGATTGTGGTTTAAAGCCGTGTGCTTGTCCTCTATCGGCGAGGGGGGTGTGGTTTGAAGCTGGGGGCGTGGCCTATCGCCATGGGGGCGTGTTTTGCAGCTGTGGGCGTGGCTTATCGGCCTGGGGGCGTGGCCTATCACCTTGGACTGGGGTTTTAAGCCGTGTGCTTGTCCTCTCTCGGCGAGGGGGGTGTGGTTTGAAGCTGGGGGCGTGGCCTATCACCATGGGGGCGTGTTTTGGAGCCGTGGGCGTGGCTTATCGGCCTGGGGGCGTGGCCTATCACCTTGGATTGGGGTTTTAAGCCGTGTGCTTGTCCTCTCTCGGCGAGGGGGGTGTGGTTTGAAGCTGGGGGCGTGGCCTATCACCATGGGGGCGTGTTTTGGAGCCGTGGGCGTGGCTTATCAGCCTGGGGGCGTGGCCTATCACCTTGGATTGTGGTTTTAAGCCGTGTGCTTGTCCTCTCTCGGCGAGGGGGGTGTGGTTTGAAGCTGGGGGCGTGGCCTATCACCATGGGGCGTGTTTTGGAGCTGTGGGCGTGGCTTATCGGCCTGGGGGCGTGGTCTATCACCTTGGATTGTGGTTTAAAGCCGTGTGCTTGTCCTCTCTCGGCGAGCGGGGTGTGGTTTGAAGCTGGGGGCGTGGCCTATCACCATGGGGGCGTGTTGTGGAGCTGTGGGCGGGGCTTATCGGCCTGGGGGCGTGGCCTATCACCTTGGATTGTGGTTTAAAGCCGTGTGCTTGTCCTCTATCGGCGAGGGGGGTGTGGTTTGAAGCTGGGGGCGTGGCCTATCACCATGGGGGCGTGGTTTGGAGCTGTGGAAGTGGCCTATCACCTCGGGGGCCACTTGGGGGGACTTTGAAGCATTAAAAAATGTCGAAAAATAATTTAAAAGAATCTAAAATATTTTTTTTTTCTCTATTTCCTCAAAATAGTTAAAAATGAGGAACGCTTCACGAATTTGCGTGTCATCCTTGCGCGAGCGGAAATTGGAGCGATACAGAGAAGATCAGGCAAATAGGACAAATAGGACACAAATTGGAACGATACAGAGAAGATTGGGACCCACCATAGGAATGAGCGGAAATTGGAGCGATACAGAGAAGATCAGGCAAATAGGACAAATAGGACACAAATTGGAACGATACAGAGAAGATTGGGACCCACCATAGTAATGAGCGGAAATTGGAGCGATACAGAGAAGATCAGGCAAATAGGCCACGCCAAATCATGCTATGTCGGCTTCTGTAAAGTAGCTAAAACAACACGTAAGGGAAAGGTGTCCGTTTGGCAGAAATTTTGTGTCCTTTTGGCTAATAAGCCCAATGCCAAAAAGACAAAAAGTCAACGCAGACCGCCGCGTTTTTTGCCAAAAAGACAGTCTTTTTGGCTAGTAAGTTGTGTCCATTTGGCAAAAGGTACCTGCAGTCACATCCCTTTGGGGGGCAGCAGCGAGTTTTTAGTGCCAAAAGGCCAGTGCCAAAAGGACACTGGTGCCAAAAGGACAATGATGCCAAAAGGACACTGATGCCAAAAGGACACTGATGCCAAAAGGACACTGATGCCAAAAGGACATTGATGCCAAAAGGACACTGATGCCAAAAGGACACTAATGCCAAAAGGCCAATGATAACTGGGGTTATGTTTGTAACCTATAAGTGCCAAAAGGACACTGATGCCAAAAGGACACTAATGCCAAAAGGACAATGATAAGTGCCAAAAGGACACTGATGCTAAAAGGACACTGATGCCAAAAGGACAATGATAAGTGCCAAAAGGACACTGATGCTAAAAGGACACTGATGCCAAAAGGACATTGATGCCAAAAGGACACTGATGCCAAAAGGACACTAATGCCAAAAGGACAATGATAAGTGCCAAAAGGACACTGATGCTAAAAGGACACTAATGCCAAAAGGACAATGATAAGTGCCAAAAGGACACTGATGCTAAAAGGACACTAATGCCAAAAGGACAATGATAAGTGCCAAAAGGACACTGATGCTAAAAGGACACTAATGCCAAAAGGACAATGATAAGTGCCAAAAGGACACTGATGCTAAAAGGACACTAATGCCAAAAGGACAATGATAAGTGCCAAAAGGACACTGATGCTAAAAGGACACTGATGCCAAAAGGACATTGATGCCAAAAGGACACTGATGCCAAAAGGACACTAATGCCAAAAGGACAATGATAAGTGCCAAAAGGACACTGATGCCAAAAGGACACTAATGCCAAAAGGACAATGATAAGTGCCAAAAGGACACTGATGCCAAAAGGACACTAATGCCAAAAGGACAATGATAAGTGCCAAAAGGACACTGATGCTAAAAGGACACTAATGCCAAAAGGACAATGATAAGTGCCAAAAGGACACTGATGCTAAAAGGACACTAATGCCAAAAGGACAATGATAAGTGCCAAAAGGACACTGATGCTAAAAGGACACTGATGCCAAAAGGACATTGATGCCAAAAGGACACTGATGCCAAAAGGACACTAATGCCAAAAGGACAATGATAAGTGCCAAAAGGACACTGATGCTAAAAGGACACTAATGCCAAAAGGACAATGATAAGTGCCAAAAGGACACTGATGCTAAAAGGACACTGATGCCAAAAGGACATTGATGCCAAAAGGACACTGATGCCAAAAGGACACTAATGCCAAAAGGACAATGATAAGTGCCAAAAGGACACTGATGCTAAAAGGACACTAATGCCAAAAGGACAATGATAAGTGCCAAAAGGACACTGATGCTAAAAGGACACTAATGCCAAAAGGACAATGATAAGTGCCAAAAGGACACTGATGCTAAAAGGACACTAATGCCAAAAGGACAATGATAAGTGCCAAAAGGACACTGATGCTAAAAGGACACTAATGCCAAAAGGACAATGATAAGTGCCAAAAGGACACTGATGCTAAAAGGACACTGATGCCAAAAGGACACTAATGCCAAAAGGACAATGATAAGTGCCAAAAGGACACTGATGCTAAAAGGACACTAATGCCAAAAGGACAATGATAAGTGCCAAAAGGACACTGATGCTAAAAGGACACTAATGCCAAAAGGACAATGATAAGTGCCAAAAGGACACTGATGCTAAAAGGACACTGATGCCAAAAGGACATTGATGCCAAAAGGACACTGATGCCAAAAGGACACTAATGCCAAAAGGACAATGATAAGTGCCAAAAGGACACTGATGCTAAAAGGACACTAATGCCAAAAGGACAATGATAAGTGCCAAAAGGACACTGATGCTAAAAGGACACTGATGCCAAAAGGACATTGATGCCAAAAGGACACTGATGCCAAAAGGACACTAATGCCAAAAGGACAATGATAAGTGCCAAAAGGACACTGATGCTAAAAGGACACTAATGCCAAAAGGACAATGATAAGTGCCAAAAGGACACTGATGCTAAAAGGACACTAATGCCAAAAGGACAATGATAAGTGCCAAAAGGACACTGATGCTAAAAGGACACTAATGCCAAAAGGACAATGATAAGTGCCAAAAGGACACTGATGCTAAAAGGACACTAATGCCAAAAGGACAATGATAAGTGCCAAAAGGACACTGATGCTAAAAGGACACTGATGCCAAAAGGACATTGATGCCAAAAGGACACTGATGCCAAAAGGACACTAATGCCAAAAGGACAATGATAAGTGCCAAAAGGACACTGATGCTAAAAGGACACTAATGCCAAAAGGACAATGATAAGTGCCAAAAGGACACTGATGCTAAAAGGACACTGATGCCAAAAGGACATTGATGCCAAAAGGACACTGATGCCAAAAGGACACTAATGCCAAAAGGACAATGATAAGTGCCAAAAGGACACTGATGCTAAAAGGACACTAATGCCAAAAGGACAATGATAAGTGCCAAAAGGACACTGATGCTAAAAGGACACTAATGCCAAAAGGACAATGATAAGTGCCAAAAGGACACTGATACTAAAAGGACACTAATGCCAAAAGGACAATGATAAGTGCCAAAAGGACACTGATGCTAAAAGGACACTAATGCCAAAAGGACAATGATAAGTGCCAAAAGGACACTGATGCTAAAACGACACTAATGCCAAAAGGACAATGATAAGTGCCAAAAGGACACTGATGCTAAAAGGACACTGATGCCAAAAGGACATTGATGCCAAAAGGACACTGATGCCAAAAGGACACTAATGCCAAAAGGACAATGATAAGTGCCAAAAGGACACTGATGCCAAAAGGACACTAATGCCAAAAGGACAATGATAAGTGCCAAAAGGACACTGATGCCAAAAGGACACTAATGCCAAAAGGACAATGATAAGTGCCAAAAGGACACTGATGCTAAAAGGACACTAATGCCAAAAGGACAATGATAAGTGCCAAAAGGACACTGATGCTAAAAGGACACTAATGCCAAAAGGACAATGATAAGTGCCAAAAGGACACTGATGCTAAAAGGACACTAATGCCAAAAGGACAATGATAAGTGCCAAAAGGACACTGATGCTAAAAGGACACTAATGCCAAAAGGACAATGATAAGTGCCAAAAGGACACTGATGCTAAAAGGACACTAATGCCAAAAGGACAATGATAAGTGCCAAAAGGACACTGATGCTAAAAGGACACTAATGCCAAAAGGACAATGATAAGTGCCAAAAGGACACTGATGCTAAAAGGACACTAATGCCAAAAGGACAATGATAAGTGCCAAAAGGACACTGATGCTAAAAGGACACTAATGCCAAAAGGACAATGATAAGTGCCAAAAGGACACTGATGCTAAAAGGACACTGATGCCAAAAGGACATTGATGCCAAAAGGACACTGATGCCAAAAGGACACTAATCCCAAAAGGACAATGATAAGTGCCAAAAGGACACTGATGCTAAAAGGACACTAATGCCAAAAGGACAATGATAAGTGCCAAAAGGACACTGATGCTAAAAGGACACTGATGCCAAAAGGACATTGATGCCAAAAGGACACTGATGCCAAAAGGACACTAATGCCAAAAGGACAATGATAAGTGCCAAAAGGACACTGATGCTAAAAGGACACTAATGCCAAAAGGACAATGATAAGTGCCAAAAGGACACTGATGCTAAAAGGACACTGATGCCAAAAGGACATTGATGCCAAAAGGACACTGATGCCAAAAGGACACTAATGCCAAAAGGCCAATGATAACTGGGGTTATGTTTTTAACCTATAAGTGCCAAAAGGACACTGATGCCAAAAGGACACTGATGCCAAAAGGACAATGATAACTTTTTTTTTTCCCTAAGGAAAGCATCCTTAAAAAAAAAAAAAAAAAAAAAAGTGAAATATCGGACACTTTGGAGAAGCACCAGGGGGCGCTACAGCGTAGAAAGCTCAGGTGGGCTGCGGAACACGGAACCAGGCATGACTTTGGTTACACCTGGCAGAGTGCTGTCCTCTTAAGGGGCCTCGGTTTGGCGTGGGGGGCCCCGCAAAACTGCATCTTCTGCAGTTTCGACTTAGAAGAATTCAGGGATATAAATGGATTTGTACCCCCCTGTCCCCGGGCCGAAATTGGCTTATACTCCCCTGTCCCCGGGCAACTAGCGCCCGCGGCTGTGGGTCCAGACTCCGGGGGGGGGTGCTTAAGAGTGGGTCCCCGGGTTCGGATGGAGAGCCAGGTAGAGGACTTAGCTGGGCTCTGGCTGGGCACCCCGGTGGGGGCCGGAGACTCCCCGGGGCCGCGTGGAGAGCCGGGCAAAACCCCATCTTTCGCCGTTTTGACTTCTGGACATAGTCATTTTCACAGATTTTGACTTCTGGACATAGTCATTTGGAGAGATTTTTCCACAATCCAAGCCATAGAGGCTGCACTGATCGATCGATCGATCGATTGATCGGTTTGATCGGTCGAACACTTAACCCCGCCCCCCGGGCCCTCCCCTACCCGCTCTGTGGGCGTGGCCTATCGCTTCGGGGGGGGTGGTTTGAAGCCGGGGGCGTGGCCTATCGGTGAGGAGGGAGTGGTTTGGAGCTGTGGGCGTGGCCTGTCGGCTTGGGGGCGTGGCCTATCACCTTGGATTGTGGTTTAAAGCCGTGTGCTTGTCCTCTCTCGGCGAGCGGGGTGTGGTTTGAAGCTGGGGGCGTGGCCTATCACCATGGGGGCGTGTTGTGGAGCTGTGGGCGGGGCTTATCGGCCTGGGGGCGTGGCCTATCACCTTGGATTGTGGTTTAAAGCCGTGTGCTTGTCCTCTATCGGCGAGGGGGGTGTGGTTTGAAGCTGGGGGCGTGGCCTATCACCATGGGGGCGTGGTTTGGAGCTGTGGGCGTGGCCTATCACCTCGGGGGCCACTTGGGGGGACTTTGAAGCATTAAAAAATGTCGAAAAATAATTTAAAAGAATCTAAAATATTTTTTTTTTCTCTATTTCCTCAAAATAGTTAAAAATGAGGAACGCTTCACGAATTTGCGTGTCATCCTTGCGCGAGCGGAAATTGGAGCGATACAGAGAAGATCAGGCAAATAGGACAAATAGGACACAAATTGGAACGATACAGAGAAGATTGGGACCCACCATGGTGGCCAATCTACTCCACGCCGCGTGTGCAATAAACCCTGCGCGCCCGACCGCAGGCCGGGCGGCGCTTTTGGCGCCGCCGGCCCCCGGGGCCCGCACCCGGCGCCGCGGGGCCGGGGGATCACGGGGAGTATTTTTCCCCATTATCCCCGCGGGATAAGCGAACGATACGGCAGGTTGAGGTATTGGAACATTACAGCGGAGGGAGCCCTCCCCTCGCCCGTTCACGGAGGAGATGAATATCCTATGCAAATTAGCCATGCGGTCGGTCTCTCCCCTCACCTCCCCTCCCTTCCCTCCCTCCCTCCCTCCACCGACAGCAAGCGCGCACGCACGCACAACGACAAGTGAACTGTGCGGCCGCGGTGCTCGCTCTCCTTTTACGCACAGCGCAGCTGGCACATGCGGCCACTTTGCGTTCTATGTCATCCGATCTGCCACTCTGCCACTTCAAGAATTCATTCCATAAACACTCTTCTCTCCTCTGTTATTTCTCCCCTGCTCCAAAGTCCAATAATGGCTTTGTCAGTCTGTTACTTGTCATGTTCAGAGAGTCCCGTTTTCGACTCTGTGCTTTTCCCTGCTGTGAAAGCCAAATTAGAATGCATGAGACCCTGACGGGTCCATTTGGTTCCACCATTACATTGCCACCTTTCAATTGTCATCGATTTTACATTGCAGTCTATATTTGCCTCTCAGAGATATATTACTGAATATTCTCCAGTATGTAGTGGCATCTCTTCTGCTTATTCTTGTAGCCTTTTCCTTTATTTATTTTATCCATTAACCACATGCTTATCTCTCTTCAACCTGTCAATACTCTGCGTCTATGAAACAGAATCGCCGTTATAATTGTAACAATATAAGCCCCTGTTTTAGCTGTACACAAGAAGTTGTGGTTGGGTGCAAACATCGGTCATGTTGTTGGTAAAAGCCAAGTACTTTGACCGGTGCAAACATCGGTCATGTTGTTGGTAAAAGCCAAGGCAAAGTGTCCTTATTGTATCCACACAGCAGGAGGGCTCCTCTGCAGCACGGTGTTATCTCTCCAGCAGCAAGCCTTAAAATCTGTGGCACTCTGAGTGACCTCTAGACCTGTTGCACATATACACAGAGCTAAACACATTTAAAACTTATTTTGTGTAGCGTTTAAAAGCATGTATTTGTCCAAAAACCAAATGTAATGACTACTTTATAGGCTGTATGCTTAATATGTACACAAGGACAAAATGTGAGGTAGCTCTGCTTACACAATGCTGTACCCCCTCAAGCTGTATATTTGATCCCTTTTTTCTACTGTTTATTATTGTATTTTGATACTTGCTATTGGCATAAAGCTCATTTGAATTGAATTGACTGGGCACTCGCCCAAGAGCATTATACGATATCTGCTGATCCTTGAAGCGGATGATTTGATTTATTTAATTATCTTCACTATGTCAAACCTTTCATTCTAAATCTCACGACTGGTATAGCTATTGTTTCATATTGTGATGATTGTGTTGTGTTGTGTTGTGTTTGTGGTATCTGAGGACTGAAGGCTGCAGGAAATGTACAATGGAAAATAATAGGGTTAAAAATAAGCATTCTAGTTCAGGAGACAGTGTAAGGCTCATAGCCTAACACCTTTTTTGGTAAGATGAGATAGTTAAGAGCTAACTCAAGAATAGGAGAAAATAGACCAGGGTGACCTCCTGTTGTGAACAGATGCCCAAAAAGAAGCTGTGATCACTAATTATAAAATAACTACTTTGGGAGGCAAGGTAAATAAGGGATATGTTGTCTGAGCCCAGAGTCAGGAAACAGCTGACATTTTGGGGGAGCAGAACCAGCTGCTATAATTCGACCTGTTCAGAGTATTTGCCTTTAGTTAAAACTCTGCTAAAGACTATAAAGTACAATAATTAAACTTAATGTGAAAACACAATGATATTCTGATATAAAACCTAGAACCTGTTGAATATAAATAAATTATGGTGGATAAATGTTTAGTTATACAAAAGCTCAAAAAGAAACCTGTATTTTAAATAGGACTGCATGAGTATAACTTTGGTTTGCAATAATTTAATGAAATACCTTTTGGTCTCATTTTAATGTGTGTGAGATATTGAATGTGTATAATTGAACGAAGATATGTATAACTAATGAAATCGAGTAGCAAATGTACTGATTATGATATAAGCGTAAGGCTGAATAAGTGTAGCCAGTATACTAAGTCGCAGCTGCTGTGCTGCAAATAGTTAGCTTCCGTGGTTGGGTGATCATTCCGTCACTGAACAGCGGGTGTCAAGGTCCCGCCCCGGAGACAGTACCATACAGAGTATAAGTACGTCCACTCTAGATAGAAACATTGCGCAGTACATTATTGGTATCTTGTTCGCCTGTTTAAACAATAAAAGAAATTGTTGGACACGACTCCTCCGGACTCCTCGCAAACTTGTGTGATCAATACCACCAGGAAACACTTCCTACTCCGTCTTTCAAACCGGGCTTTTACACCACATGTTGATTAAACAAATCTCAGAGAAAATAGAGTGTAAAATGTATTACATTTGTTTCATGTCTATTAATCTGAACACAGCTTATTTACAACCTGCCCTTTTTTGTCACAAGTCAAATTATTTAAAAGGTCATATAAGGTCCTATTCTTAACTCACTTCAATAAAAAGTGGGACAGCAGACATAGTGTGTAAAAACATGCTGTGCACATTTCACTATGTATTATAGTATAATAAAACAAATAATAAAACAACAACAACAACAACAACAACACTAATAATATTAATAATAATAATGATGAAAAAGAAAATGTTACATTAGAGCTAAGCTAAAAGAAACACACACACACACAGACACACACACACACACACACACAAATCTTAAAAGTCTCTTTCAGGTTCGATCTTTTTCTCTTTTTTCTGACAGCCACAGCTCCGGGCTTTTGCAGTTGTACAGCGCACAGAAATGTTCTGTGTTGTACTGACAATGGCCAAAATTTTTCTGTTGAGGTTGACCACATAGTTGACATATTCTGAGCTTGTAAGCTTTTCTCTTGCTCTTTCTCCCCTCCTCATCTCTCTTCATGTTGCTCCACACCGTGGTCCTGGGCACCTCATATGGCTGGTCTGGGTGGATCTGGCTGTTTACCCACTGGCTCACCCCTAATGCTCCCGGGCCGTGCTCAATCTCGCAATACAAAACGCCCCGGAAGTAGCTGTGGCCTGTGTCCGTGTGTCTCCTTTTACCGCAGACCCCACATGCCTGGCCAGGCTCACCCCATTTCAAGGTGCCCTCCTGCCTGAGCAGCTCTCTGTCCCTTGCTTGGTCCCTCTTCTTCCTCCACTGGGTCATTCTAGACCCTTTTGGGCGCTCTGTGGAGGTGGAAGGGACGTCTGGATCAGAATCTGCTGTTGTCACGGGCACAGGTTTCGTCTTTGGCCCAACAGCTCCAGGTTTCCTCTTAGCCGGCCCAACAGCTCCAGCGGTTCCTTCCTTTCTTTTTTGTTTGCGCTTGGCAGGTGGGGAGGGTGAAGGGCTGGAGTCTTCAGGTGCAGGACTGAGACTGGATATAGGAGAAACAGACACATCTTTGGCTTTTGGTGGGCCCCATTCCTCGCCAGAGCTGCAAGATGTGTCGTTGTAGTCCTCGGAGCTCTCGGTCTCTGTCTTTCCCTCCATGTTTGGATGCAGTTGTGGTTATAACTTTTTCAGTTGCAGCCTTTATACTTTTTTGTCTGGAAAATCCCACTCTGACCCTCATCAAATGAGATGAGACCTGTATCCCCCCAGTCCCCCTCCTCTTGAAGACACTGTGCCTTGGCCATCTCTCTCTGCAGGGAGTCTTTCTGTTATCAGCCAGCAGTGCTTCTGTGTGTGTGTGTGTGTGTGTGTGTGTGTGTGTGTGTGTGTGTGTGTGTGTGTGTGTGTGTGTGTGTGTGTGTGTGTGTGTGTGTGTGTGTGTGTGTGTGTGTGTGTGTGTGTGTGTGTGTTTTTGTGTGTGTGTTAGTGAGAGAGAGGGTGCCCTGTGACCTGTGACCTAGCTGATCAGGGCTATAAAACCTTGCAAACCAACCCCACATAATTACCACATCCCAATGAAGCTATTAGTTGTGACTCTGATTTAGTTTAGTAGTCTGTGTCACTGGATATTTAGTTATACGGTGGGTAGGCAGGTGAGTGGTTTTCATTAAACTTTTCCCTTTCTAAAAACAACAATGTTCACAATTGTGTGCCACACAAGCATAGCACTAGTGCCACACAAGCATAGCACTAGAGCATCAAAGTAGAATGCATTATCACTATCAACATATCTTCTATTAGTATTAAGCTTCTATTAACAAAACTAACATAAACAGTCCATCCCTTCCTGACCTGTCCAGTGCCCCCACCACCCTCTCCCCCCTCATGTCCCCTTGTGTGTGTGTGTGTGTGTGTGTGTGTGTGTGTGTGTGTGTGTGTGTGTGTGTGTGTGTGTGTGTGTGTGTGTGTGTGTGTGTGTGTGTGTGCGCGCGTGCGTGCGTGCGCGTGTGTGTTGTAAAGCTGTAAGTTAATCTAATTCTGGCACCACAATGTCTACCAACCCTTGAGCATACTAGAGACCCTCTTCACATAAACAGAGCATCAGTGTTTTAACATCTAAATCATTTCAATTATTCTATTCTACAGATTTTAATTATTTACTTCTACTGTGAAAAATGGACAATGCATATACAAAAAGCAGCCTTTCCCCCACATTTGGTTTATCTGACATGTATGTAAATTGTGACATTGCTCCTCTTATGAAATGCAGTCACCCCTCCAAATCTATCCCTTTTTACCAATTGTTTACCATATCCTTTTTTTCACATGGCTTGTTTTTGTAAGCTTAATAAACTTATATAATTCAAAACTAATTGTGTTTATTTTTACTTACATTACTTTTATTTACACGGTTAATTATTCTAAACTTACCACTTGAACCTCAGCCTCCCTGTTCTGAGGGGAACATTCACCCAAAATAGACGATCTACAAGCTCACAACGTAAGCCAGCATAAAAGACACAATGGTGTTTCCTCCAGTTAATTGATGTAATGTCCACACAGAGATTTTGCAGTTATACATTTATTAAAACAAAACTAGACTAGTAAGATTCAAGTGATAGTGTCTGCTGTGGTTTGCCCAGAGGCCTGTTGTTTAGCCTCTTCCTTTTTCCTCCTCATCTCTGCTAACCAGTCCGCAACTGACCGTCCAGTGGGATCCTTTTCGGAGCAGAAATGTACATTGTTATACTGACTGTGGCCAAACTCCTTCCTCTTTGGCTTACCACATTCATGGCATAACGATGCTTTTCTCATTTTCTTCTCCGGCGGACCCTCTGGTGTGGCTGGTTGGCCCAGGTTTGCGAAATGGGATGCCGTCCTCCTGGCCATCTCCAGCCGTGTCTCCTCTCTTTTCTTCTGCCTCCATACCGTTGTCTTGGGCACGACGGCCACAACAGCAGCAGCAGCAGCTGGGGCAGTCGGGGCAGCAGAAGCGGGAGGAGCGGACGAGGAGGGAGTTGGCTCAGTTGAAAGGGAAGGAGTGGATGAGGAAGAGGGGGCAGTGGGCACAGCAGAAGCAGCGGATGAGGTGGGGGCAGTGGGTGGTTCCCTGTACAGGTCCGGTACCACAGCCCCTCTGCGGTTGCAAGCCTGACCAGAGGCGTCCTCGGGGAGGTGGAAGTCCATTGGCTGGTCAGGCTGCACAGGCTCCTGCGCCAGGACTCTAGCTGCTGGGAGGGGCTCCGCGGCGGTCATGGATGCGCTGGGCGGCGGCACGGCGCTGAGCAGTGTCTGGACCGATCGCTCTGTGTCACACTCCATTAACCTGATGAAAAATACAATTAAAAGATCAATTACACTACACACGATTCTTTCAGTCTCTCTCAGTGCGACAAGTGTAAAGTGGTCTTACCATTTGTTTAGGGTCTTGTGGTTCACGTGGAAGAGCTGGATCCTGGTGTTGTCCACAATGTACTTGCATTTAAGAACGCTTTCCACTATCCTGCTGTAGTTATCCACGATAAGACTCGCGCGCGACCGCCGAGCACCTAGAAAGGTCTGGGTTCCCCTGTAATCCTGGCTCAGCATCTCAAATATGGCACGCATGAGTCGGTTGGTATCCGGTGCTCTGGCCTCACCCTTGCCGCTGCCCAGCACAGAACTGCACAGAGAGGCACCATGTTAGACAGAGAACAGTGCAGTACAGTACAAAACAAAGCATTTAGATTCAAAAAGTGCCAACGCTTACCGTTTCACACTGTCCGTCCCAGCAACGTGTGACCTCCCTTTGGGGGTTTTAAAACGGCCCTTCACCAACATGTCCTGGTAGCGTGGATCGAGGCGGACAGGGGTCCTGTCCCTCTCTGACAGCTGTTCCCAGAGGGCAACGATCTCCGTGGCCTGCTGGTTGGTTGCCAAGCCCGTGGTGCGCAGCTCCACCAGGGCGCTGGCCAGCTTCGCCACGTGCTGGTATCCGCCGTACCCGCCAACGATCACCTTAATGTTAAAAACACACAAAGACATTACAATTACTATATTGGTACCGCATTTTACACAATCTTAAGGTCAGCCTAATCACATGCTTTGCATGATTATTATTAGTTTTAGTACATCTGTAGCGAAACCATAACGGTTAAGGAAAATAGACTTCCAAATGGATTCATAATTTCTACGAGTGTCCTTTGCATGACAAATCAAAAACAACAACCAATTCCAGTAACACTTTTTCAGTGATGGAATCAAAAAAAATGTCAATAACATCAAACTTACGTCATCTGGATCCAGGAAAGGGGCGTCATCACGCTGTGGCGGAGCTGTGTCTGTGGCAGCTGCTGTGGCAGGCTCTAGCTGGCGGGGGGAGGCGTGTTTGGCTCGAGCTGGCGGGCATCAGAGCCCGCAGCAGTTTGCACTGGCTGTTGGAGAGCAAGAGCAGGGTCTGTGGGAGGCGTCGTTGGCTCTAGCTGAGGAGGCGTTGCTGGCTCTAGCTGGGGAGGCGTCGTCGATGGTGTGGGCTCTTCCTCATCTTCATCAGTGTCATCGTCAGAGTCTTCAGCACCACTGAGCTCTGGCAGCTGGAGAACAGGTTCTGAGCGAGACATGAGCTCATCATCATCATCAGATCTTTGAGACGATGAGGCTGGCTGGTCGAGTGGGAGAGGGTTGAGCTCTGAAATGTTTTGGGAGACGAGGTTAAGGTCCCCCTCCTCCTCTGCAAAACCTTCGTCCTCCTCCGTCTCCTCAACTTCAAGCACCTCCCTATCTGCGGCCTCCTCCTCCGCCGCCGCCCTGCTCCCATCCTCGTCCTCGTCGGAAACCCCTATCTCCTCTAGTGTGGAGGATTTCCCTGTCTGGTCGAACAGGTACTGGATCCCGATCAGCTCCCCTGTAAACAACACACACACACACACACACACACACACACACACACACACACACACATCACTTCATTAGTTGACTTGTCAACAGGCTGTGTGCCTTCTTCACTGAAATGGGCTTGCCTTGATGGCAAAATACGCCTGCCGGCTGTCCCCGGTATATGTAAACCACAACTTTACCTCCTAGTTTCTCTCTCACACACACACACGCACGCACGCACGCACACACACATCTACAAAGTATATTTGTAGCTACATTTTAACTGTTAAAGATGTAGACTTTAATATGGATTCAGAATTTCATACCTGTGTATTCGCTGGGCTGAGAGTAATTTTCGACCAGGGTTGTCCCAAAGAACTGCTGGGTCAGCTGGTCGAAGGCCTTGAGGAGCGGTCCAATGTAGCACCTTGTTGGCACACGCTGTGCTCCGGTCACCACCGCCCTCTCGCCCGGTTGTCATTCCACCTCACCAGCCCCTCCAGCAGGAAGACCTGGAAGTGGAGGGCACTGGCAGACGTGCCTAGCACAAGATTGGAGTGAAAAAAAGTTAATACTCCTCCCTTTCTCTCCCCCAGCTCCAAACATCTGAAAAAGATCTAACAGCGACCATAACGCTGGCCAGTGAATGAATTCATCATAGCACTAACTTTGTCTAAAGTATATCACATCGGCACACATAACATTTTCCATGTGGCAATCAGAACATAAGTGTTGAGTAGTGTCAAGTTGTGATGCGGTGGCCATCTTTAAACTCACACTTTAAAGCCAATTTATTTTACCTGGAATGAAAGTGCACAGGTGCAAGTGAAAGGACTCCAGGGAAGTCGAGCCTCGTGCACAACGGTAAACAGGGAGTCGGACCCCTCCCCTGGTCACGTGCCTTTTCACCGCGTACAGCTGCACACCCTCTGGATCCTGGATGCACTTCATGTGCCGGCGCGCCTCCCTCCAGTGGTTTGTCATGGTGGCGTGGTTGATGAGCTTCACGCCCAAGCTGTCTGTCAGGTTCCAGAAGTGGTTCATCACCTCCTGGATGAGCTCCTCCGTTTTCACTGTGCCTCTGGTGTGGCGGCGGCAGTGACGGGCGAGCTCCCTGGCAGACAGCTGGACGTGGACGTCTCTCCCCACCTCAGACCGCATGGCCTCTGTCAGGCGGTTGACGTCCTCTCTGTCCCAGGCGAAGATGGCAAACGACAGCCTGGACATGAAGGCGCCGTACAGCTGGTGGCTGTCAGTGGTCACACCCCTTGGAAGAAGGAAAGACAATTAGAGAATTAGTCATTAGAACGATGCAGTGTTTAATTAAACAAAACATTTTGGTCCAAAACAACAGCCAATGGAATTCATCCCACCTTGCCAGACGGCGCATCAGGTGCCAGATGTCCAGCTTGACCTGCAGATTCTTCCAGGCACCAAACAGCTTTTTCTGGACACTGGGGTGTGCCTTGCCGTCACAGCAGTCACGGTCTACGTACAGGACACGTGGAGGGGCCTTCTGGGCTTTCTCGTACCGCTGCACCAGCCCGCTTGCCATGGGCATGAGGCTCTCTACGGACTCTGACTGTGTGAGCACAGACATGAGCACCTGCCCATGCTCGTTGCCCACATTTGTCACCCAGGCAGCGGTGTCAGCGGCGTTGCCTGCTAGCTTCTTGGTGATCTGTGAAAAGATGATACAAAAAATCAAATAAAAACAAAAAACAGTGGGCCCATTGTGAGACATAACATTACATGACCCATAAATTTCAGGTAGGCTTATTGAAAATAGATATTCATTAGTAAAGCTTACCTTTTTTTTGGAGTCCATCTTCAGGATGTCCCCGAAGATGGACGTCACCCTAGCTTTGGCCTCCTCCAGTCGGGGCAGGGCGTCCCGGACGTAGACCGCCATCAGCCACTTTAACTCAGGGACTGGGTGCATGGCCGGTGGGACGTTGAGCTGAGGTGGTGCCACACCCAGCCCAAGACACTTGCGTTGCACAGAGAGGTATTGCGTCCACCGAGCCATCCAGTCCCTGGTGTGCTGTTCCACCAGGTATGACCGTAGGCGGGACACTCCGTTGCCCAGGGTGCGTGCCTGTACTTGAGCAATGACTGCCCTGTCACAAGCCAATCTGTTTGAGAAACGCACAGTGCAGCGGTGTTACAATACATAATAGGTAATACATAATCCTAATACATGATATAGTAATGGTTCATCATTTAAGTTCCAAAACGATTTACCTGTATGTGAGAACAGCTGGGAACTGTTCGCGGTGAGCGAGGTCCAGCTGTTCTCGGATGGACTGTGCCCAGGCCGCCAACTTCTTACCACAGCCCTTTCCGTCCTGTGTGATATTGCAGACCAGGTTCTGCGTGGCCATAAAATACCACCCGTCCCTGTCCAGCACCCTCCGGACCGTTATGTAATGACCCGACGCGCTGAGGCGCTTGGCCTTACAAGACGGGCAGGTCAGCTCATAGCCCCACATACTGTAATAGAGGGAATAGACTTGATTAATTTAGCACAGCTCCAAACTGTGACAACAAAGTTCTTCTGAGGTGTTAACAAAGCACAGGCCAAACATGAACAATTAATCAAACGTAAAACTCACCTTAGTGGCCTCCAGAGGAAGAAGCGGCACTGCAACCAGGGGTTGGGTGAAGCGGGCGGCTGAAGGTAGGTGACGCGGGGACCCGGCGGATACCACCACAGTCGTTCCTCCTTCATAACGACCTTTTTCTGACTGGGGTCATACCGGAAGACAGCGTTTCCCACCCACTCCTGCTGTTCCACTGGCAGCGTGGGCCTCCATTGCGTAGGCACCAGCTGCAAGGCACACACAATCATAGAAAGACACAGATGCCCACCATCATCAGAAATAGCACAAGATAGTAACATAATTCCGAATAATTATCACCCTATAAAGTAACTGTCAATATTGAATGTGCGTACCTCTGCACCGGTGGGGGTCCGTGGTGACGGCTGGGGCTGCGGGATTCGAGTCAAGCGCAGAGAGGGCTGTCTAGCCAGCATGAGGCTCTGGGATGGTGGTGCTCTTGGGGCGGCAGCTGGCCAGAGTTAAGGGTTAAGGTTAGAACAGCTAGCAGTTAGTGTTATCTGCCACGTACAGCTGCTTAGCTGTGACTCTCACCGGAGAGCATATCAATGGCATCAGAGACAGGCGATACTTTAGAAAGCACAATTAAAATTGACAATCTATTGAAAAGAAAGGCTATCCCAGCAATGCACATGAAAACAGATAGCAGGTGGAATCAATGGACGAAGGTATTCATTTAGAAATGATGTGAATCATACAGGGTGAAATGAAGATTAGTGCAGGTTGCAACAGAATAAGGGCAACTGATTACCCTACAGACATTTTAATAGAGATTAATTACAACTACAAATTATACAGAGAACAGAGCAACACATACTACGCCACAGTGTAAGGTGATAAAGACAGTTTCAAGCTGTGATCAAGCGATGATTGCTTCAATGAAATGGAGCAAGCTGAGCCACTAGGCACTTTAGCCATGCAGGTACAGCTTTTTTACATCTGTAGCGAAACCATAACGGTTAAGGAAAATAGACTTCCAAATGGATTCATAATTTCTACGAGTGTCCTTTGCATGACAAATCAAAAACAACAACCAATTCCAGTAACACTTTTTCAGTGATGGAATCAAAAAAAATGTCAATAACATCAAACTTACGTCATCTGGATCCAGGAAAGGGGCGTCATCACGCTGTGGCGGAGCTGTGTCTGTGGCAGCTGCTGTGGCAGGCTCTAGCTGGCGGGGGGAGGCGTGTTTGGCTCGAGCTGGCGGGCATCAGAGCCCGCAGCAGTTTGCACTGGCTGTTGGAGAGCAAGAGCAGGGTCTGTGGGAGGCGTCGTTGGCTCTAGCTGAGGAGGCGTTGCTGGCTCTAGCTGGGGAGGCGTCGTCGATGGTGTGGGCTCTTCCTCATCTTCATCAGTGTCATCGTCAGAGTCTTCAGCACCACTGAGCTCTGGCAGCTGGAGAACAGGTTCTGAGCGAGACATGAGCTCATCATCATCATCAGATCTTTGAGACGATGAGGCTGGCTGGTCGAGTGGGAGAGGGTTGAGCTCTGAAATGTTTTGGGAGACGAGGTTAAGGTCCCCCTCCTCCTCTGCAAAACCTTCGTCCTCCTCCGTCTCCTCAACTTCAAGCACCTCCCTATCTGCGGCCTCCTCCTCCGCCGCCGCCCTGCTCCCATCCTCGTCCTCGTCGGAAACCCCTATCTCCTCTAGTGTGGAGGATTTCCCTGTCTGGTCGAACAGGTACTGGATCCCGATCAGCTCCCCTGTAAACAACACACACACACACACACACACACACACACACACACACACACACATCACTTCATTAGTTGACTTGTCAACAGGCTGTGTGCCTTCTTCACTGAAATGGGCTTGCCTTGATGGCAAAATACGCCTGCCGGCTGTCCCCGGTATATGTAAACCACAACTTTACCTCCTAGTTTCTCTCTCACACACACACACGCACGCACGCACGCACACACACATCTACAAAGTATATTTGTAGCTACATTTTAACTGTTAAAGATGTAGACTTTAATATGGATTCAGAATTTCATACCTGTGTATTCGCTGGGCTGAGAGTAATTTTCGACCAGGGTTGTCCCAAAGAACTGCTGGGTCAGCTGGTCGAAGGCCTTGAGGAGCGGTCCAATGTAGCACCTTGTTGGCACACGCTGTGCTCCGGTCACCACCGCCCTCTCGCCCGGTTGTCATTCCACCTCACCAGCCCCTCCAGCAGGAAGACCTGGAAGTGGAGGGCACTGGCAGACGTGCCTAGCACAAGATTGGAGTGAAAAAAAGTTAATACTCCTCCCTTTCTCTCCCCCAGCTCCAAACATCTGAAAAAGATCTAACAGCGACCATAACGCTGGCCAGTGAATGAATTCATCATAGCACTAACTTTGTCTAAAGTATATCACATCGGCACACATAACATTTTCCATGTGGCAATCAGAACATAAGTGTTGAGTAGTGTCAAGTTGTGATGCGGTGGCCATCTTTAAACTCACACTTTAAAGCCAATTTATTTTACCTGGAATGAAAGTGCACAGGTGCAAGTGAAAGGACTCCAGGGAAGTCGAGCCTCGTGCACAACGGTAAACAGGGAGTCGGACCCCTCCCCTGGTCACGTGCCTTTTCACCGCGTACAGCTGCACACCCTCTGGATCCTGGATGCACTTCATGTGCCGGCGCGCCTCCCTCCAGTGGTTTGTCATGGTGGCGTGGTTGATGAGCTTCACGCCCAAGCTGTCTGTCAGGTTCCAGAAGTGGTTCATCACCTCCTGGATGAGCTCCTCCGTTTTCACTGTGCCTCTGGTGTGGCGGCGGCAGTGACGGGCGAGCTCCCTGGCAGACAGCTGGACGTGGACGTCTCTCCCCACCTCAGACCGCATGGCCTCTGTCAGGCGGTTGACGTCCTCTCTGTCCCAGGCGAAGATGGCAAACGACAGCCTGGACATGAAGGCGCCGTACAGCTGGTGGCTGTCAGTGGTCACACCCCTTGGAAGAAGGAAAGACAATTAGAGAATTAGTCATTAGAACGATGCAGTGTTTAATTAAACAAAACATTTTGGTCCAAAACAACAGCCAATGGAATTCATCCCACCTTGCCAGACGGCGCATCAGGTGCCAGATGTCCAGCTTGACCTGCAGATTCTTCCAGGCACCAAACAGCTTTTTCTGGACACTGGGGTGTGCCTTGCCGTCACAGCAGTCACGGTCTACGTACAGGACACGTGGAGGGGCCTTCTGGGCTTTCTCGTACCGCTGCACCAGCCCGCTTGCCATGGGCATGAGGCTCTCTACGGACTCTGACTGTGTGAGCACAGACATGAGCACCTGCCCATGCTCGTTGCCCACATTTGTCACCCAGGCAGCGGTGTCAGCGGCGTTGCCTGCTAGCTTCTTGGTGATCTGTGAAAAGATGATACAAAAAATCAAATAAAAACAAAAAACAGTGGGCCCATTGTGAGACATAACATTACATGACCCATAAATTTCAGGTAGGCTTATTGAAAATAGATATTCATTAGTAAAGCTTACCTTTTTTGTGGAGTCCATCTTCAGGATGTCCCCGAAGATGGACGTCACCCTAGCTTTGGCCTCCTCCAGTCGGGGCAGGGCGTCCCGGACGTAGACCGCCATCAGCCACTTTAACTCAGGGACTGGGTGCATGGCCGGTGGGACGTTGAGCTGAGGTGGTGCCACACCCAGCCCAAGACACTTGCGTTGCACAGAGAGGTATTGCGTCCACCGAGCCATCCAGTCCCTGGTGTGCTGTTCCACCAGGTATGACCGTAGGCGGGACACTCCGTTGCCCAGGGTGCGTGCCTGTACTTGAGCAATGACTGCCCTGTCACAAGCCAATCTGTTTGAGAAACGCACAGTGCAGCGGTGTTACAATACATAATAGGTAATACATAATCCTAATACATGATATAGTAATGGTTCATCATTTAAGTTCCAAAACGATTTACCTGTATGTGAGAACAGCTGGGAACTGTTCGCGGTGAGCGAGGTCCAGCTGTTCTCGGATGGACTGTGCCCAGGCCGCCAACTTCTTACCACAGCCCTTTCCGTCCTGTGTGATATTGCAGACCAGGTTCTGCGTGGCCATAAAATACCACCCGTCCCTGTCCAGCACCCTCCGGACCGTTATGTAATGACCCGACGCGCTGAGGCGCTTGGCCTTACAAGACGGGCAGGTCAGCTCATAGCCCCACATACTGTAATAGAGGGAATAGACTTGATTAATTTAGCACAGCTCCAAACTGTGACAACAAAGTTCTTCTGAGGTGTTAACAAAGCACAGGCCAAACATGAACAATTAATCAAACGTAAAACTCACCTTAGTGGCCTCCAGAGGAAGAAGCGGCACTGCAACCAGGGGTTGGGTGAAGCGGGCGGCTGAAGGTAGGTGACGCGGGGACCCGGCGGATACCACCACAGTCGTTCCTCCTTCATAACGACCTTTTTCTGACTGGGGTCATACCGGAAGACAGCGTTTCCCACCCACTCCTGCTGTTCCACTGGCAGCGTGGGCCTCCATTGCGTAGGCACCAGCTGCAAGGCACACACAATCATAGAAAGACACAGATGCCCACCATCATCAGAAATAGCACAAGATAGTAACATAATTCCGAATAATTATCACCCTATAAAGTAACTGTCAATATTGAATGTGCGTACCTCTGCACCGGTGGGGGTCCGTGGTGACGGCTGGGGCTGCGGGATTCGAGTCAAGCGCAGAGAGGGCTGTCTAGCCAGCATGAGGCTCTGGGATGGTGGTGCTCTTGGGGCGGCAGCTGGCCAGAGTTAAGGGTTAAGGTTAGAACAGCTAGCAGTTAGTGTTATCTGCCACGTACAGCTGCTTAGCTGTGACTCTCACCGGAGAGCATATCAATGGCATCAGAGACAGGCGATACTTTAGAAAGCACAATTAAAATTGACAATCTATTGAAAAGAAAGGCTATCCCAGCAATGCACATGAAAACAGATAGCAGGTGGAATCAATGGACGAAGGTATTCATTTAGAAATGATGTGAATCATACAGGGTGAAATGAAGATTAGTGCAGGTTGCAACAGAATAAGGGCAACTGATTACCCTACAGACATTTTAATAGAGATTAATTACAACTACAAATTATACAGAGAACAGAGCAACACATACTACGCCACAGTGTAAGGTGATAAAGACAGTTTCAAGCTGTGATCAAGCGATGATTGCTTCAATGAAATGGAGCAAGCTGAGCCACTAGGCACTTTAGCCATGCAGGTACAGCTTTTTTACATCTGTAGCGAAACCATAACGGTTAAGGAAAATAGACTTCCAAATGGATTCATAATTTCTACGAGTGTCCTTTGCATGACAAATCAAAAACAACAACCAATTCCAGTAACACTTTTTCAGTGATGGAATCAAAAAAAATGTCAATAACATCAAACTTACGTCATCTGGATCCAGGAAAGGGGCGTCATCACGCTGTGGCGGAGCTGTGTCTGTGGCAGCTGCTGTGGCAGGCTCTAGCTGGCGGGGGGAGGCGTGTTTGGCTCGAGCTGGCGGGCATCAGAGCCCGCAGCAGTTTGCACTGGCTGTTGGAGAGCAAGAGCAGGGTCTGTGGGAGGCGTCGTTGGCTCTAGCTGAGGAGGCGTTGCTGGCTCTAGCTGGGGAGGCGTCGTCGATGGTGTGGGCTCTTCCTCATCTTCATCAGTGTCATCGTCAGAGTCTTCAGCACCACTGAGCTCTGGCAGCTGGAGAACAGGTTCTGAGCGAGACATGAGCTCATCATCATCATCAGATCTTTGAGACGATGAGGCTGGCTGGTCGAGTGGGAGAGGGTTGAGCTCTGAAATGTTTTGGGAGACGAGGTTAAGGTCCCCCTCCTCCTCTGCAAAACCTTCGTCCTCCTCCGTCTCCTCAACTTCAAGCACCTCCCTATCTGCGGCCTCCTCCTCCGCCGCCGCCCTGCTCCCATCCTCGTCCTCGTCGGAAACCCCTATCTCCTCTAGTGTGGAGGATTTCCCTGTCTGGTCGAACAGGTACTGGATCCCGATCAGCTCCCCTGTAAACAACACACACACACACACACACACACACACACACACACACACACACATCACTTCATTAGTTGACTTGTCAACAGGCTGTGTGCCTTCTTCACTGAAATGGGCTTGCCTTGATGGCAAAATACGCCTGCCGGCTGTCCCCGGTATATGTAAACCACAACTTTACCTCCTAGTTTCTCTCTCACACACACACACGCACGCACGCACGCACACACACATCTACAAAGTATATTTGTAGCTACATTTTAACTGTTAAAGATGTAGACTTTAATATGGATTCAGAATTTCATACCTGTGTATTCGCTGGGCTGAGAGTAATTTTCGACCAGGGTTGTCCCAAAGAACTGCTGGGTCAGCTGGTCGAAGGCCTTGAGGAGCGGTCCAATGTAGCACCTTGTTGGCACACGCTGTGCTCCGGTCACCACCGCCCTCTCGCCCGGTTGTCATTCCACCTCACCAGCCCCTCCAGCAGGAAGACCTGGAAGTGGAGGGCACTGGCAGACGTGCCTAGCACAAGATTGGAGTGAAAAAAAGTTAATACTCCTCCCTTTCTCTCCCCCAGCTCCAAACATCTGAAAAAGATCTAACAGCGACCATAACGCTGGCCAGTGAATGAATTCATCATAGCACTAACTTTGTCTAAAGTATATCACATCGGCACACATAACATTTTCCATGTGGCAATCAGAACATAAGTGTTGAGTAGTGTCAAGTTGTGATGCGGTGGCCATCTTTAAACTCACACTTTAAAGCCAATTTATTTTACCTGGAATGAAAGTGCACAGGTGCAAGTGAAAGGACTCCAGGGAAGTCGAGCCTCGTGCACAACGGTAAACAGGGAGTCGGACCCCTCCCCTGGTCACGTGCCTTTTCACCGCGTACAGCTGCACACCCTCTGGATCCTGGATGCACTTCATGTGCCGGCGCGCCTCCCTCCAGTGGTTTGTCATGGTGGCGTGGTTGATGAGCTTCACGCCCAAGCTGTCTGTCAGGTTCCAGAAGTGGTTCATCACCTCCTGGATGAGCTCCTCCGTTTTCACTGTGCCTCTGGTGTGGCGGCGGCAGTGACGGGCGAGCTCCCTGGCAGACAGCTGGACGTGGACGTCTCTCCCCACCTCAGACCGCATGGCCTCTGTCAGGCGGTTGACGTCCTCTCTGTCCCAGGCGAAGATGGCAAACGACAGCCTGGACATGAAGGCGCCGTACAGCTGGTGGCTGTCAGTGGTCACACCCCTTGGAAGAAGGAAAGACAATTAGAGAATTAGTCATTAGAACGATGCAGTGTTTAATTAAACAAAACATTTTGGTCCAAAACAACAGCCAATGGAATTCATCCCACCTTGCCAGACGGCGCATCAGGTGCCAGATGTCCAGCTTGACCTGCAGATTCTTCCAGGCACCAAACAGCTTTTTCTGGACACTGGGGTGTGCCTTGCCGTCACAGCAGTCACGGTCTACGTACAGGACACGTGGAGGGGCCTTCTGGGCTTTCTCGTACCGCTGCACCAGCCCGCTTGCCATGGGCATGAGGCTCTCTACGGACTCTGACTGTGTGAGCACAGACATGAGCACCTGCCCATGCTCGTTGCCCACATTTGTCACCCAGGCAGCGGTGTCAGCGGCGTTGCCTGCTAGCTTCTTGGTGATCTGTGAAAAGATGATACAAAAAATCAAATAAAAACAAAAAACAGTGGGCCCATTGTGAGACATAACATTACATGACCCATAAATTTCAGGTAGGCTTATTGAAAATAGATATTCATTAGTAAAGCTTACCTTTTTTGTGGAGTCCATCTTCAGGATGTCCCCGAAGATGGACGTCACCCTAGCTTTGGCCTCCTCCAGTCGGGGCAGGGCGTCCCGGACGTAGACCGCCATCAGCCACTTTAACTCAGGGACTGGGTGCATGGCCGGTGGGACGTTGAGCTGAGGTGGTGCCACACCCAGCCCAAGACACTTGCGTTGCACAGAGAGGTATTGCGTCCACCGAGCCATCCAGTCCCTGGTGTGCTGTTCCACCAGGTATGACCGTAGGCGGGACACTCCGTTGCCCAGGGTGCGTGCCTGTACTTGAGCAATGACTGCCCTGTCACAAGCCAATCTGTTTGAGAAACGCACAGTGCAGCGGTGTTACAATACATAATAGGTAATACATAATCCTAATACATGATATAGTAATGGTTCATCATTTAAGTTCCAAAACGATTTACCTGTATGTGAGAACAGCTGGGAACTGTTCGCGGTGAGCGAGGTCCAGCTGTTCTCGGATGGACTGTGCCCAGGCCGCCAACTTCTTACCACAGCCCTTTCCGTCCTGTGTGATATTGCAGACCAGGTTCTGCGTGGCCATAAAATACCACCCGTCCCTGTCCAGCACCCTCCGGACCGTTATGTAATGACCCGACGCGCTGAGGCGCTTGGCCTTACAAGACGGGCAGGTCAGCTCATAGCCCCACATACTGTAATAGAGGGAATAGACTTGATTAATTTAGCACAGCTCCAAACTGTGACAACAAAGTTCTTCTGAGGTGTTAACAAAGCACAGGCCAAACATGAACAATTAATCAAACGTAAAACTCACCTTAGTGGCCTCCAGAGGAAGAAGCGGCACTGCAACCAGGGGTTGGGTGAAGCGGGCGGCTGAAGGTAGGTGACGCGGGGACCCGGCGGATACCACCACAGTCGTTCCTCCTTCATAACGACCTTTTTCTGACTGGGGTCATACCGGAAGACAGCGTTTCCCACCCACTCCTGCTGTTCCACTGGCAGCGTGGGCCTCCATTGCGTAGGCACCAGCTGCAAGGCACACACAATCATAGAAAGACACAGATGCCCACCATCATCAGAAATAGCACAAGATAGTAACATAATTCCGAATAATTATCACCCTATAAAGTAACTGTCAATATTGAATGTGCGTACCTCTGCACCGGTGGGGGTCCGTGGTGACGGCTGGGGCTGCGGGATTCGAGTCAAGCGCAGAGAGGGCTGTCTAGCCAGCATGAGGCTCTGGGATGGTGGTGCTCTTGGGGCGGCAGCTGGCCAGAGTTAAGGGTTAAGGTTAGAACAGCTAGCAGTTAGTGTTATCTGCCACGTACAGCTGCTTAGCTGTGACTCTCACCGGAGAGCATATCAATGGCATCAGAGACAGGCGATACTTTAGAAAGCACAATTAAAATTGACAATCTATTGAAAAGAAAGGCTATCCCAGCAATGCACATGAAAACAGATAGCAGGTGGAATCAATGGACGAAGGTATTCATTTAGAAATGATGTGAATCATACAGGGTGAAATGAAGATTAGTGCAGGTTGCAACAGAATAAGGGCAACTGATTACCCTACAGACATTTTAATAGAGATTAATTACAACTACAAATTATACAGAGAACAGAGCAACACATACTACGCCACAGTGTAAGGTGATAAAGACAGTTTCAAGCTGTGATCAAGCGATGATTGCTTCAATGAAATGGAGCAAGCTGAGCCACTAGGCACTTTAGCCATGCAGGTACAGCTTTTTTACATCTGTAGCGAAACCATAACGGTTAAGGAAAATAGACTTCCAAATGGATTCATAATTTCTACGAGTGTCCTTTGCATGACAAATCAAAAACAACAACCAATTCCAGTAACACTTTTTCAGTGATGGAATCAAAAAAAATGTCAATAACATCAAACTTACGTCATCTGGATCCAGGAAAGGGGCGTCATCACGCTGTGGCGGAGCTGTGTCTGTGGCAGCTGCTGTGGCAGGCTCTAGCTGGCGGGGGGAGGCGTGTTTGGCTCGAGCTGGCGGGCATCAGAGCCCGCAGCAGTTTGCACTGGCTGTTGGAGAGCAAGAGCAGGGTCTGTGGGAGGCGTCGTTGGCTCTAGCTGAGGAGGCGTTGCTGGCTCTAGCTGGGGAGGCGTCGTCGATGGTGTGGGCTCTTCCTCATCTTCATCAGTGTCATCGTCAGAGTCTTCAGCACCACTGAGCTCTGGCAGCTGGAGAACAGGTTCTGAGCGAGACATGAGCTCATCATCATCATCAGATCTTTGAGACGATGAGGCTGGCTGGTCGAGTGGGAGAGGGTTGAGCTCTGAAATGTTTTGGGAGACGAGGTTAAGGTCCCCCTCCTCCTCTGCAAAACCTTCGTCCTCCTCCGTCTCCTCAACTTCAAGCACCTCCCTATCTGCGGCCTCCTCCTCCGCCGCCGCCCTGCTCCCATCCTCGTCCTCGTCGGAAACCCCTATCTCCTCTAGTGTGGAGGATTTCCCTGTCTGGTCGAACAGGTACTGGATCCCGATCAGCTCCCCTGTAAACAACACACACACACACACACACACACACACACACACACACACACACATCACTTCATTAGTTGACTTGTCAACAGGCTGTGTGCCTTCTTCACTGAAATGGGCTTGCCTTGATGGCAAAATACGCCTGCCGGCTGTCCCCGGTATATGTAAACCACAACTTTACCTCCTAGTTTCTCTCTCACACACACACACGCACGCACGCACGCACACACACATCTACAAAGTATATTTGTAGCTACATTTTAACTGTTAAAGATGTAGACTTTAATATGGATTCAGAATTTCATACCTGTGTATTCGCTGGGCTGAGAGTAATTTTCGACCAGGGTTGTCCCAAAGAACTGCTGGGTCAGCTGGTCGAAGGCCTTGAGGAGCGGTCCAATGTAGCACCTTGTTGGCACACGCTGTGCTCCGGTCACCACCGCCCTCTCGCCCGGTTGTCATTCCACCTCACCAGCCCCTCCAGCAGGAAGACCTGGAAGTGGAGGGCACTGGCAGACGTGCCTAGCACAAGATTGGAGTGAAAAAAAGTTAATACTCCTCCCTTTCTCTCCCCCAGCTCCAAACATCTGAAAAAGATCTAACAGCGACCATAACGCTGGCCAGTGAATGAATTCATCATAGCACTAACTTTGTCTAAAGTATATCACATCGGCACACATAACATTTTCCATGTGGCAATCAGAACATAAGTGTTGAGTAGTGTCAAGTTGTGATGCGGTGGCCATCTTTAAACTCACACTTTAAAGCCAATTTATTTTACCTGGAATGAAAGTGCACAGGTGCAAGTGAAAGGACTCCAGGGAAGTCGAGCCTCGTGCACAACGGTAAACAGGGAGTCGGACCCCTCCCCTGGTCACGTGCCTTTTCACCGCGTACAGCTGCACACCCTCTGGATCCTGGATGCACTTCATGTGCCGGCGCGCCTCCCTCCAGTGGTTTGTCATGGTGGCGTGGTTGATGAGCTTCACGCCCAAGCTGTCTGTCAGGTTCCAGAAGTGGTTCATCACCTCCTGGATGAGCTCCTCCGTTTTCACTGTGCCTCTGGTGTGGCGGCGGCAGTGACGGGCGAGCTCCCTGGCAGACAGCTGGACGTGGACGTCTCTCCCCACCTCAGACCGCATGGCCTCTGTCAGGCGGTTGACGTCCTCTCTGTCCCAGGCGAAGATGGCAAACGACAGCCTGGACATGAAGGCGCCGTACAGCTGGTGGCTGTCAGTGGTCACACCCCTTGGAAGAAGGAAAGACAATTAGAGAATTAGTCATTAGAACGATGCAGTGTTTAATTAAACAAAACATTTTGGTCCAAAACAACAGCCAATGGAATTCATCCCACCTTGCCAGACGGCGCATCAGGTGCCAGATGTCCAGCTTGACCTGCAGATTCTTCCAGGCACCAAACAGCTTTTTCTGGACACTGGGGTGTGCCTTGCCGTCACAGCAGTCACGGTCTACGTACAGGACACGTGGAGGGGCCTTCTGGGCTTTCTCGTACCGCTGCACCAGCCCGCTTGCCATGGGCATGAGGCTCTCTACGGACTCTGACTGTGTGAGCACAGACATGAGCACCTGCCCATGCTCGTTGCCCACATTTGTCACCCAGGCAGCGGTGTCAGCGGCGTTGCCTGCTAGCTTCTTGGTGATCTGTGAAAAGATGATACAAAAAATCAAATAAAAACAAAAAACAGTGGGCCCATTGTGAGACATAACATTACATGACCCATAAATTTCAGGTAGGCTTATTGAAAATAGATATTCATTAGTAAAGCTTACCTTTTTTGTGGAGTCCATCTTCAGGATGTCCCCGAAGATGGACGTCACCCTAGCTTTGGCCTCCTCCAGTCGGGGCAGGGCGTCCCGGACGTAGACCGCCATCAGCCACTTTAACTCAGGGACTGGGTGCATGGCCGGTGGGACGTTGAGCTGAGGTGGTGCCACACCCAGCCCAAGACACTTGCGTTGCACAGAGAGGTATTGCGTCCACCGAGCCATCCAGTCCCTGGTGTGCTGTTCCACCAGGTATGACCGTAGGCGGGACACTCCGTTGCCCAGGGTGCGTGCCTGTACTTGAGCAATGACTGCCCTGTCACAAGCCAATCTGTTTGAGAAACGCACAGTGCAGCGGTGTTACAATACATAATAGGTAATACATAATCCTAATACATGATATAGTAATGGTTCATCATTTAAGTTCCAAAACGATTTACCTGTATGTGAGAACAGCTGGGAACTGTTCGCGGTGAGCGAGGTCCAGCTGTTCTCGGATGGACTGTGCCCAGGCCGCCAACTTCTTACCACAGCCCTTTCCGTCCTGTGTGATATTGCAGACCAGGTTCTGCGTGGCCATAAAATACCACCCGTCCCTGTCCAGCACCCTCCGGACCGTTATGTAATGACCCGACGCGCTGAGGCGCTTGGCCTTACAAGACGGGCCAGGTCAGCTATAGCCCCACATACTGTAATAGAGGGAATAGACTTGATTAATTTAGCACAGCTCCAAACTGTGACAACAAAGTTCTTCTGAGGTGTTAACAAAGCACAGGCCAAACATGAACAATTAATCAAACGTAAAACTCACCTTAGTGGCCTCCAGAGGAAGAAGCGGCACTGCAACCAGGGGTTGGGTGAAGCGGGCGGCTGAAGGTAGGTGACGCGGGGACCCGGCGGATACCACCACAGTCGTTCCTCCTTCATAACGACCTTTTTCTGACTGGGGTCATACCGGAAGACAGCGTTTCCCACCCACTCCTGCTGTTCCACTGGCAGCGTGGGCCTCCATTGCGTAGGCACCAGCTGCAAGGCACACACAATCATAGAAAGACACAGATGCCCACCATCATCAGAAATAGCACAAGATAGTAACATAATTCCGAATAATTATCACCCTATAAAGTAACTGTCAATATTGAATGTGCGTACCTCTGCACCGGTGGGGGTCCGTGGTGACGGCTGGGGCTGCGGGATTCGAGTCAAGCGCAGAGAGGGCTGTCTAGCCAGCATGAGGCTCTGGGATGGTGGTGCTCTTGGGGCGGCAGCTGGCCAGAGTTAAGGGTTAAGGTTAGAACAGCTAGCAGTTAGTGTTATCTGCCACGTACAGCTGCTTAGCTGTGACTCTCACCGGAGAGCATATCAATGGCATCAGAGACAGGCGATACTTTAGAAAGCACAATTAAAATTGACAATCTATTGAAAAGAAAGGCTATCCCAGCAATGCACATGAAAACAGATAGCAGGTGGAATCAATGGACGAAGGTATTCATTTAGAAATGATGTGAATCATACAGGGTGAAATGAAGATTAGTGCAGGTTGCAACAGAATAAGGGCAACTGATTACCCTACAGACATTTTAATAGAGATTAATTACAACTACAAATTATACAGAGAACAGAGCAACACATACTACGCCACAGTGTAAGGTGATAAAGACAGTTTCAAGCTGTGATCAAGCGATGATTGCTTCAATGAAATGGAGCAAGCTGAGCCACTAGGCACTTTAGCCATGCAGGTACAGCTTTTTTACATCTGTAGCGAAACCATAACGGTTAAGGAAAATAGACTTCCAAATGGATTCATAATTTCTACGAGTGTCCTTTGCATGACAAATCAAAAACAACAACCAATTCCAGTAACACTTTTTCAGTGATGGAATCAAAAAAAATGTCAATAACATCAAACTTACGTCATCTGGATCCAGGAAAGGGGCGTCATCACGCTGTGGCGGAGCTGTGTCTGTGGCAGCTGCTGTGGCAGGCTCTAGCTGGCGGGGGGAGGCGTGTTTGGCTCGAGCTGGCGGGCATCAGAGCCCGCAGCAGTTTGCACTGGCTGTTGGAGAGCAAGAGCAGGGTCTGTGGGAGGCGTCGTTGGCTCTAGCTGAGGAGGCGTTGCTGGCTCTAGCTGGGGAGGCGTCGTCGATGGTGTGGGCTCTTCCTCATCTTCATCAGTGTCATCGTCAGAGTCTTCAGCACCACTGAGCTCTGGCAGCTGGAGAACAGGTTCTGAGCGAGACATGAGCTCATCATCATCATCAGATCTTTGAGACGATGAGGCTGGCTGGTCGAGTGGGAGAGGGTTGAGCTCTGAAATGTTTTGGGAGACGAGGTTAAGGTCCCCCTCCTCCTCTGCAAAACCTTCGTCCTCCTCCGTCTCCTCAACTTCAAGCACCTCCCTATCTGCGGCCTCCTCCTCCGCCGCCGCCCTGCTCCCATCCTCGTCCTCGTCGGAATCCCCTATCTCCTCTAGTGTGGAGGATTTCCCTGTCTGGTCGAACAGGTACTGGATCCCGATCAGCTCCCCTGTAAACAACACACACACACACACACACACACACACACACACACACACACATCACTTCATTAGTTGACTTGTCAACAGGCTGTGTGCCTTCTTCACTGAAATGGGCTTGCCTTGATGGCAAAATACGCCTGCCGGCTGTCCCCGGTATATGTAAACCACAACTTTACCTCCTAGTTTCTCTCTCACACACACACACGCACGCACGCACGCACACACACATCTACAAAGTATATTTGTAGCTACATTTTAACTGTTAAAGATGTAGACTTTAATATGGATTCAGAATTTCATACCTGTGTATTCGCTGGGCTGAGAGTAATTTTCGACCAGGGTTGTCCCAAAGAACTGCTGGGTCAGCTGGTCGAAGGCCTTGAGGAGCGGTCCAATGTAGCACCTTGTTGGCACACGCTGTGCTCCGGTCACCACCGCCCTCTCGCCCGGTTGTCATTCCACCTCACCAGCCCCTCCAGCAGGAAGACCTGGAAGTGGAGGGCACTGGCAGACGTGCCTAGCACAAGATTGGAGTGAAAAAAAGTTAATACTCCTCCCTTTCTCTCCCCCAGCTCCAAACATCTGAAAAAGATCTAACAGCGACCATAACGCTGGCCAGTGAATGAATTCATCATAGCACTAACTTTGTCTAAAGTATATCACATCGGCACACATAACATTTTCCATGTGGCAATCAGAACATAAGTGTTGAGTAGTGTCAAGTTGTGATGCGGTGGCCATCTTTAAACTCACACTTTAAAGCCAATTTATTTTACCTGGAATGAAAGTGCACAGGTGCAAG
The DNA here is from genome assembly GCF_963280865.1 of Gymnoscopelus braueri. Taxonomy (NCBI): domain Eukaryota; kingdom Metazoa; phylum Chordata; class Actinopteri; order Myctophiformes; family Myctophidae; genus Gymnoscopelus; species Gymnoscopelus braueri. The sequence continues at coordinate 66,190,972 of NC_137603.1, read as the reverse complement.
TGAAAGGACTCCAGGGAAGTCGAGCCTCGTGCACAACGGTAAACAGGGAGTCGGACCCCTCCCCTGGTCACGTGCCTTTTCACCGCGTACAGCTGCACACCCTCTGGATCCTGGATGCACTTCATGTGCCGGCGCGCCTCCCTCCAGTGGTTTGTCATGGTGGCGTGGTTGATGAGCTTCACGCCCAAGCTGTCTGTTAGGTTCCAGAAGTGGTTCATCACCTCCTGGATGAGCTCCTCCGTTTTCACTGTGCCTCTGGTGTGGCGGCGGCAGTGACGGGCGAGCTCCCTGGCAGACAGCTGGACGTGGACGTCTCTCCCCACCTCAGACCGCATGGCCTCTGTCAGGCGGTTGACGTCCTCTCTGTCCCAGGCGAAGATGGCAAACGACAGCCTGGACATGAAGGCGCCGTACAGCTGGTGGCTGTCAGTGGTCACACCCCTTGGAAGAAGGAAAGACAATTAGAGAATTAGTCATTAGAACGATGCAGTGTTTAATTAAACAAAACATTTTGGTCCAAAACAACAGCCAATGGAATTCATCCCACCTTGCCAGACGGCGCATCAGGTGCCAGATGTCCAGCTTGACCTGCAGATTCTTCCAGGCACCAAACAGCTTTTTCTGGACACTGGGGTGTGCCTTGCCGTCACAGCAGTCACGGTCTACGTACAGGACACGTGGAGGGGCCTTCTGGGCTTTCTCGTACCGCTGCACCAGCCCGCTTGCCATGGGCATGAGGCTCTCTACGGACTCTGACTGTGTGAGCACAGACATGAGCACCTGCCCATGCTCGTTGCCCACATTTGTCACCCAGGCAGCGGTGTCAGCGGCGTTGCCTGCTAGCTTCTTGGTGATCTGTGAAAAGATGATACAAAAAATCAAATAAAAACAAAAAACAGTGGGCCCATTGTGAGACATAACATTACATGACCCATAAATTTCAGGTAGGCTTATTGAAAATAGATATTCATTAGTAAAGCTTACCTTTTTTGTGGAGTCCATCTTCAGGATGTCCCCGAAGATGGACGTCACCCTAGCTTTGGCCTCCTCCAGTCGGGGCAGGGCGTCCCGGACGTAGACCGCCATCAGCCACTTTAACTCAGGGACTGGGTGCATGGCCGGTGGGACGTTGAGCTGAGGTGGTGCCACACCCAGCCCAAGACACTTGCGTTGCACAGAGAGGTGTTGCGTCCACCGAGCCATCCAGTCCCTGGTGTGCTGTTCCACCAGGTATGACCGTAGGCGGGACACTCCGTTGCCCAGGGTGCGTGCCTGTACTTGAGCAATGACTGCCCTGTCACAAGCCAATCTGTTTGAGAAACGCACAGTGCAGCGGTGTTACAATACATAATAGGTAATACATAATCCTAATACATGATATAGTAATGGTTCATCATTTAAGTTCCAAAACGATTTACCTGTATGTGAGAACAGCTGGGAACTGTTCGCGGTGAGCGAGGTCCAGCTGTTCTCGGATGGACTGTGCCCAGGCCGCCAACTTCTTACCACAGCCCTTTCCGTCCTGTGTGATATTGCAGACCAGGTTCTGCGTGGCCATAAAATACCACCCGTCCCTGTCCAGCACCCTCCGGACCGTTATGTAATGACCCGACGCGCTGAGGCGCTTGGCCTTACAAGACGGGCAGGTCAGCTCATAGCCCCACATACTGTAATAGAGGGAATAGACTTGATTAATTTAGCACAGCTCCAAACTGTGACAACAAAGTTCTTCTGAGGTGTTAACAAAGCACAGGCCAAACATGAACAATTAATCAAACGTAAAACTCACCTTAGTGGCCTCCAGAGGAAGAAGCGGCACTGCAACCAGGGGTTGGGTGAAGCGGGCGGCTGAAGGTAGGTGACGCGGGGACCCGGCGGATACCACCACAGTCGTTCCTCCTTCATAACGACCTTTTTCTGACTGGGGTCATACCGGAAGACAGCGTTTCCCACCCACTCCTGCTGTTCCACTGGCAGCGTGGGCCTCCATTGCGTAGGCACCAGCTGCAAGGCACACACAATCATAGAAAGACACAGATGCCCACCATCATCAGAAATAGCACAAGATAGTAACATAATTCCGAATAATTATCACCCTATAAAGTAACTGTCAATATTGAATGTGCGTACCTCTGCACCGGTGGGGGTCCGTGGTGACGGCTGGGGCTGCGGGATTCGAGTCAAGCGCAGAGAGGGCTGTCTAGCCAGCATGAGGCTCTGGGATGGTGGTGCTCTTGGGGCGGCAGCTGGCCAGAGTTAAGGGTTAAGGTTAGAACAGCTAGCAGTTAGTGTTATCTGCCACGTACAGCTGCTTAGCTGTGACTCTCACCGGAGAGCATATCAATGGCATCAGAGACAGGCGATACTTTAGAAAGCACAATTAAAATTGACAATCTATTGAAAAGAAAGGCTATCCCAGCAATGCACATGAAAACAGATAGCAGGTGGAATCAATGGACGAAGGTATTCATTTAGAAATGATGTGAATCATACAGGGTGAAATGAAGATTAGTGCAGGTTGCAACAGAATAAGGGCAACTGATTACCCTACAGACATTTTAATAGAGATTAATTACAACTACAAATTATACAGAGAACAGAGCAACACATACTACGCCACAGTGTAAGGTGATAAAGACAGTTTCAAGCTGTGATCAAGCGATGATTGCTTCAATGAAATGGAGCAAGCTGAGCCACTAGGCACTTTAGCCATGCAGGTACAGCTTTTTTACATCTGTAGCGAAACCATAACGGTTAAGGAAAATAGACTTCCAAATGGATTCATAATTTCTACGAGTGTCCTTTGCATGACAAATCAAAAACAACAACCAATTCCAGTAACACTTTTTCAGTGATGGAATCAAAAAAAATGTCAATAACATCAAACTTACGTCATCTGGATCCAGGAAAGGGGCGTCATCACGCTGTGGCGGAGCTGTGTCTGTGGCAGCTGCTGTGGCAGGCTCTAGCTGGCGGGGGGAGGCGTGTTTGGCTCGAGCTGGCGGGCATCAGAGCCCGCAGCAGTTTGCACTGGCTGTTGGAGAGCAAGAGCAGGGTCTGTGGGAGGCGTCGTTGGCTCTAGCTGAGGAGGCGTTGCTGGCTCTAGCTGGGGAGGCGTCGTCGATGGTGTGGGCTCTTCCTCATCTTCATCAGTGTCATCGTCAGAGTCTTCAGCACCACTGAGCTCTGGCAGCTGGAGAACAGGTTCTGAGCGAGACATGAGCTCATCATCATCATCAGATCTTTGAGACGATGAGGCTGGCTGGTCGAGTGGGAGAGGGTTGAGCTCTGAAATGTTTTGGGAGACGAGGTTAAGGTCCCCCTCCTCCTCTGCAAAACCTTCGTCCTCCTCCGTCTCCTCAACTTCAAGCACCTCCCTATCTGCGGCCTCCTCCTCCGCCGCCGCCCTGCTCCCATCCTCGTCCTCGTCGGAAACCCCTATCTCCTCTAGTGTGGAGGATTTCCCTGTCTGGTCGAACAGGTACTGGATCCCGATCAGCTCCCCTGTAAACAACACACACACACACACACACACACACACACACACACATCACTTCATTAGTTGACTTGTCAACAGGCTGTGTGCCTTCTTCACTGAAATGGGCTTGCCTTGATGGCAAAATACGCCTGCCGGCTGTCCCCGGTATATGTAAACCACAACTTTACCTCCTAGTTTCTCTCTCACACACACACACGCACGCACGCACGCACACACACATCTACAAAGTATATTTGTAGCTACATTTTAACTGTTAAAGATGTAGACTTTAATATGGATTCAGAATTTCATACCTGTGTATTCGCTGGGCTGAGAGTAATTTTCGACCAGGGTTGTCCCAAAGAACTGCTGGGTCAGCTGGTCGAAGGCCTTGAGGAGCGGTCCAATGTAGCACCTTGTTGGCACACGCTGTGCTCCGGTCACCACCGCCCTCTCGCCCGGTTGTCATTCCACCTCACCAGCCCCTCCAGCAGGAAGACCTGGAAGTGGAGGGCACTGGCAGACGTGCCTAGCACAAGATTGGAGTGAAAAAAAGTTAATACTCCTCCCTTTCTCTCCCCCAGCTCCAAACATCTGAAAAAGATCTAACAGCGACCATAACGCTGGCCAGTGAATGAATTCATCATAGCACTAACTTTGTCTAAAGTATATCACATCGGCACACATAACATTTTCCATGTGGCAATCAGAACATAAGTGTTGAGTAGTGTCAAGTTGTGATGCGGTGGCCATCTTTAAACTCACACTTTAAAGCCAATTTATTTTACCTGGAATGAAAGTGCACAGGTGCAAGTGAAAGGACTCCAGGGAAGTCGAGCCTCGTGCACAACGGTAAACAGGGAGTCGGACCCCTCCCCTGGTCACGTGCCTTTTCACCGCGTACAGCTGCACACCCTCTGGATCCTGGATGCACTTCATGTGCCGGCGCGCCTCCCTCCAGTGGTTTGTCATGGTGGCGTGGTTGATGAGCTTCACGCCCAAGCTGTCTGTCAGGTTCCAGAAGTGGTTCATCACCTCCTGGATGAGCTCCTCCGTTTTCACTGTGCCTCTGGTGTGGCGGCGGCAGTGACGGGCGAGCTCCCTGGCAGACAGCTGGACGTGGACGTCTCTCCCCACCTCAGACCGCATGGCCTCTGTCAGGCGGTTGACGTCCTCTCTGTCCCAGGCGAAGATGGCAAACGACAGCCTGGACATGAAGGCGCCGTACAGCTGGTGGCTGTCAGTGGTCACACCCCTTGGAAGAAGGAAAGACAATTAGAGAATTAGTCATTAGAACGATGCAGTGTTTAATTAAACAAAACATTTTGGTCCAAAACAACAGCCAATGGAATTCATCCCACCTTGCCAGACGGCGCATCAGGTGCCAGATGTCCAGCTTGACCTGCAGATTCTTCCAGGCACCAAACAGCTTTTTCTGGACACTGGGGTGTGCCTTGCCGTCACAGCAGTCACGGTCTACGTACAGGACACGTGGAGGGGCCTTCTGGGCTTTCTCGTACCGCTGCACCAGCCCGCTTGCCATGGGCATGAGGCTCTCTACGGACTCTGACTGTGTGAGCACAGACATGAGCACCTGCCCATGCTCGTTGCCCACATTTGTCACCCAGGCAGCGGTGTCAGCGGCGTTGCCTGCTAGCTTCTTGGTGATCTGTGAAAAGATGATACAAAAAATCAAATAAAAACAAAAAACAGTGGGCCCATTGTGAGACATAACATTACATGACCCATAAATTTCAGGTAGGCTTATTGAAAATAGATATTCATTAGTAAAGCTTACCTTTTTTGTGGAGTCCATCTTCAGGATGTCCCCGAAGATGGACGTCACCCTAGCTTTGGCCTCCTCCAGTCGGGGCAGGGCGTCCCGGACGTAGACCGCCATCAGCCACTTTAACTCAGGGACTGGGTGCATGGCCGGTGGGACGTTGAGCTGAGGTGGTGCCACACCCAGCCCAAGACACTTGCGTTGCACAGAGAGGTGTTGCGTCCACCGAGCCATCCAGTCCCTGGTGTGCTGTTCCACCAGGTATGACCGTAGGCGGGACACTCCGTTGCCCAGGGTGCGTGCCTGTACTTGAGCAATGACTGCCCTGTCACAAGCCAATCTGTTTGAGAAACGCACAGTGCAGCGGTGTTACAATACATAATAGGTAATACATAATCCTAATACATGATATAGTAATGGTTCATCATTTAAGTTCCAAAACGATTTACCTGTATGTGAGAACAGCTGGGAACTGTTCGCGGTGAGCGAGGTCCAGCTGTTCTCGGATGGACTGTGCCCAGGCCGCCAACTTCTTACCACAGCCCTTTCCGTCCTGTGTGATATTGCAGACCAGGTTCTGCGTGGCCATAAAATACCACCCGTCCCTGTCCAGCACCCTCCGGACCGTTATGTAATGACCCGACGCGCTGAGGCGCTTGGCCTTACAAGACGGGCAGGTCAGCTCATAGCCCCACATACTGTAATAGAGGGAATAGACTTGATTAATTTAGCACAGCTCCAAACTGTGACAACAAAGTTCTTCTGAGGTGTTAACAAAGCACAGGCCAAACATGAACAATTAATCAAACGTAAAACTCACCTTAGTGGCCTCCAGAGGAAGAAGCGGCACTGCAACCAGGGGTTGGGTGAAGCGGGCGGCTGAAGGTAGGTGACGCGGGGACCCGGCGGATACCACCACAGTCGTTCCTCCTTCATAACGACCTTTTTCTGACTGGGGTCATACCGGAAGACAGCGTTTCCCACCCACTCCTGCTGTTCCACTGGCAGCGTGGGCCTCCATTGCGTAGGCACCAGCTGCAAGGCACACACAATCATAGAAAGACACAGATGCCCACCATCATCAGAAATAGCACAAGATAGTAACATAATTCCGAATAATTATCACCCTATAAAGTAACTGTCAATATTGAATGTGCGTACCTCTGCACCGGTGGGGGTCCGTGGTGACGGCTGGGGCTGCGGGATTCGAGTCAAGCGCAGAGAGGGCTGTCTAGCCAGCATGAGGCTCTGGGATGGTGGTGCTCTTGGGGCGGCAGCTGGCCAGAGTTAAGGGTTAAGGTTAGAACAGCTAGCAGTTAGTGTTATCTGCCACGTACAGCTGCTTAGCTGTGACTCTCACCGGAGAGCATATCAATGGCATCAGAGACAGGCGATACTTTAGAAAGCACAATTAAAATTGACAATCTATTGAAAAGAAAGGCTATCCCAGCAATGCACATGAAAACAGATAGCAGGTGGAATCAATGGACGAAGGTATTCATTTAGAAATGATGTGAATCATACAGGGTGAAATGAAGATTAGTGCAGGTTGCAACAGAATAAGGGCAACTGATTACCCTACAGACATTTTAATAGAGATTAATTACAACTACAAATTATACAGAGAACAGAGCAACACATACTACGCCACAGTGTAAGGTGATAAAGACAGTTTCAAGCTGTGATCAAGCGATGATTGCTTCAATGAAATGGAGCAAGCTGAGCCACTAGGCACTTTAGCCATGCAGGTACAGCTTTTTTACATCTGTAGCGAAACCATAACGGTTAAGGAAAATAGACTTCCAAATGGATTCATAATTTCTACGAGTGTCCTTTGCATGACAAATCAAAAACAACAACCAATTCCAGTAACACTTTTTCAGTGATGGAATCAAAAAAAATGTCAATAACATCAAACTTACGTCATCTGGATCCAGGAAAGGGGCGTCATCACGCTGTGGCGGAGCTGTGTCTGTGGCAGCTGCTGTGGCAGGCTCTAGCTGGCGGGGGGAGGCGTGTTTGGCTCGAGCTGGCGGGCATCAGAGCCCGCAGCAGTTTGCACTGGCTGTTGGAGAGCAAGAGCAGGGTCTGTGGGAGGCGTCGTTGGCTCTAGCTGAGGAGGCGTTGCTGGCTCTAGCTGGGGAGGCGTCGTCGATGGTGTGGGCTCTTCCTCATCTTCATCAGTGTCATCGTCAGAGTCTTCAGCACCACTGAGCTCTGGCAGCTGGAGAACAGGTTCTGAGCGAGACATGAGCTCATCATCATCATCAGATCTTTGAGACGATGAGGCTGGCTGGTCGAGTGGGAGAGGGTTGAGCTCTGAAATGTTTTGGGAGACGAGGTTAAGGTCCCCCTCCTCCTCTGCAAAACCTTCGTCCTCCTCCGTCTCCTCAACTTCAAGCACCTCCCTATCTGCGGCCTCCTCCTCCGCCGCCGCCCTGCTCCCATCCTCGTCCTCGTCGGAAACCCCTATCTCCTCTAGTGTGGAGGATTTCCCTGTCTGGTCGAACAGGTACTGGATCCCGATCAGCTCCCCTGTAAACAACACACACACACACACACACACACACACACACACATCACTTCATTAGTTGACTTGTCAACAGGCTGTGTGCCTTCTTCACTGAAATGGGCTTGCCTTGATGGCAAAATACGCCTGCCGGCTGTCCCCGGTATATGTAAACCACAACTTTACCTCCTAGTTTCTCTCTCACACACACACACGCACGCACGCACGCACACACACATCTACAAAGTATATTTGTAGCTACATTTTAACTGTTAAAGATGTAGACTTTAATATGGATTCAGAATTTCATACCTGTGTATTCGCTGGGCTGAGAGTAATTTTCGACCAGGGTTGTCCCAAAGAACTGCTGGGTCAGCTGGTCGAAGGCCTTGAGGAGCGGTCCAATGTAGCACCTTGTTGGCACACGCTGTGCTCCGGTCACCACCGCCCTCTCGCCCGGTTGTCATTCCACCTCACCAGCCCCTCCAGCAGGAAGACCTGGAAGTGGAGGGCACTGGCAGACGTGCCTAGCACAAGATTGGAGTGAAAAAAAGTTAATACTCCTCCCTTTCTCTCCCCCAGCTCCAAACATCTGAAAAAGATCTAACAGCGACCATAACGCTGGCCAGTGAATGAATTCATCATAGCACTAACTTTGTCTAAAGTATATCACATCGGCACACATAACATTTTCCATGTGGCAATCAGAACATAAGTGTTGAGTAGTGTCAAGTTGTGATGCGGTGGCCATCTTTAAACTCACACTTTAAAGCCAATTTATTTTACCTGGAATGAAAGTGCACAGGTGCAAGTGAAAGGACTCCAGGGAAGTCGAGCCTCGTGCACAACGGTAAACAGGGAGTCGGACCCCTCCCCTGGTCACGTGCCTTTTCACCGCGTACAGCTGCACACCCTCTGGATCCTGGATGCACTTCATGTGCCGGCGCGCCTCCCTCCAGTGGTTTGTCATGGTGGCGTGGTTGATGAGCTTCACGCCCAAGCTGTCTGTCAGGTTCCAGAAGTGGTTCATCACCTCCTGGATGAGCTCCTCCGTTTTCACTGTGCCTCTGGTGTGGCGGCGGCAGTGACGGGCGAGCTCCCTGGCAGACAGCTGGACGTGGACGTCTCTCCCCACCTCAGACCGCATGGCCTCTGTCAGGCGGTTGACGTCCTCTCTGTCCCAGGCGAAGATGGCAAACGACAGCCTGGACATGAAGGCGCCGTACAGCTGGTGGCTGTCAGTGGTCACACCCCTTGGAAGAAGGAAAGACAATTAGAGAATTAGTCATTAGAACGATGCAGTGTTTAATTAAACAAAACATTTTGGTCCAAAACAACAGCCAATGGAATTCATCCCACCTTGCCAGACGGCGCATCAGGTGCCAGATGTCCAGCTTGACCTGCAGATTCTTCCAGGCACCAAACAGCTTTTTCTGGACACTGGGGTGTGCCTTGCCGTCACAGCAGTCACGGTCTACGTACAGGACACGTGGAGGGGCCTTCTGGGCTTTCTCGTACCGCTGCACCAGCCCGCTTGCCATGGGCATGAGGCTCTCTACGGACTCTGACTGTGTGAGCACAGACATGAGCACCTGCCCATGCTCGTTGCCCACATTTGTCACCCAGGCAGCGGTGTCAGCGGCGTTGCCTGCTAGCTTCTTGGTGATCTGTGAAAAGATGATACAAAAAATCAAATAAAAACAAAAAACAGTGGGCCCATTGTGAGACATAACATTACATGACCCATAAATTTCAGGTAGGCTTATTGAAAATAGATATTCATTAGTAAAGCTTACCTTTTTTGTGGAGTCCATCTTCAGGATGTCCCCGAAGATGGACGTCACCCTAGCTTTGGCCTCCTCCAGTCGGGGCAGGGCGTCCCGGACGTAGACCGCCATCAGCCACTTTAACTCAGGGACTGGGTGCATGGCCGGTGGGACGTTGAGCTGAGGTGGTGCCACACCCAGCCCAAGACACTTGCGTTGCACAGAGAGGTATTGCGTCCACCGAGCCATCCAGTCCCTGGTGTGCTGTTCCACCAGGTATGACCGTAGGCGGGACACTCCGTTGCCCAGGGTGCGTGCCTGTACTTGAGCAATGACTGCCCTGTCACAAGCCAATCTGTTTGAGAAACGCACAGTGCAGCGGTGTTACAATACATAATAGGTAATACATAATCCTAATACATGATATAGTAATGGTTCATCATTTAAGTTCCAAAACGATTTACCTGTATGTGAGAACAGCTGGGAACTGTTCGCGGTGAGCGAGGTCCAGCTGTTCTCGGATGGACTGTGCCCAGGCCGCCAACTTCTTACCACAGCCCTTTCCGTCCTGTGTGATATTGCAGACCAGGTTCTGCGTGGCCATAAAATACCACCCGTCCCTGTCCAGCACCCTCCGGACCGTTATGTAATGACCCGACGCGCTGAGGCGCTTGGCCTTACAAGACGGGCAGGTCAGCTCATAGCCCCACATACTGTAATAGAGGGAATAGACTTGATTAATTTAGCACAGCTCCAAACTGTGACAACAAAGTTCTTCTGAGGTGTTAACAAAGCACAGGCCAAACATGAACAATTAATCAAACGTAAAACTCACCTTAGTGGCCTCCAGAGGAAGAAGCGGCACTGCAACCAGGGGTTGGGTGAAGCGGGCGGCTGAAGGTAGGTGACGCGGGGACCCGGCGGATACCACCACAGTCGTTCCTCCTTCATAACGACCTTTTTCTGACTGGGGTCATACCGGAAGACAGCGTTTCCCACCCACTCCTGCTGTTCCACTGGCAGCGTGGGCCTCCATTGCGTAGGCACCAGCTGCAAGGCACACACAATCATAGAAAGACACAGATGCCCACCATCATCAGAAATAGCACAAGATAGTAACATAATTCCGAATAATTATCACCCTATAAAGTAACTGTCAATATTGAATGTGCGTACCTCTGCACCGGTGGGGGTCCGTGGTGACGGCTGGGGCTGCGGGATTCGAGTCAAGCGCAGAGAGGGCTGTCTAGCCAGCATGAGGCTCTGGGATGGTGGTGCTCTTGGGGCGGCAGCTGGCCAGAGTTAAGGGTTAAGGTTAGAACAGCTAGCAGTTAGTGTTATCTGCCACGTACAGCTGCTTAGCTGTGACTCTCACCGGAGAGCATATCAATGGCATCAGAGACAGGCGATACTTTAGAAAGCACAATTAAAATTGACAATCTATTGAAAAGAAAGGCTATCCCAGCAATGCACATGAAAACAGATAGCAGGTGGAATCAATGGACGAAGGTATTCATTTAGAAATGATGTGAATCATACAGGGTGAAATGAAGATTAGTGCAGGTTGCAACAGAATAAGGGCAACTGATTACCCTACAGACATTTTAATAGAGATTAATTACAACTACAAATTATACAGAGAACAGAGCAACACATACTACGCCACAGTGTAAGGTGATAAAGACAGTTTCAAGCTGTGATCAAGCGATGATTGCTTCAATGAAATGGAGCAAGCTGAGCCACTAGGCACTTTAGCCATGCAGGTACAGCTTTTTTACATCTGTAGCGAAACCATAACGGTTAAGGAAAATAGACTTCCAAATGGATTCATAATTTCTACGAGTGTCCTTTGCATGACAAATCAAAAACAACAACCAATTCCAGTAACACTTTTTCAGTGATGGAATCAAAAAAAATGTCAATAACATCAAACTTACGTCATCTGGATCCAGGAAAGGGGCGTCATCACGCTGTGGCGGAGCTGTGTCTGTGGCAGCTGCTGTGGCAGGCTCTAGCTGGCGGGGGGAGGCGTGTTTGGCTCGAGCTGGCGGGCATCAGAGCCCGCAGCAGTTTGCACTGGCTGTTGGAGAGCAAGAGCAGGGTCTGTGGGAGGCGTCGTTGGCTCTAGCTGAGGAGGCGTTGCTGGCTCTAGCTGGGGAGGCGTCGTCGATGGTGTGGGCTCTTCCTCATCTTCATCAGTGTCATCGTCAGAGTCTTCAGCACCACTGAGCTCTGGCAGCTGGAGAACAGGTTCTGAGCGAGACATGAGCTCATCATCATCATCAGATCTTTGAGACGATGAGGCTGGCTGGTCGAGTGGGAGAGGGTTGAGCTCTGAAATGTTTTGGGAGACGAGGTTAAGGTCCCCCTCCTCCTCTGCAAAACCTTCGTCCTCCTCCGTCTCCTCAACTTCAAGCACCTCCCTATCTGCGGCCTCCTCCTCCGCCGCCGCCCTGCTCCCATCCTCGTCCTCGTCGGAAACCCCTATCTCCTCTAGTGTGGAGGATTTCCCTGTCTGGTCGAACAGGTACTGGATCCCGATCAGCTCCCCTGTAAACAACACACACACACACACACACACACACACACACACACATCACTTCATTAGTTGACTTGTCAACAGGCTGTGTGCCTTCTTCACTGAAATGGGCTTGCCTTGATGGCAAAATACGCCTGCCGGCTGTCCCCGGTATATGTAAACCACAACTTTACCTCCTAGTTTCTCTCTCACACACACACACGCACGCACGCACGCACACACACATCTACAAAGTATATTTGTAGCTACATTTTAACTGTTAAAGATGTAGACTTTAATATGGATTCAGAATTTCATACCTGTGTATTCGCTGGGCTGAGAGTAATTTTCGACCAGGGTTGTCCCAAAGAACTGCTGGGTCAGCTGGTCGAAGGCCTTGAGGAGCGGTCCAATGTAGCACCTTGTTGGCACACGCTGTGCTCCGGTCACCACCGCCCTCTCGCCCGGTTGTCATTCCACCTCACCAGCCCCTCCAGCAGGAAGACCTGGAAGTGGAGGGCACTGGCAGACGTGCCTAGCACAAGATTGGAGTGAAAAAAAGTTAATACTCCTCCCTTTCTCTCCCCCAGCTCCAAACATCTGAAAAAGATCTAACAGCGACCATAACGCTGGCCAGTGAATGAATTCATCATAGCACTAACTTTGTCTAAAGTATATCACATCGGCACACATAACATTTTCCATGTGGCAATCAGAACATAAGTGTTGAGTAGTGTCAAGTTGTGATGCGGTGGCCATCTTTAAACTCACACTTTAAAGCCAATTTATTTTACCTGGAATGAAAGTGCACAGGTGCAAGTGAAAGGACTCCAGGGAAGTCGAGCCTCGTGCACAACGGTAAACAGGGAGTCGGACCCCTCCCCTGGTCACGTGCCTTTTCACCGCGTACAGCTGCACACCCTCTGGATCCTGGATGCACTTCATGTGCCGGCGCGCCTCCCTCCAGTGGTTTGTCATGGTGGCGTGGTTGATGAGCTTCACGCCCAAGCTGTCTGTCAGGTTCCAGAAGTGGTTCATCACCTCCTGGATGAGCTCCTCCGTTTTCACTGTGCCTCTGGTGTGGCGGCGGCAGTGACGGGCGAGCTCCCTGGCAGACAGCTGGACGTGGACGTCTCTCCCCACCTCAGACCGCATGGCCTCTGTCAGGCGGTTGACGTCCTCTCTGTCCCAGGCGAAGATGGCAAACGACAGCCTGGACATGAAGGCGCCGTACAGCTGGTGGCTGTCAGTGGTCACACCCCTTGGAAGAAGGAAAGACAATTAGAGAATTAGTCATTAGAACGATGCAGTGTTTAATTAAACAAAACATTTTGGTCCAAAACAACAGCCAATGGAATTCATCCCACCTTGCCAGACGGCGCATCAGGTGCCAGATGTCCAGCTTGACCTGCAGATTCTTCCAGGCACCAAACAGCTTTTTCTGGACACTGGGGTGTGCCTTGCCGTCACAGCAGTCACGGTCTACGTACAGGACACGTGGAGGGGCCTTCTGGGCTTTCTCGTACCGCTGCACCAGCCCGCTTGCCATGGGCATGAGGCTCTCTACGGACTCTGACTGTGTGAGCACAGACATGAGCACCTGCCCATGCTCGTTGCCCACATTTGTCACCCAGGCAGCGGTGTCAGCGGCGTTGCCTGCTAGCTTCTTGGTGATCTGTGAAAAGATGATACAAAAAATCAAATAAAAACAAAAAACAGTGGGCCCATTGTGAGACATAACATTACATGACCCATAAATTTCAGGTAGGCTTATTGAAAATAGATATTCATTAGTAAAGCTTACCTTTTTTGTGGAGTCCATCTTCAGGATGTCCCCGAAGATGGACGTCACCCTAGCTTTGGCCTCCTCCAGTCGGGGCAGGGCGTCCCGGACGTAGACCGCCATCAGCCACTTTAACTCAGGGACTGGGTGCATGGCCGGTGGGACGTTGAGCTGAGGTGGTGCCACACCCAGCCCAAGACACTTGCGTTGCACAGAGAGGTATTGCGTCCACCGAGCCATCCAGTCCCTGGTGTGCTGTTCCACCAGGTATGACCGTAGGCGGGACACTCCGTTGCCCAGGGTGCGTGCCTGTACTTGAGCAATGACTGCCCTGTCACAAGCCAATCTGTTTGAGAAACGCACAGTGCAGCGGTGTTACAATACATAATAGGTAATACATAATCCTAATACATGATATAGTAATGGTTCATCATTTAAGTTCCAAAACGATTTACCTGTATGTGAGAACAGCTGGGAACTGTTCGCGGTGAGCGAGGTCCAGCTGTTCTCGGATGGACTGTGCCCAGGCCGCCAACTTCTTACCACAGCCCTTTCCGTCCTGTGTGATATTGCAGACCAGGTTCTGCGTGGCCATAAAATACCACCCGTCCCTGTCCAGCACCCTCCGGACCGTTATGTAATGACCCGACGCGCTGAGGCGCTTGGCCTTACAAGACGGGCAGGTCAGCTCATAGCCCCACATACTGTAATAGAGGGAATAGACTTGATTAATTTAGCACAGCTCCAAACTGTGACAACAAAGTTCTTCTGAGGTGTTAACAAAGCACAGGCCAAACATGAACAATTAATCAAACGTAAAACTCACCTTAGTGGCCTCCAGAGGAAGAAGCGGCACTGCAACCAGGGGTTGGGTGAAGCGGGCGGCTGAAGGTAGGTGACGCGGGGACCCGGCGGATACCACCACAGTCGTTCCTCCTTCATAACGACCTTTTTCTGACTGGGGTCATACCGGAAGACAGCGTTTCCCACCCACTCCTGCTGTTCCACTGGCAGCGTGGGCCTCCATTGCGTAGGCACCAGCTGCAAGGCACACACAATCATAGAAAGACACAGATGCCCACCATCATCAGAAATAGCACAAGATAGTAACATAATTCCGAATAATTATCACCCTATAAAGTAACTGTCAATATTGAATGTGCGTACCTCTGCACCGGTGGGGGTCCGTGGTGACGGCTGGGGCTGCGGGATTCGAGTCAAGCGCAGAGAGGGCTGTCTAGCTAGCATGAGGCTCTGGGATGGTGGTGCTCTTGGGGCGGCAGCTGGCCAGAGTTAAGGGTTAAGGTTAGAACAGCTAGCAGTTAGTGTTATCTGCCACGTACAGCTGCTTAGCTGTGACTCTCACCGGAGATCATATCAATGGCATCAGAGACAGGCGATACTTTAGAAAGCACAATTAAAATTGACAATCTATTGAAAAGAAAGGCTATCCCAGCAATGCACATGAAAACAGATAGCAGGTGGAATCAATGGACGAAGGTATTCATTTAGAAATGATGTGAATCATACAGGGTGAAATGAAGATTAGTGCAGGTTGCAACAGAATAAGGGCAACTGATTACCCTACAGACATTTTAATAGAGATTAATTACAACTACAAATTATACAGAGAACAGAGCAACACATACTACGCCACAGTGTAAGGTGATAAAGACAGTTTCAAGCTGTGATCAAGCGATGATTGCTTCAATGAAATGGAGCAAGCTGAGCCACTAGGCACTTTAGCCATGCAGGTACAGCTTTTTTACATCTGTAGCGAAACCATAACGGTTAAGGAAAATAGACTTCCAAATGGATTCATAATTTCTACGAGTGTCCTTTGCATGACAAATCAAAAACAACAACCAATTCCAGTAACACTTTTTCAGTGATGGAATCAAAAAAAATGTCAATAACATCAAACTTACGTCATCTGGATCCAGGAAAGGGGCGTCATCACGCTGTGGCGGAGCTGTGTCTGTGGCAGCTGCTGTGGCAGGCTCTAGCTGGCGGGGGGAGGCGTGTTTGGCTCGAGCTGGCGGGCATCAGAGCCCGCAGCAGTTTGCACTGGCTGTTGGAGAGCAAGAGCAGGGTCTGTGGGAGGCGTCGTTGGCTCTAGCTGAGGAGGCGTTGCTGGCTCTAGCTGGGGAGGCGTCGTCGATGGTGTGGGCTCTTCCTCATCTTCATCAGTGTCATCGTCAGAGTCTTCAGCACCACTGAGCTCTGGCAGCTGGAGAACAGGTTCTGAGCGAGACATGAGCTCATCATCATCATCAGATCTTTGAGACGATGAGGCTGGCTGGTCGAGTGGGAGAGGGTTGAGCTCTGAAATGTTTTGGGAGACGAGGTTAAGGTCCCCCTCCTCCTCTGCAAAACCTTCGTCCTCCTCCGTCTCCTCAACTTCAAGCACCTCCCTATCTGCGGCCTCCTCCTCCGCCGCCGCCCTGCTCCCATCCTCGTCCTCGTCGGAAACCCCTATCTCCTCTAGTGTGGAGGATTTCCCTGTCTGGTCGAACAGGTACTGGATCCCGATCAGCTCCCCTGTAAACAACACACACACACACACACACACACACACACACACACATCACTTCATTAGTTGACTTGTCAACAGGCTGTGTGCCTTCTTCACTGAAATGGGCTTGCCTTGATGGCAAAATACGCCTGCCGGCTGTCCCCGGTATATGTAAACCACAACTTTACCTCCTAGTTTCTCTCTCACACACACACACGCACGCACGCACGCACACACACATCTACAAAGTATATTTGTAGCTACATTTTAACTGTTAAAGATGTAGACTTTAATATGGATTCAGAATTTCATACCTGTGTATTCGCTGGGCTGAGAGTAATTTTCGACCAGGGTTGTCCCAAAGAACTGCTGGGTCAGCTGGTCGAAGGCCTTGAGGAGCGGTCCAATGTAGCACCTTGTTGGCACACGCTGTGCTCCGGTCACCACCGCCCTCTCGCCCGGTTGTCATTCCACCTCACCAGCCCCTCCAGCAGGAAGACCTGGAAGTGGAGGGCACTGGCAGACGTGCCTAGCACAAGATTGGAGTGAAAAAAAGTTAATACTCCTCCCTTTCTCTCCCCCAGCTCCAAACATCTGAAAAAGATCTAACAGCGACCATAACGCTGGCCAGTGAATGAATTCATCATAGCACTAACTTTGTCTAAAGTATATCACATCGGCACACATAACATTTTCCATGTGGCAATCAGAACATAAGTGTTGAGTAGTGTCAAGTTGTGATGCGGTGGCCATCTTTAAACTCACACTTTAAAGCCAATTTATTTTACCTGGAATGAAAGTGCACAGGTGCAAGTGAAAGGACTCCAGGGAAGTCGAGCCTCGTGCACAACGGTAAACAGGGAGTCGGACCCCTCCCCTGGTCACGTGCCTTTTCACCGCGTACAGCTGCACACCCTCTGGATCCTGGATGCACTTCATGTGCCGGCGCGCCTCCCTCCAGTGGTTTGTCATGGTGGCGTGGTTGATGAGCTTCACGCCCAAGCTGTCTGTCAGGTTCCAGAAGTGGTTCATCACCTCCTGGATGAGCTCCTCCGTTTTCACTGTGCCTCTGGTGTGGCGGCGGCAGTGACGGGCGAGCTCCCTGGCAGACAGCTGGACGTGGACGTCTCTCCCCACCTCAGACCGCATGGCCTCTGTCAGGCGGTTGACGTCCTCTCTGTCCCAGGCGAAGATGGCAAACGACAGCCTGGACATGAAGGCGCCGTACAGCTGGTGGCTGTCAGTGGTCACACCCCTTGGAAGAAGGAAAGACAATTAGAGAATTAGTCATTAGAACGATGCAGTGTTTAATTAAACAAAACATTTTGGTCCAAAACAACAGCCAATGGAATTCATCCCACCTTGCCAGACGGCGCATCAGGTGCCAGATGTCCAGCTTGACCTGCAGATTCTTCCAGGCACCAAACAGCTTTTTCTGGACACTGGGGTGTGCCTTGCCGTCACAGCAGTCACGGTCTACGTACAGGACACGTGGAGGGGCCTTCTGGGCTTTCTCGTACCGCTGCACCAGCCCGCTTGCCATGGGCATGAGGCTCTCTACGGACTCTGACTGTGTGAGCACAGACATGAGCACCTGCCCATGCTCGTTGCCCACATTTGTCACCCAGGCAGCGGTGTCAGCGGCGTTGCCTGCTAGCTTCTTGGTGATCTGTGAAAAGATGATACAAAAAATCAAATAAAAACAAAAAACAGTGGGCCCATTGTGAGACATAACATTACATGACCCATAAATTTCAGGTAGGCTTATTGAAAATAGATATTCATTAGTAAAGCTTACCTTTTTTGTGGAGTCCATCTTCAGGATGTCCCCGAAGATGGACGTCACCCTAGCTTTGGCCTCCTCCAGTCGGGGCAGGGCGTCCCGGACGTAGACCGCCATCAGCCACTTTAACTCAGGGACTGGGTGCATGGCCGGTGGGACGTTGAGCTGAGGTGGTGCCACACCCAGCCCAAGACACTTGCGTTGCACAGAGAGGTATTGCGTCCACCGAGCCATCCAGTCCCTGGTGTGCTGTTCCACCAGGTATGACCGTAGGCGGGACACTCCGTTGCCCAGGGTGCGTGCCTGTACTTGAGCAATGACTGCCCTGTCACAAGCCAATCTGTTTGAGAAACGCACAGTGCAGCGGTGTTACAATACATAATAGGTAATACATAATCCTAATACATGATATAGTAATGGTTCATCATTTAAGTTCCAAAACGATTTACCTGTATGTGAGAACAGCTGGGAACTGTTCGCGGTGAGCGAGGTCCAGCTGTTCTCGGATGGACTGTGCCCAGGCCGCCAACTTCTTACCACAGCCCTTTCCGTCCTGTGTGATATTGCAGACCAGGTTCTGCGTGGCCATAAAATACCACCCGTCCCTGTCCAGCACCCTCCGGACCGTTATGTAATGACCCGACGCGCTGAGGCGCTTGGCCTTACAAGACGGGCAGGTCAGCTCATAGCCCCACATACTGTAATAGAGGGAATAGACTTGATTAATTTAGCACAGCTCCAAACTGTGACAACAAAGTTCTTCTGAGGTGTTAACAAAGCACAGGCCAAACATGAACAATTAATCAAACGTAAAACTCACCTTAGTGGCCTCCAGAGGAAGAAGCGGCACTGCAACCAGGGGTTGGGTGAAGCGGGCGGCTGAAGGTAGGTGACGCGGGGACCCGGCGGATACCACCACAGTCGTTCCTCCTTCATAACGACCTTTTTCTGACTGGGGTCATACCGGAAGACAGCGTTTCCCACCCACTCCTGCTGTTCCACTGGCAGCGTGGGCCTCCATTGCGTAGGCACCAGCTGCAAGGCACACACAATCATAGAAAGACACAGATGCCCACCATCATCAGAAATAGCACAAGATAGTAACATAATTCCGAATAATTATCACCCTATAAAGTAACTGTCAATATTGAATGTGCGTACCTCTGCACCGGTGGGGGTCCGTGGTGACGGCTGGGGCTGCGGGATTCGAGTCAAGCGCAGAGAGGGCTGTCTAGCCAGCATGAGGCTCTGGGATGGTGGTGCTCTTGGGGCGGCAGCTGGCCAGAGTTAAGGGTTAAGGTTAGAACAGCTAGCAGTTAGTGTTATCTGCCACGTACAGCTGCTTAGCTGTGACTCTCACCGGAGAGCATATCAATGGCATCAGAGACAGGCGATACTTTAGAAAGCACAATTAAAATTGACAATCTATTGAAAAGAAAGGCTATCCCAGCAATGCACATGAAAACAGATAGCAGGTGGAATCAATGGACGAAGGTATTCATTTAGAAATGATGTGAATCATACAGGGTGAAATGAAGATTAGTGCAGGTTGCAACAGAATAAGGGCAACTGATTACCCTACAGACATTTTAATAGAGATTAATTACAACTACAAATTATACAGAGAACAGAGCAACACATACTACGCCACAGTGTAAGGTGATAAAGACAGTTTCAAGCTGTGATCAAGCGATGATTGCTTCAATGAAATGGAGCAAGCTGAGCCACTAGGCACTTTAGCCATGCAGGTACAGCTACCGCACATATAATAGTGTCCACACTTACCTTAACTTATAGATCCACTATGTACCTTTTTGACTATATAAAAATACATAAAAACAATCTCAAATTAGGCAAAGTTAATGGCTGTGCAATTCTTGGTTGTGTGTGTGTGATTGTGTGTGTGTGCGCGCGCACGTGTGTGGGGGTGCCCATATACTCACAGGTTTTGACGGGCTCTGGCACAGCCAACATCTCCACGTCTGAAATGTCCGAGCCGGCCACAGACAGCATGTCGATGTCTGACACATCCAGTGAGACATCGGCTGGAGCCACTGATGCAGCGCCTCGTAAAACACATACACACACACACACACACACACACACACACACACACACACACACACACACACACACACACACACACAGCATAAGAAAAATATGTATATTCATATCGAAGAAGGCATCACAATATGTTTTTATTTTCCTTTATAAGTGAATCATTACTGGAGGGAGGAGGTTGACTGGTAGTCCTGGAGGGTCCAGCCTCCTGACTCTGCTTGTCCCGGAAGAGGACGTACATCTTTACTTGGTGGGCCAGCGACCCATCCTGGACTTTCGTTGTCCGCACCCACTTCACCCACCTATGAACACATAATATATGAGAGCTGTACTTCCAACCGCATTACACAAACAGAAACACAACAACAACTGAATAGATCACACCACTTACTTCTTCACTATTGGGTCGAAGGACTCATACACGCCGGCGTAGGTCCTATGTGCGTGGTCCCCAAAACCAACCTTTGTCCGGTCAAAGAGCCTCACGTCCAAGGAGCCGTCAGTGAACCTATCGGAATGATGTTTATAGTCAAACTCTATTACACTTTAGTTATACACATTTTTTTTTTTTTATAATCTGTTTCCAGTATTTTTCTGATTCAAAGAGCGTATTTTCGTACACAAGTCTACGTTCAGACCACTTGAAAAGAAGAGTCTGAAATACTTAATACCATCTTTTTACAAGACAACTATCCAAAAAAGTATCCTGTACTGGACAGGCCCTTACCTGCGGCTGCGGATGCTTGTCACCATCTGTGGGAAAAGGCTGGCGTATTCACTGAGGGCATCCTTGTTCTCCATAATGGCACCCCTGGCAGTGGACCCACCGTCTCTCTCTTTCTGGTGGGAGGCCAGGATTTTTACGGTCCACCCCACGTCGTTCTCCAGGAGCCACTTGAAGGTTTTCCCATAGAACTGACCGAACTGGACCGAACACTCACTGAGTACCAGTTTCTGGCACGTCTGGTCTCCTCTGGCTGCTCTGATGCGTGCTTTCGCACGCTCGCTCATCTCCTGGTGCGAGATAATTGTCCGCTCAGTTGTAGCCCCCCCCTGTGACTGGACTTGTTGGCCTCGGGTATAGGCCCGCTTCAAAGCGCCTGCCTCCCCTGTCGCCTTGAGGAGTAGCCCGCCTGACGTGTGAAGCCTGAACGCAGGTTCGTAATCCATACTGCAAATGGGAAATACAATAAATATTTTTTAATGATATTATAATAACATGTACATTGGATGTAATGGTCATATGTTTTCTTATTTTACAGCTTATTCAATGTCCTTTCTATTCTTCTCTGTTTCTCCAGAAAAACAACACTGTGTGCCCAACTTTAAGATGCGTTTACAATTTACAATTAAATCATTAAACAGATGCTTTTCATCCCAGCAACCTACAATAAGCAAGCAAGTCTTAATAAGCTCAAGGAAAAAGAAGTTGGAGAATAAGCAGTGCTTATGTACTGTTACTGCATGTGAACATCACACTCTCAAAACACTTTAACCTTTATGCTTGTAAAACCCAAGAAATAAATATATCAAATGTCCACTGATCAATTGTATATGCCTTTAATTAGCCCTCCCAGGAGATAACAGGCATGCAAACAGCCACATATTGAAAAAGGTGACGAGCCTAGATGAGACTCCCCACCCCCCCAAACAAACATTTTATCATCGAATCTGCACAACAAAGTAAACAATTCCTTAAAGTTGGGGTACCCACCATAACCTTGGTTAAAAAAAATCGAAAATTAATTCTGTTTTAAGTAGCATGTGAGGGGTCAAACTAGGGTGTTTTTATGATTCTAAATCCATTGCAAGCATTTGATTTGCACCAAAACCACTCCTTGGGCTAAAAACGGCCCAATCTCAATGGGCTTTTTAAACAAAAAGTATACCTGGAAATAGCCCTAGAATGTCTGTGATCTTACATACATTTCAAGTATTCCAAATACACAGTCATAGATCTCTCTCGGTCCCCCACTGTGTAGTGCCCATCTGCGCGGCCATAACAGTGCTCTAAACTCCGTCTGTACTCACCCAATAATTAATTCCTAAGACGTGTAGTCATATTTTGTCCTCTAGTTTCATATCCATGTGAAAGTTCTGCCAGAAAACGTGCGTTTAGTCAAATATCTCCACTTTTTCACGAGCTGCACACGGACCTCTTTCTGTACGACGCGAGGGGCCAGGAATGATTGCAGCACTGAATATACGTAACTTCCTTTAGGACGCACAAATGTTTGGGACACACAATTGGCAGGTGATGATTCATTACCCCGCAGCAATCACAAGCACCTGTCAATTGTGTGTCCCAAACATTTGTGCGTCCTAAAGGAAGTTACGTATATTCAGTGCTGCAATCATTCCTGGCCCCTCGCGTCGTACAGAAAGAGGTCCGTGTGCAGCTCGTGAAAAAGTGGAGATATTTGACTAAACGCACGTTTTCTGGCAGAACTTTCACATGGATATGAAACTAGAGGACAAAATATGACTACACGTCTTAGGAATTAATTATTGGGTGAGTACAGACGGAGTTTAGAGCACTGTTATGGCCGCGCAGATGGGCACTACACAGTGGGGGACCGAGAGAGATCTATGACTGTGTATTTGGAATACTTGAAATGTATGTAAGATCACAGACATTCTAGGGCTAACCTGGAAAAGGATGGCTATGGCCGTTTTTAGCCCAAGGAGTGGTTTTGGTGCAAAACAAATGCTTGCAATGGATTCAGAATCATAAAAACACCCTAGTTTGACACCTCACATGCTACTTAAAACAGAATTAAATTTTTATTTTATTTTTTATTTTTTCTTAACCAAGGTTATGGTGGGTACCCCAACTTTAAGGAGCTGTAAAACATTCTCCTAGGGAAACTGCATTCCAGTCTTTGTGAGATGTGTTACTAGACACCTTTACAAACACATTGGTGGAGATTGTTTTTGGTAAAGAATTTATTCCAAGATTGGAAAATGTTCTGCTAATATCCCCTGACTATATGAACCACATGTTTAGCAAAACTAGTCGCTTGAAAGAGGAAAAAAAGCATCCCTCTCCTGCCCACGTTAAAACGCATGCCTTAACAACACAGAGGAACGTATATTGTTGATTTTCATCAAGGGCGAAAACACCCATTCATGCTTTATAACCAAAACATCGTCTAAAAGCTTTCCTTACCTCGTGTCACGCTGAAAAACTCTTGAAAAAGAAGAAGTTGTAGTTGTTGTTGTCTTGTTTTTGACTGCTGGTAATGATGCAGATGCAGCTCGGTGCTTTGCCTGTATCCTGTGTGTGAGTGGGGGGAGGAGTCGAGGGTAGCTGGGTAGGAGCGTCTCTGTGCGCTGGGAGAGGGAGGGGGGCTGACTGAAAGTGCGTGCCTGTGTGTGTTCATTACATGTTGAATTCCTTGTTGTTCATTTCTTTTCCTTTCTTTTTTATATAACACACTGCACTATAAGCATATTTAATTATGCTGTTGTTACAGGTTTAGCATTCATCATATTTGACAAAATCAGGGTCTATCACACACATAAAGTTGTAAGGCTTATTCAAAGAATAATTCAAAAAGAAAAGGAAGAGGAAAAAAATACAATTAAAATGTATTCAAATGTTCTGTGATCCTACAGCCAAGCTCAACTTTATATGACAATGGGATGCGACCCCTGGGCGCGCTGCAAACTGGTCAATTTTCTCCATTTGAGTTGGTCTAGGGAGTGTTTTGGGGGAAAGAGCGTTTGTTTGGTGTTTTGATGGAAGAAAACGGAAGAAATGAAGATTTTATGAGGTAATGGAGGACGATTTGTAGTAAGCATGCACTGTACAGGTAGGGGCAAATGCAAAACACTCCACTCTTGTGGTCACAGATCAGACTGCACTCTGCTCTCTGAATGCTCTCTGAATGTGAATGAATGATTGTTTGTTTGTGTACTGGAGGGTGTTAGAGTGAGGCTGTTGTTGTCATTGGATTGTTTCTAATTAGTAGTAGTTAGTACATTAGTGTCCCTTGTTCTCCTCAATGTCTGTCAAGTTGAATGACTTGCTATTTGACTTTTTTTGGCTTACTGCTGTGACCTCCTTCTCCCCTGCTGTGACCCCGCCTTTTCTATTATGATGGCATGTTAGGCCTTGCACCGATGAGGTCACTTAACTGCTACTGTATTTAATTTTGGCTTCTGGGGGTTATATAAGTTTTGATCTAGGGTAAATGTGACTGTATTTTGGCTTCTGGGGGTTATAAAAGTTTTGATCTAGGGTAAATGTGACTTGCTATTGAATTAACTCTGCCCTGCCTGACATGGTGCATTTTGTGCTTGGTGGCTGTCTGTCAAACTGAATGCCATGCTGCTCTGTGACGTGATCTGCCTTGCCCTGCCTGATGGTTGCAATGTGGTTCTGACAGATGTGATGTCCTGCTGTTGTTGTGATGATGCTGCTGCTGCTGCTGCTGCTGACGGATGCTGAGCGGCGGACAATAAGGAAGCTGTCAGGACAACAGTGAGTGTAATACCTCTCTAGAACCCTCCCTTAATACCAGTGGCGGCTGGTGGGAACTTTGGGTGGGAGGGCTAAGCATGCGCGCTTCAGAATTTTTTTGGATTCTCAAAATGCATATTTATGCTCAAACATGCTATCTTATACAGGGTTCTTGCACCATTTTGAAAGTCAAATTTAAGACTTTTTAAGACCTTTTTAAGACCTCAACAAATGTAATTTAAGACCCAAATAAATGTCGCAACAATGTCTTCCTATATTGAAATTGGCTAATGGGAGTGCAGGCCAGCGGGTGGTAAAACTTCTATTAATCCATTAAGACCGGGAACGCATCTGTGTCATTTTAAGATTTTTGGGTATTCAAAAATAGCAGATCTACAAGCTCATAGCGCGGCACCGATATAATACCTCCCCCTACAGGCTGGTATTATAATATGTTACTCTCTACCTCCCCCTACAGGCTGCTATTATAATATGTTACTCTCTACCTCCCCCTACAGGCTGCTATTATAATATGTTACTCTCTACCTCCCCCTACAGGCTGCTATTATAATATGTTACTCTCTACCTCCCCCTACAGGCTGGTATTATAATATATTACTCTCTACCTCCCCCTACAGGCTGGTATTATGATATGTTACTCTCTACCTCTCCCTACAGGCTGGTATTATAATATATTACTCTCTACCTCCCCCTACAGGCTGGTAATATAATATGTTACTCTCTACCTCCCCCTACAGGCTGGTATTATAATAGGTTACTCTCTACCTCCCCCTACAGGCTGGTATTATAATATGTTACTCTCTACCTCCCCCTACAGGCTGCTATTATAATATGTTACTCTCTACCTCCCCCTACAGGCTGGTATTATGATATGTTACTCTCTACCTCTCCCTACAGGCTGGTATTATAATATATTACTCTCTACCTCCCCCTACAGGCTGGTAATATAATATGTTACTCTCTACCTCCCCCTACAGGCTGGTATTATAATAGGTTACTCTCTACCCCCCCCCTACAGGCTGGTATTATAATGTGACTCTTTACCTCCCCCTACAGGCTGGTATTATAATGTGACTCTCTACCTCCCCCTACAGGCTGGTATTATAATGTGACTCTCTACCTCCCCCTACAGGCTGGTATCATAATATGTTACTCTCTACCTCCCCCTACAGGCTGGTAGGGCCTGTAAAAGGCCAATCAAAAAGAAGGCCATAAAAAAACGATGATTTTTAAGTCCACGGAAATAATGAATTAACCTGAAGGTTAAGGATGATTTAATTTTAATATAGTACAAGAATAGTGTAACTATCTGTAAAATATAACCAATGTATTTAATAAAATTATGTATTGGGTTATAGCCTATTTGTCTCAATATTTGTCACATTCAGCCCTGGACTTCACTGACTGTAGGGGTCACATTAATCACATTAGAATCACAGATTAGAGATTTTATGTATTTCCCCTATTTTCTGTATTTTTCACTATTTAAAATATAGTATTTCTTAATTTGTAATAATTATAGCTTGTAGATTGGCTTTTTTCACCATTTGAAATTGTTTTAAAATAAAAGGAACAGTTTTCCCAACCGACAGAGAGTCAGAGACAATATTTAGCCTATATATGGTTCTGTATTAGTGTATGAGTCAGTTTTAGCATATTTCATTCTAATTGGCTACTGTAGACTGCCTATCAATTTCATGGGCCTGGGTAGGGCCACCTGGCCTGGTGGAGATCTGCCCTGAGATCTGCCCCACGGGCCTGAAAATTAAGGCCTGGCCCTAACTGGGCCCTACTGGGCCGGTCCGAACAATTACCATACTTTTAGGCAGTGGTGGGAAGTAACTAAGTACATTTACTTAAGTACTGTACTTAAGTACAATTTTGAGGTATTTGTACTTCACTTGAGTATTTCCAATTTCCAATACTTTTACTTCTACTCCACTACATCTCAGAGGCAAATATTGTACTTTTACTCCACTACAATTATTTGAAAACTTTAGTTACTAGTTACTTTTCAGATATAAATTATGATATAATGAAACATACATTAACCACTTTAAACCTATTTTATACAAAGGCTATTTGAAAATAGCCGATCTACAAGCTCACAACGCGTCACGATGCGACGCGTTGTGAGCTTGTAGATCTGCTATTTTCAAATATTTAGTACTTTTACTTTTGGTACTTTAAGTACATTTTGATGCCAATACTGTTGTACTTTTACCCAAGTAAATGTTTTATTCTGGACTTTTACTTGTAACAGAGTATTTTTATATTGCAGTATTGGTACTTTTACTTAAGTAAAGAATTTGAGTACTTTTTCCACCACTGCTTTTAGGCCCAAAAACCCCAAAACCCCGTAAAGGTGTCGCTAGGAGCTTAATATCCTCAAAGTCACGCATTAAACAAGCTTTGAACTGAGCAGATTGGACCTTCCGTTCCAGAGATAATGGCCAAAACATCTTGAAAACGGCCACTTTTGCCGATTTTCGATCGCGGATTTTCGATTGAGTTTTGGCCATTGTCGCCCGTTTTTCTTTAATAACTCGGTCTAGGAAGGTCGTACGGCAACAAACTAGATACCTGAGTAAAGTTCACTTTGAGCTGCATCCAACACATCCACTGTCATGTCCGCCAGCCTTACCGTTAGATCGCTAGGGGCAGTTGAATTCTCTTTCTCTCTCTCTCTCTTTCTCTCTCTCACACACACACACACACACACTGTGTTGTTCCCAGAACAAAGCACAGAAAACGCAGGTACACCTTCATTGGTCAAAAGCCAGTGAGGGCGGAGCTTGGGGGCTAAGAAAAGTTAGCCCCAATGGTGAGTAAATCAAGCAGGCGTGTCATGTCAGCTGTCAATCACTCAACTCAATGAAAGCCAATGGAAGCTGATTTGGGCTAAAAGAAATCAGCCCATTTTGACATATTTAGTGTTTTCCTTGTAACTATTTGATGCTGTTGCTGCTCTAGGTTCCACCAGCATGTAAAATAATCTATTCTAAAAAAAATATATAACATGTAATAACATTTAATAACATTTTAATAATAAAGACAAATAAAAAAAAATTACAACTTTTTTTTTTTTTTTTTTTTCCAATAATATAGGGGGGGCTTAGCCCCACTAGCCCATTGATACCAGCCGCCCCTGCTTAATACATTTCTTTCACATTGCAAAGCAGACAGGTGACAGTGGCCATATTTTAGAGCTTTCCGCGGAGTTGCACCGCGTGACCAGAGGTCAGATCTGAACGAAAGCTTTGGTTTTGGCCTCCTGAACACCATGTCTAGCAGTTGCATGCATGCACAAACTGAGCCAGCCAGTTCAATGGAATTAAATAGAAAATATAAAATAAAACAACACTTTCACAGACCCCCCCCCCCCTTTAATGGCACTTGTATCTTTTCTTGTAAAATCAATGTGAATTTACCTCTGAGATGAATGACACTGGAACCCCTTCATTTAATCAAAGGAGCCAATTAAACACAACATTGTTACCCTCACTGTTACATAAACAACAGGGGTCCATTTGGTTCTAATTAATGAATGAATAAATGATTTAATTAATCAGCCAAAGGGGTCAAATATAGGCTCTCTCCTGTCAGATTGTCAGGTAAGGCAAATGCAAAACACTCCACTGTTGTGTTCACAGATCAGACTGCACTCTGCTTACTGTACATTGTTGATTGTCGCTTTGATGGCAGTTTATGCATTTAATAGGTTCTCTCTCTGCTCTCTTGAATGTGAACTGTACTGTAGATTGTCGCTTTGATGGCAGTTTATGCATTTCATAGGTTTGTTTACAAAAACGGAGCTAACATGCTAATTGCTATGCCTTGCCTGCAGATCAAAAGCACACAAATCGGTCAAAACTTCACCTAAAGCTCCCAAATAAAAAGCACAAACCTTGTGAAAGCCTTACCTCATGCCAGATGTAAACTTTGATTCGTTTGAGGCGCCCTGTGATTTCATAGCAATTAAAGTTGAATAAAACTAATCCTCTGTTAGCTAGCTGCCCTCCAAGTTAGCCCTGATAAAAGCACACACAGCTTGGTCAAATATGCATCAAAAGCTATCAAATAAAAAGCGGAAGCCTTATCAAAGCCTTGCCCAGTGCCAGATGCAAACTTTAATTCATTTGAGGCGCCCTGTGATTTAGTAGGATTAAATTAATTTGTCCTTCTCCTCCTCCTCCACTACTGCAGTGAACTGTCATGGCCGCCGGTGAGCTAATGTTTGGGGTTGAGGGCCAATCAGAGCATGGGGGGGGGGGGGGGAGAGAGAGAACTGAAACCGGCCAATGAAATAGGTAGAATTTTTCCCTTTCCCAGTTTCACTCCTTTTAACAGGAGGGGAGGGGGGAGAAAGAGTGGAACACATAGTGGAACAGAGGAGGAAAAGATTGGCCTGCACTGGGCGCGCAGCCCCCTGCCCGTTCTTTGAGGTTTTGGGCCCCAGCGCCGCGGTGAAAAATGTTCGACCCGGTCCCCGGCCAGGGATCACCCGGGCTCGGGAAACGCGGCCGGCTCGCCCCGGCGCGGCCCGGTCCGCCCGTGGCGGGCGTCCTCGCGGAACATCGGAACGCCCCGGCGTTGCGTTTCCATTCTGCCGGTGCGTTCCGTTTTCTCGAACACGCCCTCAGCGCCGGGGAGGCGGGCACGGCCCGGACTCATGCAAATTAGCCTTGCTGTCGACAACCACGTCTTAGAACCTTTAGGTTCTGCTTTTCTATCTGATCCATTTTGAAATCACAGATAAATGTCTAAAAAGTACTGGAGCTGACGTTTTCCTGTGTGCTTATCAGAGAGAGTCTGTCTGTCTGACTGACTGACTGACTGCTTGTGTTAATTTTAAAGACAAGCAGGACCCCCCCCACCCCCAGACAAAGGCCTTGCTCCTCTGTCTGAACCACATTTGCATTTACAATGAAAACATGGTGTTAGATCGTCAATGCACTGCGGGACAGTTTCATTTAGTACTTCAAAGTGTAAAGCAGAAATGTGCATTTGTATTGTAACTCAAAGTGACATTAATATAACCTCAGTGACTTCTGAATAGGCTCTGTTTGTGCAGGCTTACTGTCTTGGTGTCATTTTTGTTCTCTGTGCAGGCGAGTAATAGAACTGAATGACCACTGGATGGATTTGCACTTAAACAGTGACTATTTAAAATAAGGTTGTAATCTGAACACGCAGCATCTTGACACTCTAGTTTAGTGAAATTGTGAATTGTGAACATACAACAGGACACAAGTGATACAGTCAGCAGGGCATTGCAGGGAATTGCACCCTGTATCCAGCAGAAGCTAGAAGTACTTTACTACCAATGCCGTTTAGCTTTGTAACACCATTATTTCCCTTCAAACGTGCAGTGAATAATCATGTATGTGTGTGTTATCAATTCAATTTTATTAGTGTCCCCCACCATATCCCGTGTCAAATCACAACAACTTGTCTCAAGAGACTTTACATGTAGAGAGACCCGACCCGAGTCTGAGCAAGCAATTTTGCGACAGTGGCAACGAAAAACTCCCACTTAACCCATTTTGGGCGGGAACCCCCATTTGTAACTATACCTTTCAGGACGGGAACCCCTTTTGGGGTTCCTGTTGCCATGTACAGTATATAGCAACATGCATTTTTTGTTATTTTTGAATACATATTTCAAGTTTTTCAGAAAACTGTCAGTACGGCAATACACACAAGATGAAGAAAGGGATATCCACAATTGCATAGTGATGAATAAATGTAGGGCTACTTCACCTCTGCACTGGAGGCTGGCGGCTGGGGAAGAGGCTCTCTTGGCCCTCTTGGAGCCGTAGCAGACGAGGCAGCAGACGACGACGCAGCAGCTGGTGTCTTGGCTCTGGCTTCTGCAAAGGACAGACTCACTCATAGCCATTCTTTCACGCGAAGCGCAAATTCCCCCAGCAAAGTAGGGAAGCGTGTTATACCTTATTACATCATGAAGCCGACATGACAAAGTGCTGAATTGCATTAAGCCTAGGTCCTATGTTAGTGAAATGAGAAATGGCACAGCATGGCCTGAGGACAGACATTGATATGAGCGGTGACTGAGGGTGAAAACGATTAACTATCAATCAGCTAATAAATACAAATAATATAAACAGGCATGGTTATTTATACAAATATATTTCTATATGTGTGTGTGTGTGTGTGTGTGTGTGTGTGTGTGTGTGTGTGTGTGTGTGTGTGTGTGTGTGTGTGTGTGTGTGTGTGTGTGTGTGTGTGTGTGTGTGTGTGTGTGTGTGTGTGTGTGTGTGTGTGTGTGTGTGTGTGTGTGTGTGAGTGAGTGAGTGAATGTGCACGAGCATGCAAAAGTGTACTCACCCAGAGCCTCGACCTCTTGAGCGGCAGCGAGCAACTCCTTGTCCTCTTCCTCTACGCACTGAGGACGGGATGCTGCTCGTGCTTGAACACAAAGGGATAAAACACATTTTGACATGTACATTCCTGCAATCAGTTGGACATTGGTTATACACTTTGTAAACAGATTAATTACTTGTGCGCTGCTGGGTGGGAGTTTGAGCTGCCGTCTCCTGGTCCCGGGCCAACACATAGGTCTTCAGTTTATGGAACTCACTCCCCTGCGTGATGACCGGATGTGTCCTCACAAACTGCACATACCTGACAGACAAGACAGCAACAAAGGAGCGCCTAAGTCTACAAACGTCATCACATCATCTTTGACATCACTTTCAGTACTTAACAGATAACAGGCAAGAGGACATCAGCACTTCCATACATACAGCAGACAAAAAATCACGGTGATAAAAACACAATAAAGCCCTAAGGCTTGTTTACATCGTGGTCCTCAAACTTACCCTCGACTCTCCTGGTTGGTGGACTCGTAAAGAACACTGAAGGTGACACCTTTGCCCTTCCACTGTTGCAAAGTCATCACACACTCGTCATTCACCCTCGCTGGCAAAGAGGCCTCCAGGGCCCTACGCTCCCTGATGGAAGTTGCTACCTGTCGGAACAACACAGCGTACGACTGGAGGGGGACTGTGTGTAGTGTCACCACTGTCTCTCTCCTTCTGGTGGGACGCCACGATCTTTACCACCCAGCCCAAGTCTTGGCTCAACAGCCACTTGAATGTTTGACCCCGGTATATACCAAACTGGATCTCACTCTCACTGAGAACCAGCTTGGTGTTCAGGGGGTCTCCTCCGGCCTGAAGGATGCGATCCTTCGCCTCCTTTTCCACCACTTCAGGCTTCTTAACAGTCGTGGACACCTTGCCCTTGCCGATGCGGGCGGCAACCCTCTCTGCCTCAGGTGAAGCCTTAAAGGAGCACTTCACCCCTGGAAGAAGTTCCAGGGGTGACCACAGGGGGGACCACAGCGTATCACTGCCTATAACTTCAACTCCCAGAATGCTTTGGTGCCTTGTGGCAGGGGAGGTTCCATGTGGGTGTGATCTCCAACAATAACATCCAAACAGCATGCCAGTGTCGCCATGTCTGCTTATTATAAGCGGCTTCTTTCTAAAATGTAGTTGATATTTGGGCTTGTTTCCAAATGTTTTGATTGCTGTTTAAACCAGTGGTTCTCAAACATGTTCATGTATTTTTCCACAGACCCCCATCTGAAATTATAATTTGTGGCAGGGAGCCCCTAACAAATATGTGTCAAAAATATTCCACATTTTGAAAAGCAAATAAAAATATTTTGCAAAAAAAAAAAAAAATCCACATTTTGGACTTTTTCCCCCTCAAGATTTTTTTGTAAATAGCAGATCTACAAGCTCACAATGGGTTGCGAAGCGTTGTGAGCTTGTAGATCAGCAATTTTCAAATATATAATATCCCATGTCTAGGTAAAGTGCTCTTGGCATAGTTATTTTTCTTTTGGGCTTGTTTTCATAGACCTGGCTGCTTATTTCTCTCACAATATCTGGCAACACTGGCTGTCCTCGCAAACTTCATCTAGTTACATATATGTCCAAGGATTCGTTAGTGATGTCATATCACTGGGACATCCTTAGTATCTTCATGCAGTTTAACTTCCGTGTCGCATAGTATTGACATCACTGTCACATCCTTGGTATTATGATCCTAGCCTTTCGTGACGGTGTTTGTTTACCAGCGCTGCTACTCCACGCTGTATTTTTTTTTTCAAGCTTGCGCTTATGAAACACTACACAGGATTATTATTTCATGTCAACATTCAAGTACAACTATCAGAAGATAACTCAGGTAAAGTAATGCCTCACTCTACAAGGGCCGATGGCCGCAGCTAATGGGAGTGGCCGAGTGGGGAAAGAAGGTTGAACAAAGTGTTACGGACACCCCATTGGGGCTGTCTTTTGAGATGGTCTGACTGAGACACGCCGAGACATGTAGTGCGGAAAGGAATGAGACCAATCTCTCATGACGCAAATAACGTCACGAATATTGCGAATATTACTAGATATCTAAAAACACAGATTACTCAAAAAAAAAACCCAGGATCTTGTTTATTGACTCCTAAACTTCATTAAAAGACCGAAAACTTCTTCCAGGGGTGAAGTGCTCCTTTAAGGGTAAGCTCGGAGCTAAAGGCCTGATGCAGGAAAGCTGGAAGGTAAGCCATTCTACAAAGAGTCAGAGAAAAAAACAGTTAAACAGATAGATACATGGATACATAGATAGATACATAGATAGATACATAGATAGATAAATAGCTACATAGATAGATAGATAGATACATAGATAGCTAGGTACATAGATAGATAGATAGATAGGTACATAGATAGATAGATAGATAGCTACATATTTAGATAGATAGATAGATCGATCGATCGATAGATAGATACTGTAGATAGATAGATAGATAGATAGATAGATATAGATAGATAGATTCATGTAGATTACCTGTGTGCTGTGTTCCTCACTGTTGAATGACAAACTCCCTGACAGATTTTGCCTCCACTATTTGAGACCCAGTGTTGCCAGATATCAAGGGGAAATAAGCAGGCAGGTCTATGTAATCAAGCCCAAAATAAGCAGTTATAGGCCACATGAGCACTTCAAACCTATATGTATGTATGTATGTATGTATGTGTGTTTGAAAATAGCCGAGGTACAAGCTGACAAACACAACTTTCATTTTTTGCAAGCAACTTTACAGGGAAAAAATTGCCTGAAAAAAAGTGGATCAGCGCCAACAGAACCTGGCAACACTGGAGCACTGTAGCTTCAGTGAACCAAGGAGAATAATAACACAGAATATCACCTAGAACTATGCTAAATATGTCCCCAAAAATATTAAAACTAAAGTCGGACCTTTATCTAAATTAGCTTTATATTTATAGGAAAATAACATTTTTTTAGGTACATTCTGTAATGTATTATAATTAATTTTAAGTTGACTTTTTGTCTACTTCTCTGCCTACTTCTTTGCAGTGCATGAAAGCAAAGATGGCCGCCGTTCAATTTTTTTCAGACCAGAGAGGGGGCGTCTCCCTGCATGATTGACAGCTTTTAGCACCAATGGGGGGAATTTGATTTAGGAAAGTTTAGGAATGAAGCCAGGGGGGCGTCTCCCTGCATGATTGACAGCTTTTTGGACCAATGGGGGGAATTTACTTTAGGAAAGTGTAGGAATAGAGCGTCGCAGTTCCCGCCCACTTCCTGTTTTTTTTGGTGCCGGAAGAAAAAACTCAATGCATTTTTCCATTGACATTTCCAAAAATATTTATATCTATTAATTTAAGCCTCGAATCAAGCCATCATGACATGAATCATGACCATAAACGTTTGATTCTGTGATTTTTTTTTTGTTGAAAACGGCAAAACAAAGGGTATTTATTAAATATAGTATATCATATAATTAAATATAAAATAAAAAAAATCACAGAAAAAAACGTTTTATGGTCATGATTCATGTCATCTCGTGATGGCTTGATTCGAGGCTTAAATTAATAGATATAAATATTTTTGGAAATGTCAATGGAAAAATGCATTGAGTTTTTTCTTCCGGCACCAAAAAAAACAGGAAGTGGGCGGGAACTGCGACGCTCTATAGGCCCAGAGAGCTTGCAGATTGGGCAAGAGGGAGCTGTCAGTCAAAAGACAGGGTGTGGCTTAGAGTAGGAATCTTTAGGACTTTCTTACAGAGAAGATCAGTGTCCACTAGGCCCGAGGATGACACGCAAATTCCAAATTCCAAAATCCTCATTTTTAACCATTTTGAGGAAATAGAGAAAGAAAAATATTTTAGATTTTTTTTAATTATTTTTAGACATTTTTTAAAGCTTCAAAGTCCCCCCAAGTGGCCCCCCAAGGTGATAGGCCACGCCCCCAGCTTCAAACCACACCCCCCTCGCCGATAGAGGACAAGCACACGGCTTAAAACCCCAATCCAAGGGGAAAGGCCACGCCCCCGGCTTGAAACCACGCCCCCAAGCCAATAGGCCCCGCCCAGAGATTCAGACCCCACCCCCCAGGGCGATAGGCCACGCCCACCCCCAGCCGATATCAGATCTACAAGCTCATATGCTATTTTTGAGTCCCACTGCTGTAAACCACGCCCCCAAGCCGATAAGCCACGCCCACATCTCCAAACCACGCCCCCATGGTGATAGGCCACGACCCCAGCTTCAAACCACACACACCTCGCCGATAGAGGACAAGCACACGGCTTTAAACCACAATCCAAGGTGATAGGCCACGCCCACAGCTCCAAACCACGCCCCCATGGTGATAGGCCACGCCCCCAGCTTCAAACCACACACACCTCGCCGATAGAGGACAAGCACACGGCTTTAAACCACAATCCAAGGTGATAGGCCACGCCCCCAAGCCGACAGGCCACGCCCACATCTCCAAACCACTTCCCCATGGTGATAGGCCACGCCCCCAGCTTCAAACCACACACACCTCGCCGATAGAGGACAAGCACACGGCTTTAAACCACAATCCAAGGTGATAGGCCACGCCCCCAAGCCGACAGGCCACGCCCACAGCTCCAAACCACGCCCCCATGGTGATAGGCCACGCCCCCAGCTTCAAACCACACACACCTCGCCGATAGAGGACAAACCACTATCCAAGGTGATAGGCCACGCCCCCAAAAGCCGACAGGCCACGCCCACAGCTCCAAACCACCACCCCGGGTGATAGGACACGCCCACAGCTCCAAACCACTCCCTCCTCACCGATAGGCCACGCCCCCGGCTTCAAACCACACACCCCGGAGCGATAGGCCACGCCCACAGAGCGGGAAGTTCGGAAACTTAACTTCGATCAATTATATCTCCACTTTAATAATACCAATTGGTATTGTGTTTTATATCATTTATCATCAAATAATGCGTAATCTGCGTAAAGGAACACCAGCTTCACTTGCCCTATTGCACAGGCCTTATCATGAAGGGACAAAGGTGGCATCTTTCCATGGGGGCAGTGTTGCTGCTTGGAGCATACACAAACTCAACAAAGTTGCAGAACCCATGTTCAGGTGCCAGTCACTCACCTGTGACTACTGGCACACACCTCTCAGCAGGTGTGTGCTGGCAGGTTGCTCAAAACAAGAGCGATTACCAACAGAAGCATATTGGGTGATTTTGGCAATTGTTTTGGAGGAGCGACCCATACGTTTTGCTGTGTTGCTCATTCCACGAATGCCCAGTCCTTACAAAAATCTTTGTAAAGGTGATTAATCAACACCGAGACATGGCCATCACCATTGATAATGCTGTGGTGACCTCAACTCGGACTACGAAGAATCTGGGTGTGACCCTGGACGATCAACTGTCGTTCTCGGCAAACATCGCATCAGTGACAAGGTCCTGCAGATTCCTCCTCTACAACATCAGAAGGATTCGCCCCTTCCTCACGGAGAAGGCAGCCCAGGTGCTCATCCAGGCTCTTGTCATCTCCCGCCTGGACTACTGCAACTCCCTCCTTGCTGGTGCTCCGGCATCTGCCATCAGACCTCTGGAGCTTGTTCAGAAAGCTGCGGCTCGTCTGGTGTTCACCGCCCCAAGTTCTCCCACACAACTATCCTTCTCCGTTCTCTACACTGGCTCCCCGTAGCGGCTCGCATCCAGTTTAAAACCCTGGTGCTAGCCTATAGGGCAGTGAAAGGAACAGCTCCTTCTTACCTCCGGGCTATGGTCGATGCCTACACCCCTTCCCGACCACTTCGGTCTGCCACCTCGGGGCGACTGATTGCCTCGTCACTCAAGGGTCCTTCTGGCCGGTCCACACGGTCACAACTTTTTTCTGTTCTGGCCCCACAGTGGTGGAATGAACTTCCCACTGATGTCAGGACAGCAGAGTGACTGCCCATCTTTCGCCGGAGGCTGAAAACCCACCTTCAGGAAACACTACCCATCCTCTCTGCCTGGCCTACTTGTTGTTAACTAGTTGTACGAACGCTTGTGTTATTGTTGTACTGTTTTATTGGATCTTGTTTAGTCGATACACTTATTAGTTTTAGCTCCTGCTCATTTGATTTTGCTATTGTTGCCTCTGTTTAAGGAAAATAGGTAGCTGATATATTGCACTTTTACCTTAGCGCTAGGTATACTCTTGGTTGCTTGTTTTTGCAGAAAATGCACTTAATACTTCTGGCGATTAGTAGTTTTCGTTCCCTACCTATGTTGAATGCACTTATTGTCTCCGCCAGGCCGAAAGGCATGGCGAGAGAGTATGTTTTACCCTCCGTCCGTTTGTCTGTCCGTCCGTCCGTGTGTGTGTGTGTGTGTGTGTGTGTGTGTCCGTCTGTGAGCAGCTAATCTCCGCCACCGTTGGCTTGATCGCAGCGAAACTGTGCACACACACTCCCTGGATGCCAATTCCGAACTTCTGCCCCAATTTTTTTACATGGGCCATTTATAGCGCCACCAGGTGGCCGATTTGTGCAAAACATATTTTTTGACAGTACTCCTAAATATTTTGTCCAAAAATCTCGCAAATTGGTACACAGTATCTCTATAGTCATTAAACGAAACGGGTCTTTCAGATTTTTCATATTCCATCTTGATTGGCTCAAAATGGCTTCCAAAGTTTGCAGGAGTGCTCCGTTTTCAACAAAATGCCTCAAATACCTCAAATACCTCAAATGAACACAGCATGCAATTTCCGTGAAACTTTGCACGGGCATTCCCACTATGCCGAGGAATAAATGCCACTTGAAAATTTTCAAATCAGCCTCATGGTGGCGCTATAACAAGCCGATTCATGTTTTTACCTATAACTGCACCGATCTGTGTAAAACTTTGTATGCGCACTCCCTAGAGGTAAAGGAAAAACCTTTGCCCTGCATTTTTCACATCTGCCTTTTATAGTGCCACCAGGAGGCCGACTTATGTAAAACAATTTTTTTTTATATTACTCCTTCCAGTTTTATCCAAATTTCACGCAAATCGGTACACATGATCTCTATAGTCATGTGATCAAGACGGATGTGTTTGATTTTTCATATTCCATCCTCATTGGCTAAGATTGACATCTAAAGTTTGCTGTAGTGGCTTGTTTTGAACAAAATTCCGCAAATCATGAACGCACCGTCCGATTGCGGTCAAACTTTGCACGCACATTCACACTATGTTGGGAACTAATGCCACCCTTTTAACATTGGCCTGTTATAGTGCCACCAGCAGGTCTAATTTAGCAAAACATTTCTTTTGCACAAAATGCCTCAAATCATGAATGCAGTGTCCGATTGCCATGCAAGGCCCAAGAACAAATGGCACCCTTTAAACATTGGCCTATTATAGCGCCACCAGGAGGCCACAATAACCTACCTGACCTGGCGGAGACCTGTGCTCCGAGGAGCACTTTTTCTAGTTGTAAGTCGCTTTGGATAAAAGCGTCTGCTAAATGACTGTAATGTAATGTAATGTAATAAAACACAATACCAGTTGGTATTATTAACTCTTTGACTGCCAGAGTATCTTCATAATATACTCACCCTGTGCCAGCGATTTTCGTGTTTTATAACCTTTTCAACCGGTCACAGAAACGTTATATCCATTATAATCCATCATCTGGCCGTTTGTATAAACACACACGATCCATCCACCAACTCTAAAGGGTTACGTTTTCAGAGCCGGGCTGTGTGAGGTAGTTTTCACCAAGGCAACCAGGCTGCATGCACATATCCGGCGATAATGCTCGTATTTATTTTTTCCACCACTGTGCACCCATCATTAATGTGATTATCTGCAGCTGTGTTGCTTACATTACTGCGTGTGCTATAAGGTCAGTGTCATGCCATGTTTTACCCTGCTGTAGTTTGTAACCTGAAGTGGAAAACATTTAGACTTGAGGTTGATTCTACAAATGTCTTTTAAATCCAATTTACAGTGCTGCTCAACCCTTTTCATGTCAAGGACCCCCAAAATATGTATTTGGCCGTGGACCCCCATCTAAAAATATTTTGTTCCAGGGACCCCCAGAAGCAAAGATTTGAGTTAAAAACGTTCGCTTAAACAATTCTTTAACCGTTAAAGAATACTTGTGGCGTGTGTGTGACAGAGAGTTATTTTTTGTATGCTTCAGGGCCTCTGATGGACTACCTCCCTGTCTGGCAGAAGATCTACTTCTACAACTGGGGTTAAACATCTGCTGGACGGACCTGTTGTTGAAACATCTGGGATGTGAGCGGCTCCTGTCAGTTCTCTGCTGTGTCCACCGGTGTGGGGGGAGGGGGCACACGCTGGCTTTGAACACAGGGGGCACAGTTCGGCACTTGTCACCGCCAGACATGTCACCGTTTCTTTCTTTTTGGGGGGGGGGGGGGGGGGCAAAAATGACTGCGTTTCCAACAAGGACTGGCAAGTGGCAGACAATCCGTGATGTGGATACTGTAGAGTTGCCTCTGATGGATAATAAACCAGCTGATTCTGAACCCTTTTAATTTCAAGGACCCCCACAGTTTGCATTAGACCACAGACAGACCTCCATCTGATACAACCCCCAATGTACACTGTAAAATTCTCAGTGTTTCATGTAGCCTGGGATCAATACCATTTTCGGTTTTCTGATCCGATCCGGACGGAGGGGAAATAATTTTACGTCATCAGGGGGCCGGAACCCACGACCGGAACCTCCGGCGCCGTGCACCTCCAAAATGATTCCCCTGGTTTAAAAATTGTTTAATCGTTTTGTTTCTTTTGGTATTATAATCGTTTGTTATGTCCATCTTTTATAACTCGTAGCACGACTCGTGAAATTGATTCGCATTATGTGGGGAACAAAAACAATGCGACGCAGACCGGAACCCAACTGATTTTTGTTTTGTTTTAATATCGATATTTAAATGTTTGTGACCATTTTGTTTAAAACCAACACTGAATGTTTTGCTGTGAATTGTATTTTTAACATCACACTTAATTGAATATAAACAATGTATCTGCAAGCTGACACTAGCACAATTATGATAATCCTCATACGTTGCCAGGTCACACTTTTACATAATTCTGAGGCCCAAACTGACAATGAAGACCAGACAAGCATTGAGTTTCATTGTTTATTAAAGGGATTGTAGGCGATTCAGAGATAAACAAAGAAAAAAAATCCAACAGTTCGTTTCCCCGACCACCAGGGGGTGTCGCACGGAGGACTTCCATAGAGTTAAGGAGACTTCTAAACCGTCCATGCCGAATATAGGTTACTTTATTCGGATACAATTCGCGGAACTGCCCGCCCCTGCCGGTTCTCTGAATTTTTATTTTTAAATAGGCTCTTTCATGACAAATTGACCACATATATGAAGTTAAACAACTAAATTCTATCCAAACGCTGTCTGAAAAGTAAATTATGTGCATCAAAAACGAAGTTTGAGAGCATTTTAAAACCGAAAGTAAAAAGTCCACACGGACACGGACGCGCACGGATGCGCACATGCGTGCGTTAATTTACGGACCGGATACCCGGATGTGTAACCTAAATAGTAGGGAAAATACGGATTTCAGAAAGAGGAGTGTTTTTCAATGCAGGAAAACACCCCAGCATCATTATATAGTGGCTGATAGAGGGGAAAAAATGCAAAAAATATATATAGAGGTATTTTTCAAATATAGGCTTAATGTTGCCAACAATACCTTTAACATACCCAATAAGTTTCTTTTTGTATCCTACAAATAAATAGTTGAATGTTCCCATTGTGTATCTTTGCGCTGTTTATCATTTGGGCAGGGCAGACTCAGCCAGGCAAAGTTAACATACAGGATCTAATTAAAAATGGGAAACTTTAATATATTCTAGAGATTCATTGCACATAAAGTGAAATATATCAAACCTTTGTTTTAATCTTGATTACAGTACATAGGCGTATATGACGTTTTCCACAATATTCAATTTGATTTTAGATGATCCTGTACAGCAGTGTTGAACATGAGGTTACCATACCATTAATCCAGTGGTTCTCAAACTTACTTTCAAGGACCCTCATAACTCGTGTACAAATGAGATAAATGGACCATGGTCTTTCACTTTGAGAAGCACTATATCAATCTACTGAGTCTGTTCACTGACTAGTCGAGTGTCAATTTTGCCTGGAATGCAACAGAAAAGGGCCTTTTTTTTGTGTGTGCTTAATGAGCTAACTCAATAGAAAAATAAATCCATGTCTGCTTTTGCATCAACTCTAGATAATATCCTCGACGTTTGGCAGAAACCTTGTGTAACCAAATGGACTATTTATGGGTTACTAAAAACAAACTCTACTGACTACGCCAGTTGGAATTGCACCAACAACCATTTAAGGCTTTAACTTTAAAAACACAGGTTCGTTTTGCAGAGCTTTAAAACTGGGTTTGGGAGGCTTAGTGAAGACACCAGATTGACAAAATATAACATTTATTTCAAATTTAAATATATAAACACAAATTAGGCCACTGCCATACAATAACTGCAACTGGTCCTTAACACAATAGATCACAATTTGTCCTTCGTCAAACATCAAGAGCAGACAAGCAATCCCACATCACAGCAAAAGGGAGTATTCAACTCAGTAAGTCAGATCAACTGCACTGCAAAAAGCACACAAAAAGTTACTATCAAGGCCCAGACATTGTATCAGAGTGGAGAGCTCAGGACTACTAAGTTATTGACAAGTGGGTTAAAACATAAATAGGCAATACAAATTCAATGAGTACACAACAATCAATATGACATTACATGCATGTAATGATTAAAACAAACATTCTCACCAGGGTGAGCAGAGTGAAGTGCACCTAAATGCAGAAACCTGCCTCACATACACATACATGTGCATCATCATTACTCCTTATTTCACTTCACAATTACAATAAGCATTAAAAACATATCGGTGGCACTGGAACACACTCTACTCACCCATTACAAAAACCTGTCTCCTGATTGCCAACTTCCTGCTTTTAAAGGCAGAACTAGATCATGATTGGATGGCATCAGAGTGTCTCACCAATCCTGATGGACCAAATCTCCACACATGTACACCTGCAGTAAATAAACCACAATCAATTGGTGTCAAAGACATTCACTAAAACTCCACCCGGTTACACTTGTATGTCCATTTTTCAAGCAAAAATAGTTGTGAGCTATTTTTGCAAAAGTGAAAGTGGTAGGTGTGTCTGGGGGGGTTATAAATATTGAACCAATGAAAAGTATTAACAAGAGCTTGTGACTAAATAACTACATTGGAACACAGGTTCTTTCCATTTCCTGAAAACTGTTTTGGACATGCAAGGTTTCCACTCGACAATGACGATACGCATCTGCCTTTAGAGAGTTGAATTAAGACGGCGGTTTTCAATCAGTCCTCACTTGATCCTCATCTACGGAGAACAATGTTAAACTTGAATTCAACATCTGTTAAAGGAGAATTTTGGACTAAAGTTTTCTTACCTTTTCTATGACGTTATGATATCTTAGGATGAATGGTACAGTAGAACCATTTCATAACTGTCCCAAAAAAACAAACAAACAGAAGTCTCGCTAGACGAGATTGAAATCTCGAGATTTCAATCTCGTCTAGCGAGACTTCTGTTTTGTTTTTTTTTGCTGCATAGTGTTCTGTCACTATGAACGTCAGATCTCAAAAAAAAAAAAAAAAAAAAAAAAAAAAAAAGCTATTAAAATATGTGATCTAACCTAAGGCCTATCCGCGCACCTTTTAAGCTGTGGCGGCTCAGGGGTGGAGTTATGAAATGTTTCTACTGTACCATTCATCCTAAGATATCATAACGTCATAGAAAAGGTAAGAAACTTTAGTCCAAAATTCTCCTTTAAGCATTGTCTGGGTAAGATGGACAGGATACATCA
The DNA here is from genome assembly GCF_963280865.1 of Gymnoscopelus braueri. NCBI lineage: Eukaryota > Metazoa > Chordata > Actinopteri > Myctophiformes > Myctophidae > Gymnoscopelus > Gymnoscopelus braueri. Next base: position 66,148,026 of record NC_137603.1, on the reverse strand, counting down.
AAGTTCTTGTTAACATGTTATACTGCAGTGAATGTGCAGTCAGACAGCATTTATAGACATGCAGAGGTTGTATTTTTATGCCCTTGTTCTTTCCAAACGCAGGAGTATTAAATTGTTGACATTTCTCCAGTCCAGGATACCCTCTTAAGCCAAATGTATTCTCAATTAGCAGACTGCTATTTTTGACAAAGTATGTGTCAGGCTTTAGTCAGGGAATTAATCCTTTTGACCAAGGTTTGGCGTGCAAGATGAGACAGTCCTTGGGGGGGGGGGGGGGGAGAAAAAAACAACAGCTATAGCATTTGTCCTAGTATGTTACTCATACCAAACAAACTAGACAGCTTAACTGTCCATTGGCCAACATGTCTATGAACAAAAACAAACTAAAATATTTGAATTCAAATTACTTCAAAAATCTGTTTAATTTAAGGGAAACTGATAATTGACATGAAGCGTATCATTCTATTGTGAGGACAATTCTGACATCACACCTTCCGATGCTTTGTGTGCGCCAAGAGTTCATGCAGTCATGCTGAAAATTCACATTTTCATGTAGGAAGGATGGCTGCACACAACACATTTGTCGTCCTTCAAATATTGTTACCGTCAGGCAGAAACCTTGCATCTCCATATTTCAACTTTTGATGTTTTTGTCAGAAATTAATACTCAACTTGGTCATACAAGAGCTTCGTGCTTAAGTAGTGAAAATCTATACGCCCGGTTGAGCTTGTAGATCTATTATATTTTCCATATTTTGGAAAATAAATTGAAAGTTTGTCTGTGGATTTCATGAATACTGAACCAATGAAAAGCATTAACAAGACTAAATACAAATAATAATAACCTGTGTTCCAATGTAGTTATTACCATTTCCTGAAAAGTAACAGGTTTGGGAAATGCAAGGTTTCCACCCGAGAGCGACGATACTGTATGTATACTCACAACAGAAGCATAAGATTCACCTTAAATACCAGTGAAGTTCCCCTTCAACAGATGTTGACTGCATGTAAATCCACGTATGTGAAGACTCCATGACAGTCTTAACTCTAATGCAAAACACTAAAGACACTTAAGAACAAGTTGCATATTGCTGCTTCTTAACCACTTTAACCCTATACGGTTGACCGGAGTCCCTCAGGACTCTACACTAGTGTATTTTCTGTTATTGTGGGGACCGATCGACAAGCTGCGTTGTGAGCTTGTCAATCTACTATTTTCTGCAAAAGCTTTTCCCACAATACGGACGCTGGGGTTTAAGTGGTCAGGTCTGTTTGTACTGTATAGAAACAAAGTAAAGTTGAAAAACAGCAGCACTACCAAGTTAGCAGCAGTGCATTGAACACTGGATTCAATTGACATAAAACCACTGAATGGTTAAATGAGCACTTCACCCATTTTCCTCACTAATGCTCGATAGAAGATGGCACTGTTTCTGTTTAATCACTCTGTGTCTCATTGGTGGGCTGCCTACCAGTGACATCATCGATGGGGATTCCAACGCTAATAGAAACTCGAGCCTTTTTCTTCCTGGAAAGTTTAGCGTGTTGAAATGGAAGCCGATTTTCTCGCATCAATTAAAAATGTTAAAAAGAAGTTTGAAATGACCTAGCCTGCCCAGCACTGTCCACAGCCCTCCTCTGAGACACAGACTGAGTATAATGAGCTTCTTATAATGAGCAATGGTGAGGACCAATTATAAGGATGGGTTGGAAATGGGTGAAGTGGCCCTTTAAAACATATATAGGCCTACAATATATTTGAATACGTATATACTGCTCCTGTTTTGAGTCAACATAATGAAATGAAATAAAGTGACATCAAGCATGATATATCTGATGACATAAAAATAAAACACCTTGGTTTCATTAAGGAATAAAATTGATGTTAGAATTGTGAAATCTACAGACCGAAAACTTTATGAAAAGAAAATTACAACAAAATCGTCTTTAAAAAAAAGAAAAAAGACCACACCTTCCCACGGTTTTCCTTTATGAAAATAAAAGTCAAGTCTGTCGAGGAGAAACAATACTGTCATTGAATGTGTCTGTGACCATCTCCCTCTTTCGGTCAATGATGCCTGATTTATGCTTCATCGTTACAGCGTTGTCTCGCGTCGAAAACAGCCGATCTAAAAAGCCGAGCCGTCGCGTAGTGGGCTTGTAGACCGGCTGTTTGCGCCACGCGGCACCGCCGCGCAACAAAGTATAAACCGGGCTTAATTGTGTCCGTTCCTCCCGGATTCACGCGCTAGCAGGGAGACGGCTGTGTTAGTATTTTCTTCCCATAGGGTTGGTGGGAGTCACTGGAAGTCTTGCTCAGTAGGAGCCGTAGCGATCCTGTCAACGACATAAAACATAACATTTCATCGGATTACATTTTAGTCCAGTCAGTAGCCACGTTTACATGGACACTTTTCTTCCAATCTGATTAAAATAAACCCGATTGAAGGTTTTGGATCAAGTGTTTACATGGGATGTGATCTAATCCGATCTGGTGTATACATAGACCTGTTTTCAATCAGATTAGCTGTGGCGCAAATGATGAAATACATTGCATTTTCCTGTATCCATTAGTAACTTTATATAATAATAATAATAATAATAATAATGATAATAATAATAATATATAATGCAAATGCACATAGCCAGCCCTAGCCTATAAACAATACATATTTGCGTCTGGCGGCCCATAAGAATATAATAGCATACATGTCATCCATGTCCATGGTCCATGGACAAGTGAATTCACGATAACAAAAAGGCTGTAGTTAATTAATATTTAGGCTACTTATAAAATGGCCTATTTTCTTATATTCCCTTACCCCAGTCCCGTTATTATTTATCTGATGAAGGTAGATATTGTGCAGGTGGTTTCTTAGGCTATCTATGATGGCATTAGTCCTCGGTTGTTCATTAGATCACAACAAAGAAGACAAGGTGGCGTTTTCAAAAAGTTACTGGCCAGGGGTCCGTTTCACGAAACCTGGATTAGGGATAAACCGGGTTTAATCGGCTATCCTGGCTTAAATTATCCAGGATCAGCCATGAATCGGTTTCACGAAAGCTGAGTTAGCTCGGCAGATTAATTTAGCCAGTAAACCTGGATATGTCTATCCATGATCCGGTTTCACGAAAGAAAATTGAAGCAATCCTGCCTTAGTTACCATGGCAATTTAGCTGTGAAGTTAGCCTGGTCCGGACCAGGCTAACAGCCAAGCTTTATTAATCCAGTGCCTTGTTCTTCAAGTTTTGTGAAATGGCTGTTAGTCCAATGACTCCAATCGTAAACCAATGAGTTTTTCCACACTTATTCAATTCTTATGCGAAAATCGAAGATCTACAAGCCCGAGAAAAAAAAATCGTATGGCGGCCGGTCCGGGGTCCCCGTGGCGGCCGGGAGTCCACGGGGGTCACCGCCCTCCCGTGGACCCCCGGACCCCTGTGTACCCCAGGACCCCCGTGGACCCCCGGACCACTGTGTACCCCCAGCCCCCCTTAGTAGTAAGTTAGTAAGTTAGAGCTGGTTAGTTAGTCTATCTACACATTAATGCAACGTTTACCTGCTTCCTACACGACGTTGTAACTTTATCTTAACATTTAATCACAAATGCAATTATATTTCATTTGATTTAAACCTCTTTCATTGATGTTATAATGAATGAATTAACGTGCCTGTTCAGAAACAACTCCAACCAGACAGGACATCTTTCTGTACAGACCTTTAGCCCTGAAACATGACTGTCATGGATGAACTTCAACCTGGTGTTTGCACTTTTTCTCTTTTTGCTCCGTACATATACATAAACGTTCATATTTATAATATAAAGTGACCTCATGGTCACGGATGTTATAATACTGTACGGGTTCTCAGAAGTATCCGTATCTTCATTAATGTTAAATAAAAAAGCTTTTTAATTTGATCGGTGGCCATTTTCTCCATACGCGACTCTATCGGTTGGGAGGTGTAATTGCACTCCGATACAGTATAACTCATGATGAGAACATGGCCGCCGATCGGATTAAAAGTCTTTTTTATTGAACAATACTGAACATACGGGTCCTTCTGAGGGCCCGCATTACCTGTTCAGAAACAGCTCTAAACAGACATGAAGCATCCCTCGCCATCATCTTCCTATACAGACCCAGGCTGGACAGATACTCATCCATGTTCACAAAATACTTCTTCAGTCCTTTCTGCATCATCATGCTGTCCTGTGTGAACATGTGTGTGTGTGTGACAAATACACTTCAATGTTAACATGTGTGTGTGTGTGTGTGTATGAGAAATACACTTTAATGATCAATAATACGGCGATAATTAAAGCAACAACTTTCTTCAGTGAGGCCTGTCAAACGCTCTGTTAGGACACAGTGCTGTTCATTCCCCATGGACTCAAACCTCCACTACCTGCGAGGTCTCCGACTTTTACTACCAAAATAAAGGCAACGATTTCGCTACTCGTCAAAACAAAGGCTGTTTTGTGTCGTTAGAAGTCTATTCTCCAGGGTGGGCAGCCTCTCAGGACCCCACCTTCTCTGTATAATACACTTTTTGGGGGGCAGAAAATAATATTTGTCTGCCAGATGGATTCGCTCCGCTGCGCCCCCTATCGATCTGGTCAATATAAATTACCAATGACCAGATCTGTAGGGGGCGCAGTGGAGCAAATACAATAATATCCATCTGCCCCATAAAGTGTATTATACAGAGAAGATGGGGTTCCGAGACGTTTCCCACCGTAGAGAATAGTTTACTAACAAGACAAAAAAATCTTTGTTTTGACGAGTAGCAGAATCGTTGTCTTTATTTTGACTAAAGTTGGAGACCTCGCACGGTAGTGGACTTTTCAGTCAATGTGAATAGCAGAGCTGCTGACAGAGCGTCTGGACCAGAACTGGTCCTGATGAAGACACACAGCAGGTCCTCATGAAGCTTAATTAAGGCAAAGCTTCTCAAAGTCTTCTCATGTCAAGGCCATCAGTGGTGTGAAGTAACTAAGTACATTTACTCAAGTACTGTTCTTATACAGTACACTTTTGAGTTATTATTTTTGGGCGGTGTAGCCGCCCCTATAAGTGGGGTTGGGACACCTCATTAGTATTAGTTTCCTGCATTGTGATTGGCCCACTTGGCCCACTTTCCTGTACTGTGATTGGCTGACTCTATTGGCTGACTCTATTCAGCACTGTGATTGGCTAGCGAGACACATGATGACATTAATAACCTATAAATAGTGCACTTCCAAAAATCTTTTTTTTTTGGAAGTGAGCTTCCATCACTATGATGACCACTGTGATGACCACACCGCCCACTTCACACTGGGTGTGATTTTTTTTACTTTACTGGAGCATTTCAGCATGTTCAGTTACTTTTACTTCTACTCGTGGTATAAAGTGATTAAGTACATTTACTCAACTACTGTTGTACTGTGTGCTTTTCAAAACATTTAGGAAAAAAATGTGCAGATTGTGCCAAGCTGTACGAGCTTGTAGATCTGCTATTTTTATCTATAAAATATGTTTAAAGTGGTTAAAATGATTGTGACGCTGTAGTAACGGCCGGGGACCCCCTGGAATTATTCAATATTTTCCAATTTTTTTTTAGAGTAAAACATAATATTATAAAAAAGTAACTCAGAATTGTAGTCAAGTACAGTGCTTGAGTACATGTACTTAGTTACTTTGATAAATAAATATATAGATAAACTAGAAAATGTGCTCCTCGGAGCACAAGTCTCCGCCAGCAGACCCGTGCTATTTTAATAGCACGGGTCGTCTTGGTAGAACGGGTCGTCTTGGTAGAATGCGCGTGGTTTTTGGTGTACTGTGGGGGCGAAAAATGTTCTTGAAGCAATGTGTCATATGGGAGTCGTCGTAATTGACTGGTTTGTTCAAATGCTTGTCTGTCTTCTTCATCTTCATTGTCTTGAACAGTTTCAGCAGTTGATTGGTGTGTTTGATCTATGTCAGTTTTCTCTAGTGCTACATAATGTATTTGATCAAGGTGGCCAATTGTTACAGTATTAAGACTTCAGCCTTGTTGTGTGATCAATTCAACTCTATAGTCCTCTTCTGTGTTACTGTTGTAGATGAGTATGCTTTCTTAGCTTTGGTCTTCTGCGCCTTTGCTTGACCAATGTTAGGTGTTCTCAGAGGGACACACACACACGCACGGATGGGTGATTTGTACTGGAAGGTACTGTTCCAATCAAGACTGATTGATCCTGTCTTACCTCACTTCAAAAACATAAATGGCTTTTTGAGGTGACACACCTATTTATAGGATTTTATTTCGTCATGCGTCCCTCTAGCCAATCAAAGGCATTGGTGTCAACATATTGACACGTGTCACGTGGAGCTTGACCAATGTTAGCTTGGCTAGGAGGGAGGTGAACACACGGCGGGACGAAGCGAAAACATACTCTCCACCTCCGGCGGAGACAATAATACAAAATAAATTCCAAATAAATAAAATAATAAATAAAATAATAAAATAATAAAATAAATAATAAATAATAAATAATACATACATAATACATAATACATAATACTTAAGTCCAATTTTAGGTAGTTTCACTTTACTGGAGTATTTCCAATTTTCAGTAGCCTATACTCTTACTTCTACTCCACTACGTCTCAGAGGCAAATATTGTACTTTTACTCCACTGCAATTATTTGAAAACTTTAGTAACTAGTTACGTTGTAGATTTTGATTATTATTACAAAACATACATTAATAACCACTTCAGCCCTATACATTTCGGCCATTTGAAAATAGCAGATCTACAAGCTCATAGGTCTGCCATTTTCAAAAGATTTTCATACATACGATTTTGTATACATTAGAAAACTTGTGAAATGGGACATTCTGCATAATGAGTACTTTCTACTTTTGGTATTCAAGTACATTTTGATACCATTACTTTTGTAATTTTTTAAGTCAATTTTGAATTCCGGACTTTTACTTGTAACAGAGTATTTCTACATTGCAGTATTGTTACTTTTACTCAAGTAAAACATGTGAGTACTTTTTCCTCAACTGATAAACACATGCATATTTCTCTGGATGAAGTCCTCTTGCTTGGTGAAAAGTCTCGTTGACAGTAACCCCCCCCACTACATACAAATTTGTGTTTCAGATTAAACTTTTCCTGATTTCATAGACTTGTTTGGCAACACTATCATTGTGTAGTGTTGTGATGGATTGATGTTAAAGGGTATTTTCAGACAGTTTAACCACTTGAACCAAAAAAACTAAACATCTTCGCTGAAAATAGCCAATCTACAAGCTCACAACACCTCATAGCACGAGGCGTTGTGAGCTTGTAGATCTGCTATTTTCGGCTAATGTTCCCCTCAGAATAGGGATGCTAGGGTTCAAGTGGTTAATGTAAAAATAATCCTATCACACAAAGATTAGGCGGCCCCCCTGTAGTAACTTTGAGGACCCCCTAGGGGTCCCGGACCCCCTGTTGAAGACCCCTGGCTTAGACTCTATAGATTGTTTAGTTTCCAGCATGTCTAGCATAGAGGGAGGCCATTCTAGGTGTAGGCTACTCTGTCCTCAACCCTGAGCCATCCAACCCTAGTTTGGGCCGCGAAGGCAATCTAGTTATTATTATTATTGTCTCCGCCGGAGGTGGAGAGTATGTTTTCGCTTCGTCCCGCCGTGTGTTAGCATGGCCCCTAGCCAAGCTAACATTGGTCAAGCTCCACGTGACACGTGTCAATATGTTGACACCAATGCCTTTGATTGGCTAGAGGGACGCATGACGAAATAAAATCCTATAAATAGGTGTGTCACTTCAAAAGGCCATTTATGCCTTTTGAAGTGAGGTAAGACAGGATCAATCAGTCTTGATTGGAACAAATCACCCGTCCGTGCGTGTGTGTGTCCCTCTGAGAACACCTAACATTGGTCAAGCAAAGGCGCAGAAGGCCAAAGCTAAGAAAACATACTCATCTACAACAGTAACACAGAAGAGGACTATAGAGTTGAATTGATCCCACAACAAGGCCGAAGTCTTAATACTGTAACAATTGGCCACCTTGATCAAATACATTATGTAGCACTAGAGAAAACTGACATAGATCAAACACACCAATCAACTGCTGAAACTGTTCAAGACAATGACGATGAAGAAGACAGACAAGCATTTGAACAAACCAGTCAATTACGACGACTCCCATATGACACATTGCTTCAAGAAGAACATTTTTTAGATGCAGACACTACATATTCAGTCGCCCCTGCAGAACACCAAAAACCACGCGCATTCTACCAAGACGACCCATTCTACCAAGACGACCCGTGCTATTAAAATAGCACGGGTCTGCTGGCGGAGACTTGTGCTCCGAGGAGCACATTTTCTAGTTATTATTATTATTATTATTATTATTATTATTATTATTATTATTATTATTATTATTATGTATGTGTAGCACCTCCGCTGTTATTATTATTATATTATTATTATTATGTATGTGTAGCACCTCAGCTGTTATTATTATTATTATATTATGATCATGTATGTTTGATTTGATTTTGATTTGATTTGAAAATTTTATTGGAGGATAAACCCCTTGAGATGCAGCATCTCGTCTTCCAGGGGGTCCTCAGGCACAACACACAAACACTGACACAAAACAATCACATAACATACAACAACAACAAAACATACACATAAGGGCTCTCACACCATCCCAGACCAGTCTACATCTGTTATGCCATAATAAAAATAATAATAATAAAAATGAAAAAATAAAATAATAATAAAACAATCAATTATGAAATCAAAAGCAAGAACAGTTAGATTTTAGGGAATCAAGCAGAGATATTTTGAAAACAGAAAATGAAATAATTGATCTAAGTAAAGTGGATAAATTGTTCCAATCAGAAGGTGCTTTAAACTTAAAAGAACGTCTCCCAATTTCTTTGTTTATACCGACAGGTACCTCAAAAACAGGTTGTTGTGTATGTCTTAATGGGTATCTTGAACTGAACGGACGTAAAAGCTCTTTCAAATAAGAAGGATAATTAAAGTAAATACATTTAAAAACAAAAAGCAACCAATGAAAATGTCTCCTATCATGAGGAGATAACCAGTTTAACGTATCATACAGAACACAGTGATGTGTACTGTAAGGACACCGGAGTACAAATCTACATATATTATTGTAAACTACATTTAACGAATGAAGATGTGTCTCAGAGGTGTTCTGATAAATGATGTCACAATAGTCAATGATAGGAAGTAGAAGCTGCTGAACAATATGTTTTCTTATTTGAAAAGTAAAACAGTTTATTGATCTATACATTAATCTGAGACCATTATTTACTTTACTCCTAAGAGAATCGATATGGGGCTTAAAAGAAAATTCCGAATCTAACCAAAGGCCTAAGTATTTGAATGTTTCCACTGTTTTAAGGGGAGAGCCATCTGTAAAAAAAATAGATAATTCAGAGGATGTACGATTAAGAAAATACCGAGTACCAAACACCATGCTGCACGACTTCTGCTTGTTTAATATAAGATTATTATTTAAAAGCCATTTTTGAACCAGATTGAATTCCGTTTGCAAGGAGCTTTGAATTTTGGATATATCACAATCAGATGTATAAATAGCTGTGTCATCAGCATATAACTGTATGGAGCAATTTGTACATATTTTGGGAAGATCATTAATGAAAATGGAAAAAAGTAAAGGACCTAAGATTGATCCTTGTGGTACACCCTTTTCCATCACCAAGAAATCCGATTTAACATCATTAAAAGAAACACACTGACGACGATTATGAAGGTAGGAACTAAACCAAAGTAATGCCTGTCGAGAAAGGCCAAAATCATAAAGTTTATCCAAAAGAAGATAATGATCAACTAAATCAAATTGTGTATTATGTGTAGCACCTCAGCTGTATCAGAAGATGGCAGGCTTTCCTAACATTCCGCATTCTGCGGCGTTTTTTTTTGCCTGGCGATGTCCTTTTTGGCACATATCAGGAGCCGTAGTGACGTCAGCCTTACGTAAGCGTGTGTGGGGTAGCGTTGCCATGTCTGCTTATTATAAGCGACTTTGGCTTGCTTTTCTGTTGCTTGTAAATATTGGTTAGTTGCAGGTTGCGGTTTTTTGGGCTTGTTTTTAAAGTGTAGTTGCTTATTTGGGCTTGTTTCCTAAACCAGTGGTTCTAAAATATTTTCATGTCAAGGACCCCCAATTAATATGTAATTATACAAGAACCCCCATAAAGTACTGTAGCCTACAGTAAGTTTGAGGTATTTGTTTTACTTTACTGGAGTATTTCCAATTTGCAGTACTTTTACTTCTACTCCTACATCTCAGAGGCAAATATCATACTTTTACTCCACTACAATACATTTGGATACCAATACGTTTGTACTTGTTTTTCTCAAGTAAATTCAGAATGTCTGACTTCTACTTTCAACAGAGTATGTCTACATTGCAGACAGTACTGTGTGTATATCTGTCTGTCTCTTATATGTCATCATGATTTGTGTGCATGGGGTTCTCATCTTAAACAAGCCAAGTGCTTAATGAGTCTTCCAGTTTAGTAGACCTTGTATTGTGAATTTGTACTTGTCTTCCATGTACTGATGTTCTCATGTCTTACTAAATAAAAGTACATCAATCAATCAATGATACTTTTACTTAAGTAAAACATTTGAGTACTTTTCCCACCACTGACTGAGCGCACTGGGTACAACAACACAAACCAATAAGTGTGTGCAAGTGCACTCTCGGTGCGCATAGCCGAACGCACCCTCATTTGCTTATTTATCTCGCAATATCTGGCAACACTGCTAGAGTAACCAAACGGGCCAAGATGGCGACGGAACCAAATAAGACTGAGATCCTGTCGATCTTCAAAAGACTCCGATCCGTCTCCACTAACAAGGTACAAACAAACAAACACACACCCTGTTCAGATGACTGGCGTTAGGCATCGGCCTCTGGATTGTCCGATTCCAGCTCCAGAACAGAGCTTACAGTCCAGATGCTAATGTTAATGCTAAGGCCCTGCTGTCAGTGTACGCTGGAGCTGCTGCTGTATAGAGCCACGTCACTCATTCTCTAAATGTCATTAAAAACAACCCTCTGATCTGATCCAGTTATCTGATCTGACTACAATGTGTTATTGGTCCCATATGGTCTGTCGTATTGTCGTATTTACTGTCTTGTTTCCTGTGTGAGTGCACGGATGTCTATCTGTCTCTCTCTACAGACTACAGGTATCTGTCTGTCGGTCTGTCTATCCTAATATCTATCTATCTTAATATCTATCTTAGTATCTATCTATCATTATATCTATCTTAGAATCTATCTATAATAGTATCTATCTATCTTAGTATCTATCTAGCTGTAGTATACAACCCTCGTAGACGTATTTATGATTCTGACGTTTTCAATCTACGAGAGTTGTAGGGTGCACTTCCCATAGTGACCTGGACTTTCTGCACTATGCCCCGTAGACACTCCAAACATTGTACAAAATGAAAATAAAGGCGCTTACCGCCGAGCCCCAAATGTTAACTGGGTCTACGGGGTAGTAGTGTAATGTAATAATCCATATCTTTCAATAAAGAAGTGTTTTAATGCCGTCTGTGGCCGAACGCCATTTTTTCACCCTCGTTTACTTCCTGTTTACATTTAGTGTAATTCCGGGTTTCACCGGATGCACCCCCTCACTTCCCGTCACTACCGCCCATTGGGAACTTCCGACAGAATCGGCCACAGACGGCATTAAAACACTTCTTTATTGAAAGATATGGATTATTACATTACACTACTACCCCGTAGACCCAGTTAACATTTGGGGCTCGGCGGTAAGCGCCTTTATTTTCATTTTGTACAATGTTTGGAGTGTCTACGGGGCATAGTGCAGAAAGTCCAGGTCACTATGGGAAGTGCACCCTACAACTCTCGTAGATTGAAAACGTCAGAATCATAAATACGTCTACGAGGGTTGTATACTACAGCTAGTATCTATCTATCGATCTAAGTTTTTCAGTATCTATCTCTCCATCTATCTGCTGCATATATACAGATAACAGTGAAACTCTTTCTAAACAGACATAGTTTTATGTTCTGTAGTTGTATTTACTTGCAGCTACATGATGGGGAAGATTATATCAATCATTTAGCTGGGTGGCCCCTGAAGGTCCCTGGACCTCACGTTGAGAACCATTGTTACTAGTTCAGTGATTCTCAACCTTTTTTTTTTCTATTTTTTTTTTTAATGTCAAGGTCACCCCAGTTTGATACCATTTTGATCTCTGGGTCTCCAAACTACACTGTTAAATCCTCAATGTTAATTTACTGTACACTCAAGTGTTACATACCGCCGTAAGGGTCCATTTGGACCACCTGGTGGTCCCCGGACGTAATGTTGAGAACCAGTGAATTAGATCTGTAATATGCAGGTTTCAAACTAATCTAAATCGGAGCTTCTCAACCTTTTCAGGCCACAACCCCCCCCAAAATAATCGTATTTGAACTGGGAACCCCCCACCCTGACAAGTACTTGGAATTGTAGGAGATAACGCATTACATTTAGTTTGACTCGGATCCACAGATAAGTATTGTGACAATAGCAGATCTACAATTGCTAGCTTGTAGATTGGCTATTTTCAAAACATTTGCCTTTATTTGACAATTTGGCCAATGTTTGACAATTTTTATAGTACTAGAGATTCGGGCTTCTTCGCGGCCCTCACATCTATAAGCCTGGCCCGCACATGTAGTCGCCTACAATATAAGCTATATAAACTGCCCTCAAAAAGATCATTATTATCGTTGATTAGTCACCTTCACAACGAGGTATAACTTGTAAGGATCGTGCAATCGTGGAATGAGTAACACAGCTAAACGTGTGGATAGCGCCTCCAAAAGAATTGTCAAAATCCCAAAATATGCTTCTGTTGGTAATCGCACTTGTTTTGATCAACCTGCCAGCACACACCTGCTGAGAGGTGTGTGTGCCAGTCACAGGTGTGTGTGACTGCCTGGCACCTGAACATGGGTCTTGCAACTTGGTGTGATGCTCCAAGCAGCAACACTGCCCCATGGAAAGATGTCACGTTTGTCCCTTCAGGATAAGGGCCATGGTGCAATAGGGCAAGTGAAGCTGGTGTTCCGTTCTGTTACTTTTTGTGGGCAGTTCATACTATTTTTACAATTATTGTGGGCATGCACATGGCTACATATTTAATGACAAACGCAATGCAACAACAGAGGACGCACTTGCAGACTTTTAGTTATGTGTGGGCAATGCGTGTGTCGCTATTGGTGACAGTTACAACACACACACACACACAGGGCAGCTTCACACGTTGTGATTCACAGAGAGAAGTTGCGGACCCCCAGCTAATCGGTTCGCGGAGGTCCCGCCTTTTACCTAGGTTTTTTAACTGCTTATAACTGATGGTTTATTTTAATTTTTTTATTATTGCATTCATTCATTCCACTGGTGTAATGTTTTTTAAATGTTTACCATGCTTCTTTTTATTGACCTCTGTATGAATGTATTGCACTGGAGCCGTTGAGCAAAGAAAATTTCCTTCGGGATTAATAAAGTATATATCTATCTATCTGTGCGCCGTTGTGCTACAGGCTATCGCAGCCTGATGAAACCACACCCTGATCCAACCTCACTTTTTTCCAGCCCAAATGGACAGAAAACGTTTACACACACTGCTGTTAAATAAGCTACAACATCAATGAGTCTAACCAAGGCATTGTGGTGTTGGAAAGTATGAGTCATTTCAATGCAGATTAAGAAAGACGCAAGCTAACATGGCAAGTTTGTCAAACGGAGGTTACATTTAGCGGAGCTTCTTATATTGTTTGTAAATTACATTACATAACAGTAATTTAGCAGACGCTTTTATCCAAAGCGACTTACAATAAGTAAAGGGTAACCCTAATAAATAAAGTCATTAACACGTTAACATGGTTAATAATTTTGTTCTTTGGGATGTACATGATGTACCCCCCCTCCCCCTCCCGAAATCATGTGGGGGTCCCAACCCACAGGTTGAGAACCACTTATCTATGATGGCATTTGATTGTGGAAGGCTGGGCTTGACATGAGATTCATTGAGACAAAGGCACACAAAACATAGATGGTTCTTCAGTGGTTCGTAAGGTTAGTGTAGGAGGGTTCCGGAAGAGTGTGCACCTAAACATTGCCGGAACCTCAAAGTGAAATTGGCTGCTTTTATATAATAAAGAATACATTTATGCTTTGGAAAATGGTCTGAAGGTAAAGTATACATGATTTGAACATGCTTCAACATTTGACATTTAAGGCCTAAGATTTCTACAATTGCCACAAATTGCTACACAACCTGTGGATGGCCAGTCAACATGGGCATAAACAAGAAGTTGAAGGGTACATTTAGGTCTGATAATGATGTACCTTGCATGTTCAAATCATGTATACAATACTTAACATTATTTCAGACCATTTTCCGAAGCATACTTTTCGTACATTTAGGAAACGATTGACAATTTAACATCGAGGTGTCCACTGAACCTGTATCCGTTGAGGTGCTATAACACTGGTTCTGAAAGTGAGGTCCCGGGGACCCCAAGGGGCTCCAGGGGGTCCCCAGCCAAATCAAGGAACAGTTTTGAATACTTAAGCCCTAATACATTTTGTCTATAGCAGATGTACAAGACTCACAACACTTGTCGATCTGCTATTTAAAAATGAAAACATGTTGATAACTCATCTGTTATGGACGTTCTCTAGTGGTTCTTCAGCTCTGTATATAAAACTGAGACGCAAGCAACTTGGATGCTATCTGCTAATTGGCAACAAGCTCCATTGACAGCCCATTCATGAAACAGAAACGTCCTATCTGATTGTATTAACCACTTCAACCCTCTTGATAAACTAGACCTGAGCTGTCTATGTACTTGGACAAAGCTCTGCTGTTTTTGGTAGAGATGCTCCTATCGGTGACTGATAGCGATCGGCCGATAATGCCTCTATCGGCTTTGATCGGGACATTCGAACACGGGTAAATTCACCGATCCGATCGCCATTGTATGGAGGAATATGATCTCTCGGTAAAACACCGCTGAATGGAGAAGTATACTCTCTCGGTAAAACACTGTTGTATGGAGAAGTGTTCTCTCACTGTTAAGCACAGT
This sequence comes from Gymnoscopelus braueri, assembly GCF_963280865.1. Taxonomy (NCBI): domain Eukaryota; kingdom Metazoa; phylum Chordata; class Actinopteri; order Myctophiformes; family Myctophidae; genus Gymnoscopelus; species Gymnoscopelus braueri. Next base: position 66,132,849 of record NC_137603.1, on the reverse strand, counting down.
ATCTCTCACAGGCTGCAGCTCCTATTATAATTCAACTGTAAGCCAGTGTTTTAGACATAAATTATTGTCTTTTATTGCTACAAAATAAATGATAACAATAAATTCTACATGCATAAATAATACAAAATAAAGAAAATTAAAATTTCCCACAACATCGGATCTGTGATCGGTATCGGCTGATCAAACTGATTCGGATCAGTGATCGGCCCCAAAAAACCTGATCGGAGCATCTCTAGTTTTTGGCTAATGTTGTCCCCAGAATATGGATGCCGTGGTTCAAACGATGATAAACTCAACCAATATTGCACCTGTGCAGACTGCAGATAATAACCTTCTTGTATCCGTAAAGGCTTGTTTTAAAATAAATAATAATAATGTTAATTATAATCCACTGTTGTCATGTTATGGGAAACTTTCTGTCAAAACACTTTGCAGCCATGATTTGACTGCACAGTGCACAGAGTGTTTGAGATGGGAAGTGCTCGGTACAAATCTCTTGACGTCCTGCATACACCACCTGTTTCAAAATGTACAGTACAGGATGTGGAGGGATTTAAAACGAGTGCTCTCTCTCAAGTACAATGTTAACCATCTAAGTAAAGTGAATGCTCTCAACTTTCTCAGTGGCACGATGCTTTCATATCTACGACAAAAACTTTGCAATTTATTTCCACGCAGGCTTGCTTTGACTGTTCAGCCAAAAACCCCAGCTGGGCCAGTATTACATATGGGGTGTTCTTGTGCATCGACTGCTCTGGAATCCACCGTTCACTTGGAGTGCACCTCAGTTTCATCAGGTAAGGCAGTGGGACATTATTATCAACTGTCAAGTAGCCTCAAAATGTCATCAACTCTCAATTGTTGCCATCTTAACCACTTTCAACCTTGCGTTGAAAAATAGCTGATTAATTGCAATGCTTTGTGTGTATTGGCTATTTTGCAATTTTCACGGGTTAGTATTTATGATTAGGAATTCTGGAATTATTCTAGCCATTGATTTTTGTTTTATAGATGATTTTCTCTGATTATGTGATTATTAAGTGAAAGTGATTAATTTAGTGTTTTCAGTATGTGGGTTTTAAGCATTAGCAAGAGCTTAATTACATTGGATCCATTGGAACACCGGTAAAAACAATCAACATTTCCTGAAAAGTTTTGGACACACGGTTTCCACCCCGCAACCATGATATAGTATATATAGATATGATCTAAAATAGTATATACGATATATTGAAGATTACTTTTTATTAGCAAGCAAAAGCGCTGTGCGATGGAGCATAAGTGGAACTATCATCTGTAGTGCGTGGGTCTAGTTGACCATGAGAAAGTTGTTTGTGGCACTCGGGTGGCGGAGTGGTAAAGTAGCTGTCCGGGGGTTCACTCCACGTGTTCCTACGGGCTGGGGCGGCATCAATACCTTTTTCTGGTTTATGATCCGGTCGCGAGCGTCATCCGTGTCATCAGGCGGAACCCGCAAGCCTCACCCTCCGGTAACTCCGGCAACGATCAAGGGCATTGTAATGGGGCCTACCTAATAAATCCTTAATGCGGCGTAGTTTAGCTTATTTTTTAAATACAAAATAAATATAAATGTGAGTGTACTTTCCGGAGACTATTTAGCGTCTGTCTACCTTTGTCATCCCACGGGGAAAGTCTATTCCATTTAAATAGGGATTGGGGAAACAAACAGGGGGAACCAAAACAAAGCGGCTCCACCAAACCGGAACCTGCAACTTCCGGAAGTGGAATTTCTTTTTTTTCCTTTTCAGTAGGCGTGGCCTAGACCGGATCACACAGGCAATTTAATAACGAATACCAGGCTTTCCTCCGAGGTGGAAAGACTGGTGATGCAAGGTTAGGCGGGAGGAGTAGGACGAAACAGCAGTGACAACACGTGTGGAGTAGGAATCAATTGACATAACTACTAATTTGGGGAGAAAAAGGGGCAAATAGAAAGAAAGTTGTTTGGCTGTTGATTTTCCATGTTATTCACTTTTCCCTTCAGATCGACTGAGTTAGACTCCAACTGGAATTGGTTCCAGCTCAGATGTATGCAAGTTGGCGGCAATGCCAATGCGGTAAGATTACCTATTGATTATGAGAAGTCTCTTAGACACATTGTCGTAATATTAGTTTGCATTCATGACTGTCATGACTTCATTTATCCCATTTAGACCGGGAAGGAATTTGTGTCATTTTTAGATTTCTTTGGCTATTGAAAATATCCTTTGAAATATCTTGAAAATGTTTGTAAATCGTTGAATATATATATATTTTTAAGCAAACATTTTCAATTCAAATCTTTGCTTCTGGGGGGTCCCCGGAACAAAACATTTTGCGATGGGGGTCCGCGGCGAAATGCATCATTTTGGGGGGTCCTTGACATGAAAAAGTTTGAGAACCACTGATTAAAGCAACAAAAGTTCTTTTTTTAAACTGTTAGGATTTAGAAGACATTTGTAGAATCCCCCCAGAAGCAAAGATTTGAGTTACAAATGTTCGCTTAAAAAAATATAAATGTATTCAAAGAATTTTCATGATTTTTCAGATCTACAAGCTCAGAGTGCCGCGCTATGAGCTTGCATATCTGCTATTTTTGAATAGCCCAAATAAATCTTAAAATGACACAGATGCGTCCCCAGTCTTAATGGATTAAATCAGTGGTTCTCAAACATTTTCATGTTACGTATTCCCAAATTGTATTTAGCACAGACACCCATTTGAGAATATTGTATGACCGGGACCCCCTTAAGATAAAAAATTGCCAAAACAACGTTTTTCAAATGTTTCTGAAAATAGACGATCTAAAAGCTGTGAGCTTGTACATCGGCTACTTTCGAATACCTTAGCTAAAGTATAAACTAGGCTTAATGTGGGTAAACCGATTTTGATGCAATTTAAGTAACTCATTTAGCTGGGGAACCCCTGGGGGTCCCGGCACCCCACTTAACTTTGAGAACCACTGATTTGAAAGGCCAATATCATAAAAGCCAGTATCAGCCAACGGTATCTTTTCAAGCCTTCACAATCTGATGGACATTTGTTATATGTAACCTAGTTATGATGACCATGCAGACTTACCTTGCTCTTGTGTTCCCATGTTTGTGTTACTTAGGCTTGTTTTTCTTGACCTATAGTTTCAATGTACAGATTATTATTTTTACAGTTATTCTTTTTAGACAGGCAGTGGTGGAAAAAGTACTCACATTTTTTACTTGAGTAAAAGTATCAATACTGCAATAATGAAATACTCTTGTTACAAGTAAAAGTCCGGATTTCAAAATGTACTTGAGTAAAAGTACAAAAGCATTGGCATCAAAATGTACTTAAAGTACCAAAAGTAAAAGTACTCATTATGCCGAATGTCCCATTTAAATCTTTCAAATGTATAAAAATCTTTTGAAAATAGCAGATCTACAACATCTACACATTTCATCTAAATCTACAAAGTAACTAGTAACTAAAGTTTTGAAAAAATGTAGTGAAGTAAAAGTACAATATTTTGATCTAAGATGTAGTGGAGTAGACTTAAGTACAGTACTTAGTTACTTTCCACCACTGATGCTAGGTTTTAGATTTTACTCTTGGTCCTAGTTTACTGAGGCACTAACTACACTGTCTCTCTGCATGTGACGTATGTGTTTACCTTGCTTATTGTAAGTCGCTCTGGTTTAGAGCGTCTGATAAATGCAGTGGTGTGTTCTAGATTTTTTTGGAGGGTATACTATGATTATTCCCTGCCTCCCACACGCACGGCATGCGCGCGTCTATAATTAATTAAATGTCAAAATGTTGCGCGCGCGCTTTGCGTTGTGTGGCCCACACACAATATGCTTTGTACTGATTTTCTCGTGTTTCTGATGTTAATCACCTGAACTCAACCACTTCTGCGCTGCTTTTAGCCTTAGATGCATTTTCAATGCAAAGCAAGGATTATTACCATGTAAGAGCGCAAGGATTGTTATTAATAGATACTGATTAGGCTTATCAGATATAATAGCAGTGTTAACAGCAAGCATTCATGTATCTATTACAGAATAGTATTAACTTGGCATTGGCCTTATTGAGTGTAGTGTCAGCAGATGAGAGCAGAGAGAGAGAGATTCTGTCTGCCTGATTAGAGTACTTCATTAGTATTCACGTCGTTGAGTTAATGTGTGAATTCCGTCGCAGCCATTACTCATCACCTCAAGAACAATAGCTACACACATGATAAGCCATCAACTCAGAGTTACTCTAGACCAGTGGTAACCAACCTTTTCAAGCTCAAGAGCACATCTTATTTCCAATTGTAAGCCATGATCTACCACTAAAATATGTTTTTTTAAAAACACTTGCACAATTGCAATTTCTGACAGGCTCAATGCATGTGCATACATCCACACAAAGACTAGTAGTTTAAATAAGAATAAAGATAATAGTTATGTAATCAATGCCTAAATATTAAGAAAAACGTATTAGAAATATAAATATTAGGACAAAAATACAAATAAACTTCTTTGTTGAGTTATTTTTAAATAAAACAAAACACAAAGGACATGAAATAAATTGCTTTAACAGATTTCTTCTCTTCAATGCACAATATTTAGTTTCTCAGTTCTCAATTTCTCAGAATTTTCACATTTACAGAGATTCTGTTCAAATGACAAAAATGCATCCATGACCATATATTTGCACAGATATGGTGACAGATACAATACTCTCAGGATCAGCCCACCTTTAATGAGACTTCTGTGACTGCACATTATCTGCAAGCCATTTGAAATCTGGTTGATACTTAGTGAATGCCAGTCTGAAGCAGTCATTAAGATGTGAGTCAGTCATACAAGTTCTAAACTTGGATTTTATTATTTTCAAGTAGGTATGCAGCTTAAGTGCACAAGACACAATCAGGGTATACTTCACAAGTGACCAAAAGTCCAGGTTTCTAGCTCTGCCCTCCAGTTGGTAGTCAGTTAGTAGTTCAAAAATCTCCATTTCAACACCTGTAGTTAATGCAAACACATCCTGCATTTTAACTGACAGCTGTTCAATGTCAATACTGAGGAAAGAGTCTGATACAAAAGCAGCTACTTAACTCATGCCTTGTACCTCAACAAATCTACGGACAAATTCTGATTTCAGTCCAATAACCAAGCATCGTCAGACATCAATGATCTGCTCATACTCCTCGTCCCTCGACTTCAGAAAAATGATGATCTCTGGCAGTAAATCCAGAAAACGCTGCAGCACGCTGCCCCGACTGAGCCACCTAACGTCTGCATGAAGTATCAAACCTCCATAATTATGCAGAGTCAGTGCTCATTGACATTTTCAGATTCTTCTTTAAGAAGATTAGTTAACATTCTTTGAAAGGTTATGATTTTTTCCCATTCCAAGTGGCTATGACTGACTTCCAAAGTTTGCAGGCCTTGGGTAGACAACCCGGCCTGGCGGAGATTGGCGGAGATCTGCACTCTGAGGAGGACCATTCTAGTTAAGGCAGTCCATCAATTCTACATGGCTCAGCCCTTTAGTAACTCTTGCCTTAATTTTTCATACATCACAGGCAGCACACTTGTGCTCAGTGGTGTAAAGTAACTAAGTACATTTACTCAAGTACTGTAGACTTTTGAGGTATTTTTACTTTACTGGAGTATATCCAATATTCAATATTTTTACTCCACTACGATTATTTCAAAACTTTAGTTACTAGCTACTTTGCAGATATACATCTAAATGTATTATATTATAAATCATACATTAACCACTTTAGCCCTATCTTATAACTATCTGAAAATAGATGATCTACAAGCTCACAACATGCATCGCAACGCATTGTGAGCTTGTAGATCTGCTATTTTCAAACATATTGTACTTTTACTTTTGGTACTTTAAGTATATTTTGATGCCAATAATGTTGTACCTTTACTCAAATAACATTTTTAACACAGGCCTAAAAAGTATTTCTACATTGTGGTATTGCTGCTTTTACTTAAGTAAAATATCTGAGTACTTCTTCCACCACTGCTTGTGCTCAAATGCGATTTGCTGCAATGGCACTTTGTAACGTTGTAGAACACTGTTTGAAGATTTAAATCCAGCGTTCTCCACCACTGAAGAGGCTTGCATGTCAAGAGACTGCGCTCGTTATTTCTTGAGAGCGACCCGCGAGTTGAATTGTGTGTTCACGGAATGTAGAGGAAAACAAAGACGCATGGCTTCCCTTGGACCAGCGTTGCCAGATCTTGTGAGAGAAACAAGCAGCCAGGTCTATGAAAAGAAGTCCAAAATAAGCGACTTCAGTCCAACTTTATTGTTGAATGTTGTTTTAGAGCAGTGGTTCACAAACATTTTCATGTCAAGGACCCCCAAAGTATTCAAGCGACTTTACAGAAAAACAAGCCCAAAGTAGCTTATAATAAGCAGACTTGGCAACACTGCCTTGGACGCATTAGTCTAGTCTACACTACACAAATTCTGTGAATTGTCGATGGCTGCCCGTCTGCCACTGGGCCCACCCCGCGATCGACTTAGAAGGCTTTGATGATCTACCAATAGATCGTAATCGACTGGTTGGTTACCCCTGCTCTAGACAGACCACATTCTTGCTGCCCCCCAGCCACTCCTGGGCAGTAGCGTATCGGACCGTATCACCGTATCAGATACGCTGTTTTGAACAGTTTTTGGATGTAGACGGTGGCGACGAAAAAAATCTACAGGGCATACTGCGTATATAGCGTACCACGGTAGAACACATCACTGGATAAATGTCTAAATTGTAATATTATATCCGATAAGTCACAGCAGATGCACTTACTCTCTCCTCTCTCTGTGTCTAGACTGCCTTCTTCCGCCAGCATGGCTGCGCGACCAATGACACGAACGCCAAATACAACAGCCGCGCAGCCCAGATGTACCGGGAAAAGATCCGACAGCAAGCCAATTCCGCTTTGTCTAAATACGGCACCGATGTGAGTATCAAGATTCGTTAAAGATACATACTAAAGGCTATCCACCACTTGATGTATCACTTATTGGAACAGAAATGGAGCCTTTTTCACAGCCGGTCATTTTGACAGGTAAACCCAGCTGAAGGTAATAACATTAATTGTGGAAGTGTTTTATTTCGGTATAGAGAGTATGCACATGCGTCACTTTTCCACCGGGACACGCCCCCCTCATCTAGACTGAGTGGCAAAACATTGAGCAGCATGGAGCATTGGAGTTTGGAAGCACTCGTTGGAAATCACTCAATGGTCCTTTGTACCACCTGTTTATAATTTGCACATAATGCTCAGGACGTTGCGTTATTGAAAACGAGCGCTTCCAAACAAGACACTTAGAAAAATAACCACCTGCACGGAATTTACCACCTGCACGGAAGTAAAGTAGCTCATAACATGTCTATCGTGGATTTTTATTAAACACAAACTTCTAAGATAGAAAGAGGATAATTTAAGCTTTCCGTACAGCTGCTATGTTGGTGAGTTTAACGTTGTTTAATACAATCAGATGGGACTTTTCTGTTTGGATGTATGGGCTGTGAAGGCCAGAAAGTATTTTTTTGCCACTCAGTAGGCGTTCCCGCATAACTTCCGGATACGATGGTGTCACGCGCATAGCCTCTATTAGTGTGTGCCAGCAGTCACACACACAGAAACGACTGAACGAAACGCACCCGCAATTTAACGCTATATTCAAGCTGTGTTTCTAAATCTCTAAACCCACCTTAAGATGTGTGCGCCAAAGCTAAAGTTGGTTTGACAATGGGGAGACCTTTTAAATTTTTTTTTACAGTGGATGTCTGGAGTAAAGTATCAAAACATGTGTTTTGATGTGTCTGATACATTCCCTGATCTTTTCCCCAAGTGATGCATGCATGGCAATGGCTGACATAAGAGAAAAGAGAATGCACACAGACAATTTAAGGTGCACAGCCCAACAGTATAATGAGATGAAGAAAACAGCCAGCACTCAATTAAATGCATTCTGCTATACTGCCACCAAAATGTGGAATGAACATTAATAACAAAAATGTTCTCGACTCCCTACCCAAACTCCAAACTAACCGAAAATAACTCCTGTCCTTAAAATACAAGTGAGCATACTTTAACTCCTTCAACACTTTGATTGTAGAATCCTCTGCCCCCACCCCTCCTTTCTCTGTAAATATACCGTATACCTTTAGTTTTATTCCAATATGTTTTATATTGTATTTGTATGTATTATACTATGTATTACTGATGAATTGAGTACCACGATGGAAACGAGCCCCCTAGGGCAAACGTCTGGGTGAGGCAAATGCATGTGAAAGGAGTGCTGGCTGTTTTCTTCTTCCAATGGCTGACCTAAGCCTTGCAAAGTGAGCAGTGTGTATCGTCTGTGTAATCTTGGCAGATCTATTTCAAAGTTCACATTAACTCTTTGACTGCCAGAGTATTTTCATAAAGTACTCCCCCAGTGCCAGCAATTTTCGTGTTTTTTTATTTTTTTATTTTGAATTTTTCTCATGAAAATAATTTAAGGACACATAATGTAAAGACCCAGCACAAATCCGCCACCAGAGAGCAGCACATGACAGCTAGATCATGTCGTTGGGTCTCTCTCACCCTTCTTCATAGATTAGACAAGGAAAAACATGAAAACGGATGTGACGTCACCCAGATTGTTTTGATCAGCGAAAATTACGTTGTGAGACACGACGGCGATGACTGATCGTCACCCAGACCATAGATTATAGAAGAGAAGCTGTCCGTTTGTCCGTTATACCGTGTGAAAACCCGTTTATTTACCTATTTTGGACGAAAATGACTGGGGAAAAAAATCAAAAACCGGAAACGGAATCCAGGCCATGAAACCGGATGCAGATGTCCGTGAAGTAAGTGGAACTCGAGAATAACATTGAATATTAAGCAGCATAGCGCAATCAGAGATTAAACAATGAACGCGCGTCCAGCGCGTCGAGCGCGTCGACGGCCAACTGGACAAAGTAGCACTTGACGCGTTATCGCGTCGTCCGCAGTCAAAGAGTTAAGCTGTTCATGAATGAGTCGCAGCAGTGAAGTAAGCCAAAACAGATAGCATCTACTCAAAGGTTAGGTTTGTCTATTTAGACTTAATAAAAAATGTAGATTCCCTTAATTAACCTCACTGATTATAGAGAAATGTACCGCATTGCTGCTGCTTCTCACTTGGCTTAAAGGAAAATTTCGCCCAACGTTATTCGTACCTTTATTATGACGTTATGATATCCTCGGACGAGTGGTACAGTACATAAATTCCATAACTCCATAACGGATCCGCCACAGTTAAAAACCTGCACCTACAGTATGGTCCTTGCTTTAAATCGAGTATTGTAATAGCATTTTTTTTTCTCGAAAGATGATTTACAGTGTGAGAACACTATGCAACCTGTTGTTCTTGAATGCCCTCTACCGTAAGCCGCGCTTTAGCGACACTTCCGGCGCCTGACCGGAAGTAAGGTGCAACAGTATCAATTGAGTTTAAAGGTTTGCATCAACCCGGCTTGTTCAATCCAATTGTGAAGATGAGGTTGTGCTATGCATGATTTTAAAGGTCCACATACCAGCTCTGACAGTGTGATAAAACCGGTTCTGGAAACGGTTCCAAATATGATGGAACCAATTCTGGTTCCTCAATGTTGGATCCGGTTCCGGATCTCAACCCTAACCAGAAGCACAACCATTGTGTTCTTCGTCACAGCTATGGATCGACTCCTCTGCACCCAACGCTCTGAACACAGCCTCTGAGAAGAAAGAGGCCGACTTCTTTGCAGAGCACACACAGGTTGGTAAAAACAAGTCTGTCTATAAAGCTGCAAAGTGCAAACTATGTTAAATTGGATAAAATGGCATCTGCATTATGCAGACCTGAGGGATATTTCACTTTCAAACATGTTTGGGTTCATTTTAACGTTTACTCAGGCTTTAGTGAGTTTTTAACACATTGCCCACCAAGGATGCAGATATGCGTACTATTAAATGCATCACTTGCCCGCCAAGTTCTATTTTTTTGAAAATTCCAAAAGGGGCGCTCTAACACAGCTTAGGAATAATCCCTCGTCACTCAAAGAAGCAGTAGCGGGATGTGACGTCATTCCAAAATAACGGACGTCCGTCCGCCCCAACTATAGGATCTTTAGAAAAACACTTCTAACTCAGCCAAAATGGCTGCTCGCAGTTGGAATGTTATTGTTCCAGTGGAGACGCGGATTCCTCCCCCAACCCACTGAGTTTCAATTCAAAGATTGTCTATTTAAGGTAATAAACGCTGGCAAGGGGATATAAAACTGTTTAATATCTTGACGGTAATGTGTTAAGTTGCTTGATTCAGTATTTAGATATTTCATATTCATCCTATCAGACACGCCCCCCTTCCTATACAAACCCATTGTAACTTAAAACTCCATTTTAACCATGTTAGATACAAAAACACTGGTGACTGATGGTGTCCTTCTAATACGTAAGGGGGCTGTGTGTGTCGATTACAATTTTCATTTATATTGTATGTTTTTCGGGGGAAATAAAAAAAAAGAAGAAAATAAATCAGCTCATGACATAATTCTACATATTGTGCTAATTGGTCAGGAAACACAGTGCCAGTGTGATGGACTCCCATCTCACAAATCACAGATTTGGGACTTGGCCTTTTTGTTTTTGCTTTAATCCCTGAAATAGGAACGCAAGGGTTAATGTGGTAAAAGTTTAACCACTTAAACCCCATGTGGTTGAGGGGAGTCCCTCAGGCCTCTAGGCTAGTGTCGCTACATTACATGTATACGCTGAAAATAGCGCTTGTAGATCAGCTATTTTCTGCGAAAGGTTTCCCTCAGATTATGGATCCTGGGGCTTCCAAGTGGTTGTAAAGTATTCTAATAATGCTGTTGCTTCTCTGTGTTCAGCCTGCTAATGACTGGAGCATGAGCCCTACAAGCGTCTCATTGCTGGATGGAAGCTCTCTCTCTCCACCCATGACGGATGCACCGAGCACAGACCAGGACAGCACCAACTCCCGTTAGTAGAAATTCAGCCGTTCTCAGCCTGTGGGCCGGGGTGGATCGCAAGGGTATAAAGTGTAACTAGACGCGTCGCAATTCAGGGCAAATGCAGAGTGTGGTTGCGCCGACGCGAGTCGCGGGTCGCTGCCGCCGGGACTCAAGGAATACGCTGGGAGGAATACCGTCGGAGGCTGCGCCAATTACATTGTCACTTAACTCCTGAGATCACTTGCGTTTCATTTTGAGAGGATTGGTCCCCCCAACCTTATGGTTTTTGCATCAAAAGGTTACATTTTGAGCATTTGTGGCACCCCCTATGGATCAAAGTGAAACGCTTTGGAATACGCTTGGAGGAAGAGGAATACGCTTGGAGGAATACCATCGGAGGCCGCGTGACGTGCCATTCGAATTTGGTGCTGATTGGATCCTGTGTTTGTGATACATGGCGTTTTGATTTGAATAAATAGGCCCCTCCCACTAAAATAAATAAGCCCCTCCCACAAATGTAGCGAGCCAATGACATCGTCATGTCACTCCTGAGATCACCTGCTTTTCAATTTGAGAGGAGTGATCCCCCCAAAAATCATGTTTTTGCATCAAACGGTTACGTTTTGCACAGTTGTGGCGCCCCCTATGGGTCAAAGTGGAAATGCTTTTGGGGATTCGTTGAGTAAACCACCCTCGACATGTGATTCAAATGTGGGATCGATTGGACGTTTCGTTCGTGATTTTTGGCATTTTTGGTAAAACGGGCTCCTCCCACTAACTTTGGAAGCCAATTACGGACGAACGGTAAGGGCTATCAAAATGCCGTTTGGATAGGTTTATCGCATGAGTCCATAGATCACGTGTACCGATTTGTGAGATTTGGAAAAAAAAAAGAAAAGGGAAAAAGGTGCAAAAAGTGTTTAAAGCCGCCACGTGCCAATCGCGTAGATCTACATGATTTTTTTTCTTTTTCCAATTTGACTCAAAGACCAAGGAGATATGATTTTTCGAAGATCTAGACTCCTATCCACTTCCATGTTAACTTAAAACTTAAAAATTCTGTATCTCGGCTCCTGAGTACTTTTTTTTTTCAATGAAAAACTCTGGCACTGGCTAAAAAAATTGAAAATACCTCTGGCAGTTAATGGGTTAAGACCAGGAACGCATCTGTCATTTTTAGATTTATTTGGCTATAAAAAAATAACAGATATACAAGCTCATAGCGTGGCAGGAAAAATCGTGAAAATGTGTGCACATCTTTGAATATATATTTGTATATACATTTTATTTCCTTCTAAAGAAATGGTGAACTGGATGGTTTTGTTGTAGATTGCAGCTACTGTCCCAAGATTCTGACAGAAGTCTCATGTGATCTTAAAGTCAAGTCAAGTCAATTTTATTCATAAAGCACGTTTAAAAACAACCAGGTTGACCAAAGTGCTGTACAGCATGATAAAAACAACATAAAAAATAAACATCATTGCAAAAACATTACAAAACAGCAAAAAGTTAAAAACAATGACAGACCACAAGATAAGAGCATAGGGGAGGGGGGGGGGGGATAGTTCACCCAAAAAATGAAGCTTTGAATTAATGGCGTTTTGTCGCGTTCCGTAGCCAACAATCCAATAGTGGACCAATTGAAATGAATAAGGAGATCAATCTTACCTAGAGCAAAATTTAACCCATTCAATCCAGGAACGCATCTTTGTCACCTTAGATTTATTTGGCTTATCAAAAATAGCAGATTTAAAATAAGGGTTACAAAATCGTGGGATAAAAAAATTGCAGATGTACAACTCGGTGCCGCGCTATGAACTTGTAGATCTGCTATTTTTGAGAAAACAATCCTGAAAATGTGTGCGAATCTTTGAATATATATTTATATATATATATACACGTTTTTAACTCAAATCTTTGCTTCTGGAGGTCCCTGGAACAAAATATTTTGGGATGGGGATCCGCGGCCAAATGCATATCATTTTGGGGGTCCTTGACATGAGAAGGTTTGAGAACCACCGATATTATAGCAACATACGTATTTTTTTTTCCAAAGAAGTATTAAAAAAAAAACGGTTAGGATTTAGAAGACATTTGTAGAAAATGCAAAGACTTAAAATGTTAGCTTTAAAACAATATATATTCAAAGATTTGCTAAACAAATCATGATTTAAAAAAATATATATAGCAGATCTACGAGTGCTGCACTATGAGCTTGTATATCTGCCATTTTTGAATAGCCAAAAGTATAAATAATTGTTATGGCTAAAAATCTAAAATGACACAGACGCTGAACCCCTAATTGCTCCCGATGAGCAGGTTGGTGCCTTGCATGGTTTCCTCCGCCATCGGAATGTGTGTGTGAATGTAATGCACAATCTATGTAAAGCGCTTTGGATACAAGCGCTATATAAATGCACCATTTACACAGTATGTGTTCCCGGTCTTAATGGGTTAAAACATTCTCTTTGAACCTGGATCATCAGTAGGCCTGAAAGTGATTACACTGTGAGAGTAGTTTTGGAGTTTATATCATTTTGTTAATATAGTTTTGCCTTGGTCTCTTACTGCGCCTGCATCATCAAATATTGGATTATTGGCTCAGGAATGTGACAAACGATAACAACAAACAAAACAAAATCTCCATGAATCAGTCATTTTTAAGTTTGTGTCATTAAAGTTTGTTTCATCATTCTAATGACTGTCTTTATGCCGATTTTCTTTCCAGAATCAGAGGAAGGGCCAAGTATCGATGGACTGAGCACCTCACCGTCTGCCATCCTTGGTGAGTCTAGAATGAGTGCTAGAAACCTTGTATCTCCATCAACTTGTTGTTTTTATTTGTAAATAATGCACACGCAACACACAAAAAGGCCGATCGCCAAGCTCACGACACGTGAGCCATCTCATTGGTGCATCTATGGAAAACACAGTAATCTGTAATTATATTTGAGATATTTCAAATTAACTTTTGTCCTGGTCAAAACTGTGTTCTCTCTACTCATAATGGTAATTAAAGGAATACATCACCCAATAAATTACTATCGTTTACCTATCGTTTTCCAAAAATTAAGAAAAAAGTTGTTGAATGGAATTAATCAGAGGCCCAATTTAACACATTGGGTGCCCAAAACGTAGATCCTCGTTTTTGCAATTACACCCGTCCAGTCCCATAAAGGAGAATCTACGTTTTTTCTTTTTTTTAAAATAAGAAAATAAAGGTTTTAAACACTTCCGGTTCAGACTGTGACATGCACAAGCAAAAAACATGCATGGGCGTGCCCATGGGTTTCATCCAGAGCGCATTCACACTTTTGAGCATGAGCCGGTTTAGCCCGCAAGTGTTTACTACTTCTACTATTTACTATTACTATGGTCATATTTTGGAAAGGCACTAAACGGATTAATACGGCAGACAACACTTTGAAGCCCTACATGAGCTGTGTTTTGGAGTTTATGGAAGGATTTTGGATATAGTTTTGCTCTTGTTAAATTGGGTCTCTGATTAATTCCATTAAAGTTTTTTCTTCATGTTTGAATTCTTCATTCACCATTAAGGAATGTTATACAAACACAAATTCTCTGAGTCAAAGACATGACCGAAGTTAACGATAGAAATAAAGTCATTTCTTCAAGAATTCCTATAACCCATTAAGACCTGAGGCCGATTCTACTTTTTTATGCCAAGGACCTCCCCAAATTGATGTATATGAGGACCCCACCCATCTGAACATATTTGTGCCAGCCAGGGAGACCCCCAGAAGAGAAGAGTTGTTAAAAAATGTCAAAATCATTCAACATTTTTCAAACTCTTTAAAGATTTTTCCAACATTGGTCACAAAGTGTCGCACTGTGAGCTTGTAGATCTGATATTTTTTGAATAGCCAACGCTAAAATCGAAAATGGTACGGATGCTTTCCCGGTTTTAATGGGTTAAAGATATCAATGAGCTACCCTTTTAAATCCTTAAAGTATATGTGACTGTTTTAACATTTAATATATATTCTAGATATCTGTACTTCTATTCAAAATGAACATTTCAGATCTCTACAATGACAGACTTCCTATCCACAATTGTTATTTCAGACATCCGTGATGTCATTCTTCCTATGAGAAATGATGTCACTTTTTGGCTTGCTATTGGGCATTCTGGATATCTGCAATAGAATTCTTACTAGGAGCAACTCTCACTTCAGATATCTACAATCTAAATTGTACTAGTCATGATTATAATTTCAGATATCCATAATGCAATTTTGTTTATTCAAAATGCAATTGCGGATATCTGAAATGGAAAGCTCAATACACATGCATGGCAAAAGTGACGTCATGGATGTCTGAAATGACAATTGTGGATAGGAAGACTGTCATTGTAGATATCTGAATAAGAAGACTGTCAGTGTAGATATCTGAGTAGGAAGACTGTCATTGTAGATATCTGAGTAGGAAGACTGTCATTGTAGATATCTGAATAAGAAGACTGTCAGTGTAGATATCTGAATAGGAAGACCGTCAGTGTAGATATCTGAATAGGAAGACTGTCATTGTAGATATCTGAAAAGTTCATATTGACTAGGAAGAATTGAATTACAGATAACTGGAATACACATGTAGTGTAGCTATTAACCCATTCAATCCGTGTCACAATCATTTTAACCACATAAACCATTGTGTTATAATTGGCTATTCAAAAATAGCAGATCTGCGCAATAGGCGTCATAGGACGACGTATGGCATTAATTAACAAAAAAAATAAACGTAATATGAAAAGGTAGAAATAATTAACACAGTGAATACAGCCATAATGATGAATTATTTATTATACTGACCGTATCATTACCACTTCAGCTGCCCATTAGCTCTCATGTAAAATCTATATTTCATCAGTTGACATCCATCAAAACCATCCCTGTAGTTGGTTCTTCTGTTACATCCAACTAACCCATAATAGATATATTCTTTAGGTACAAGCTATGCAAGTAATGTTATAATAAATGCAAGTTCACCAAAGTATCCTTAAGCGAATATCACTGCATAAACCCAGTGGAGGGTGAACAGAATGTGTTCTAAGTCACAACCATGAGTACAATTTGGCCTTAATCCTGAACAACATAAGAATGCGTGCTGTTGTATTTTTATGACGTTGATTTGTGGTGTATCTTGTCCTTAGAGGACTCCTGTCCTGTACAGGATGCCATGCTTTTGTCATCAGATGAGACACGGACACCCACAGGTGATCAGAGTGCTTCGTTAGGGCTGCACAATTCATCCAAAGTCATGCAAAATTATGGTTGTAGGTTTCACACGTAACGTAATGGTGAAACTGTCATTTGGTCAGCTGTTGCACCGTTTTCACCAGTATGCAAAGTAGAAGAACATTGTACAACCAAAGATTTGTCATGGGCTGCTCATCCCACAAATGCATGTTCCTTACAAATGGGGCACCATGTAAAATGGAAATAAACAGGCTTTCCAACAGTATAAAAGTTATTGCCAAGAAGTTACAATGTTACTACATCAGAGAAATGCATCAGACACATTTCTGAACTATTTATGTTATCCTACTATAAATGTGATAAATTGCTGTTTGTTCGTCGGTGTGTGTATGCGACTGTAGTTCACATATCTCGAGAACTGTCCGACCAAGAGACTTCAAACTCGGCGCGCATCGCTAAGAACCCAAAGGACTAGTGCCGTAACCGGCCTCGAGTCCGTCAGGATACGTGGTTGTCCAGATTCGCCGATCCGACAGACATGCCCATATATACTGTAGGCATATTTGGAGATCCGGTGGTCCCGTACCTAAAATAGGGATTACGTGGTTAAGAATATTATGAAATGGCCAGGACGGTCGGCGTAACCGCCTGGGCACCTAGGCTGGCAGTCCAACCTGACAGCCTGTCGCGGGTTCGACTCCCGACCCCGACGACCTTTGCCTGCGTGTCATCCCCCCCATCTTTCCCCATTTCCTGTCAGTCTACTTTCCTATCAATAAAGGCAGAAAAAGCCCCAAAAATATATTTAAAGAAACAATATTATGAAATAACTATCACCAAAAATAATCATCAATCATCTCTAACTATAGTCATAATTGTGCAGCCCTATTCTTAGTTATCATTTGAGCATTGGCTGTGTATACTTAAGAGGCATTGTGTGTGCGTGTGACTAACCTCACATTGTGGCTGATACAGATAGCCTTTCGATATAGTTATATTGCGGCTATAGATATGCCCCAGAAGTTGTTGCTTGTAGTAAAACTCTAGATGTTGTGGTAAAACCAGAAGTTGTTTTAAAGGCTGACGGGGTGTTTTCAGTAGGACCAGAGGAATGATTATAGCTCATTTATGCTTCATCGCAGGACGGTGTTGCTTGCTAGCAAGAAGAGTGTTTACTGACACTGTGGTGTGATGAGTATAAATTGAGCTTCATACTGCTACATTGTTACAGCATGGCAGATGGCCACTAAGAATTGCATTGCTGGTGTATACGGACATAAATACCTTTTCACTGTACTCATGAAGTGAAATGAGCCAGTGTCTACTATCAAGTACTTTTGGAGGTTGGTTGTTCTGCTGTTGTACGGTTAGAGCAGAGATTTATGCCATAGGCAAGGCAAGTTTATTTGCATAGCACAATTCAACAACACGGCAATGCATCGTTCTTTACATTAAACACCAAGCATTAAGAGAGTACAAAAGAAACTCATAATAAAAGGACATTTGAATACAAAACAGACAACAAATCTCCCCATGGGACAATAAAGTCTAAATGTAGGTTAAGTGGCAGCTTTGCATTTGTACAGCACACTCCTTGCTCACTAACTAAACCAACTTTTGGTGTCCTTTACTTATTGCCTGAAAATTGAGCTGGAAGCAGGCAGTAGTTTCCTAAAGCATGTACCTGTTATTACACACCTTGGTTGAATGCTTGATTCTGATTGGTCAATCACTGAATTCAGCTGTTATTTTTTAATGACTGTTGAGCTCAATAGCTGCGCTGCTTGATTTTTTCCGTATCCAACATGGCAGCCATGTAAACAAACGCACAATGTCATTTACAGCTAAACATTGCTCTCAATAATGTTTTTAAAAACATTTTGAAGCGAGAAATAAGACAATGCAGTAAACTAAAGACAATGCAGTAAACTAAAATTGATTCTATTTTATCAACACTTACCGTTGTTTTCCGAGGCGATAAGTTGCACTGGCATACATTAATGTAATACTTTAATTACCGTAAGCAATCAAATCCTTTGTTTGGGTCAATTTATAAATTTCTATATTAACTAGCCGTGTACTAAGAGGGATAATTGATGGCGAGCCGGTCATTGTTGAAAAATAAACACCTTCAGGGTGATTAGACCCCTCCGTTATCGCGTCGGGGTCTAATCACCCTGTATCTGCTTCCATCATTACTCTTCCAGAATAACTAATTCTTTCACCTTACAAATGTAGTCCCATTTGACTGAAAGTTATCAATGTTACGGTGTGCAGAATGGTGTCTGATTTGCAACCACAAGAGAAATGTGTAAACGTTGTTGGATAAGTGTTTTGGGAAGCCAAGCTTTCTGAAGTTCCCTTCAAGCGATTGCTGGGATTGTCTCTCCTGTCTGCTTTGTTCAGTACTGACCTGGTAGCCTGCCAAGTGAAAGATATGAGTTTATCTATTCTAAGGTCGTTGTTTCCTAGAATCCTAGATGATATGACATGACTTATTTGACCTGCTTGGGTTGGACACATTCCTCTTTTTTTCCTTGCGCCCAAAAGTCTGTCCAGTGCAACTAAACATTGTCATTGGTCGCACCAGTGCACCTTAACATTTAACAGGCATGTCTATGTGTGTGTACACTTAAATTGTATGCTGGTGCAAAAACATAGGCGCACCAGTGCAACCAACTAAAAAGTTAGTCTGGAGCAGAGCCCTGCTTTTACATTGACTGCCAGAATTATTTCAGATTTTTAGCTGTTGCCTGCCAGAGATTTTTCATTGAAAAAAAAGTACTCAGGAGCCGAGATACAGAATTTTAACAAAAGTTAACAAGGAAGTGGATAGGAGTTTAAATCTTCGATAAATCATATCTCCTTGGTCAATGGGTCAA
The DNA here is from genome assembly GCF_963280865.1 of Gymnoscopelus braueri. NCBI lineage: Eukaryota > Metazoa > Chordata > Actinopteri > Myctophiformes > Myctophidae > Gymnoscopelus > Gymnoscopelus braueri. The sequence continues at coordinate 66,113,764 of NC_137603.1, read as the reverse complement.
AAAACAACGCAGATCTGCGTCTTTGGCAGCCAGGCGAGGGATTAAATAGAACGCAGATATGCGTCTTTGGCAGCCAATGTGTTAAATGTCTGTCGTTAAGCTGTGTTGCATTTTCTATTCCAGATGTGAAACCCTCTATTATTGGTAAGAAGAAGCCCATGGCTGCTAAAAAAGGGGTAAGTGATATTTACACCATAACACCAGAGTAGTTCTCCAACGATGGTTCTCCCCTGGGGGTCCCATGTTGAGAGAACTACTTAGTGGAGTAGTTCTCCACTTAAGTCAGTGGAGAACTACTTAACCCATACGATCCGGGAACGCATATGTGTCATTTTCGATTTTTAGCTATAACCATTATTTTATACTTTGGGCTATTCAAAAAAATCTGACATATCGGTGCCACGATACGAGCTTGGGTCAAGTCAGTGGTTCTCTAAGTTGGGTTATACGGGCCCTCAGAGTTCTTTGAAGGGATTCCAAATGGACCCTTTCAGGCCTGTAACTCTGAGAATATATCTGTTTGGTTCCATTTGTATATTCTTAGAGTAATTGTTGTGCTGATCATCTCTTCTCTAATCCTGTGTCCCTCAGCTGGGTGCCAAGAAGGGCCTGGGTGCTCAGAAGGTGAGCAGTAAGAGCTTCACAGAGGTGGAGAAACAAGCGCAGGTGGCTGAGAAGCTCCGAGAAGACCAGGTTGCTGAAGCTAAGAAACAAGCTGAGGAATCCATGTGAGTGCAGTCCATACATTTAAAATGCTGCCCTGTGACATTTAAAGGTGCTTTAAGTGATATTCTTTGTTAAAAATAATTGTTAAATAGCTCTAGCTCTATATTGTGATAGTAATCATTGCTATATAGTGTTTGTTCAGTAACGGGGGTCTCCCTGTCTCTCCAGCTCTTGAGTAAAAAAAAATACATTTTCAGTTGGATGAAATTGGATAAATAGGATAAATGAGTGAAACAAAACAATGACCAAACAAAACTGGGACTGGAACACTGTAAAATTAAAGTTAATAAATGAGTTTTCTCTCCCGATTGGATAAAATTGACAACCCACCTGAAAAAAATTGTTTCTATTTATTAAAGAGCTCGAGAGACGGGGAGACCACTGTTGCTGAACAAACACGCTACAGCAATGATTACTATCACAATATAGAGCTTTAACCTCAGTTTCAGTTAGTTGGTCAGTTTCAGTCTTTGTTATTTGGTTAGTTTGAGTGAACTGTGTGGTGTTTTGGGTGTTTCAGCGTGGCCTCCATGCGTCTGGCCTACAAGGAGCTGGAGATCGACAGAAAGATGGAGGACAAGAAGATCCAGAACATGGAGGGCAAGAAGAGAGAGCAGGCAGAGAGGCTGGGCATGGGCTTCGGCAACAGGAGGTAACCTCCACTCAAGTAAATCAGTGGTTCCCAAACTGGGGGTCCCCAGATGATTAGCTTAATGTGCAACGTTGTTTTCCCACTCAACAGTAAACAAACCACACAGTATACGTGTATACAGGTACAATGTTCAGGACTTTTAAAAGGATCCCTGGCTAATAAGCCTTATATGCCTTAATATGTTATAAGTGCCCTATATAACTAAAATTACAAATGAAAACACCTGACATATTGTATTTATTTGAGAAACGGTTAATCTTTTACTCAATAGGAACCGCTCCCGTCGCAAATCGATGATGTAATTTGTCCATGCGTGGTCCAGCCCTATGGAATGCATGTGCTAATAAAACCTCTTTAAAATATAGTTTTGATGCTCATATTAACCGTAGGAAGTATTAAGTTGTTTTTTATCTGCACATGCATTCACATTCCATAGGGCTGGACAAATGATGAACTATTTCTAAAATAAATAAAATATTTAAGGTGTTGTTTATTTCTAATTTGAGTTATATAGGGCAATTATAATGTATTAAAGCATATAAGGCTTATTAGCGAGGGATCCTTTTAACTCATTGACTGCCAGAGTTAAAACCTCGTTCATAGCAGCCCTTGCCAGCGATTTTCCGTGTTTTTTTGTTTCGTTATTTTGTTATTTAATTCACATATAGAAAGTCTAGCTGGACAGTTGAATCGTTTTGATCGTTCCACCACTAGAGAGCAGCACATACCAGCTTGATCGCCTCTCGATCACACTCGCCCCCCCCCCACACCCACTCACACAGTCAAACACATGAACCGGAAGTGAAATGTCTCAGATTCTGTGATCGGCGAAAATTACGATGTGATACACAACGGGGATGACTGTTCGTCACCCAGACCATAGATTATAGGAGGGGAGGTCTCCGATCGTTTTATATAGTGTGTGAAAAACCGTTTGTTTCCCTATTATGGTCGAAAATGACTGGGGGGGGGGGGGGAAATGGAACCCAAGTCATCAAACCGGATGCAGTGGTGGTTGAAGTAAGTGGAACCTGAAACTTAGCCTGATTCATAACAGAATAGCGTGATCAGAGCATAAAGATCAATAAAGACCATAGATCGCATTAATGCGATCCTGGCGGCCAGGCGCGCTATTTATTAGATCGCATTAATGCGATAATGGCGGCCAATGAGTTAAGACATTGTAAGGCAAAATGTGAGAATATAGCAGATCTGCTATTTTCATAATGACCGACCAGGTCAATTATGATGACATTGCGACTGTCATCATAATTTGAACAAAATGGGAGTGATTGATGAATGCGTAAACATTAATGGATGATGGCTGGTGAGTGGTGGGATGGTTACCGCTAAGGTCCATAACCCACAAGATCACTTGCGCTGGGCACAAGTATGGCATTTGAGCGTTGGGTTTTTATCCTTAACAAGGTTGAACATAACTCCAGAAGGATGAGGAAATTCCTCTTGCATGTATACGCTCATATGTCTTAACAGAGCCAGATCTGCCATTGTCTAGATCTGAATAACTGTTAAAGCACTTGTTTAAATGGTGAAGGATTAATCATCTAACTTGAAACACTATACATTTTATATTCTTTTTAATTCCTCATATTTAATTGCTTGGAAATATCCTACCAATTTCATATGACACATAGTCCATGTGTGCCTTCACAAAACACATATAAACAGATTTCACATATATTCATTAGTTTGGTAGCTGGTGGACTGGATACATGTGTTCAGATGCCTGTCAGATTGTCAGACTATGCTGCACCGCAAGTCTAAGATGTCAAACATTTGCGTACACGAGCTGAGGAGCAGACGTGAGATTTGAGTGGGCTGTAGGCTCAAGTCAAAGTGACTATAGAATGATGAATCCCGAAAGTTATGGTGATCTCGGCGTACGCCCATTTTCCAGTCTGAGCAAGTTTGATAAATGAGGGGCTCTGTGTCTCATTGGTGGGCTGTGGCCCAAAACATAAATGACTTGTCTCCCCAGGACCCAACCTAGTGAAAATAGAAGATCTGCAAGCTCACACCAAGTCACATTGCGATCTGCTATTTTCACTACTTCTTTTTTTTTTACATTTTTCCCCCTTTTAATTGATGCATTTAAAAATGTATAAATAATGCAATTCAATTTTGTTTTTTGTTTTATAATATTTAGAAACAAAATGTAGGAAACCAAAAGGTAAAGGGATATGTACTCACAACCCATAAAAATTGGTCCGCGATGCACATAATGGGTCCCGGCCAACTGTTTGGGAAACGTTGCTCACAAGTATATTAATGGAAATGTGTGTTTCTGTTCCAGTGCTGTGTCTCACTCGGTGATGTCAGAGATGCAGGTGATTGAACAGGAGACGCCCGTCGGTGCCAAATCGTCTCCTCGCTCCAAACTGGACATGTTTGATGAGCCTGGATTCACCTCTGGACCTCCTAAGTACTGAAGCACTGCTTTAACATCCATTCACTTCGTCACTTTGGTTCCTTATGCTTTATTTTTTTTACGCCAGTGGTTCTCAAACTGTGGGCCGGGGTCCCCAAATGATTTTGGGGGGTCCCTAGATGATGAACTTAATGTGCAACGTTGTTTTCTCACTCAACAGTAAACAAACCATCAACAGTAAACAAACCAACATACAGTATAAGTCTATACAGGGTATCTGCACATTTCTAAAGTGACAATTTAAGGACTTTTTTTACCCCTTAAAAAAGACCCCTAGACATTTTTATTAAGTACATTACTGCGTCAAGTTGCATAATTAACAAACTACATAGTAGAAAAAGTTTGAGCAAATGTTATCTAAGGAAGAGGCAAGAAATTGTGAAGATTGTCTATTTTCACTATTTATCTGTGGAACCGAGTCAAACAAAATGTAATGCCTCAACTCCTACAATTCCAAGTGCTTGTCAGGATTGGGGGTCCTTAGATCACATGATTATTTTTGGGGAGTTACGGCCTGAAAAGTTTGAGAACCACTGTATTCAGCATAAAAAAAGCATATCTACACTGTCGGGTAGAAACCTTGTATGTCCAAATCAGTTACTTTTCAGGAAATGGGGAAAAAAGTTGATGTATGAAAAAAATTAAGTTGCAATATGGAGAAGGACACATTGCAAGTAACAGGGAAGCGTTGTGAATTTGTAGATTGGCTATTTACGGTGCATGACAACAAAAAGCAGAAATCTGTGATGAATAAATTGTAAAATTACAAATCATCACTGTTGGGTGAAAACCTTGTATGGCCAAAACTGTTACTTTTCAGGACATTTAAAAAAGATACAATGGATGGTTCCAATGGATACAATGTAGTTATTATTTTAGTCACAAGCTCCTGTTAATACGTTTCATTGGATCAATATGTATAAAACCCACAGACAAAACCCCTTAAAACTTGCATTTTCAAATGTTATTCCATGGGCTATTTCATATGTTGGCTATTTGAAGATAGCCGATCTACAAGCTCATAATGCGAGCCTGTAGATCTGCTATGTTCAAACTGAATTGAAAACATCTTTTCAGGCTGGGGGTCCGCAGCCTAATACATAGTACATTTAGGGGTCTTTGACTTAAAATGAGTTTTGGTGTGCCGGGTGTGCAGGTACAAGGACAACCCGTTCACCGTGGGAGACGGTTTTGGGTCAGGATGGGACTCGGAGGGCAGTGCAGCCTCCTTCACCACCTCCTGGGCCCTGGAGAAAGACCCGCCCAAAGAGGAGGTCACCATCTCTAGTATACAGCCAATCGGAGAGAGGTACATGTACACACATACACACGCTAGCGCAATTGCTTTAGTGAAAGTGTTGGCGTTGGCATGAACACGTTTTGTCGGTTGAATATTGTCAATGACGGGCAGTAACCTTAATTTTAAGGAAATGGGGGGATTTCTTCTTTTTTTTTTCAAATGGAACCAATGTAGTTATATTTTAGTCACAGGCTCCAATACGTTTCATTGGCTCAATATTTATAAAACCCACAGACATACTTAATCATCGAAAATATTCAAACCTTTTAGTAATGGTGTGATGATAGTCGTTCCTAAAGATCAGATTTAATAACCGTGTGGACAGTCGGTCCTAAAGATCAGATTTAATAACAGTGTGGACAGTCGGTCCTAAAGATCAGATTTAATAAAAGTGTCCTAAAGATCACATTTGAGAAACGGATCAGATTCAGCTGCAGTATAAACGCAGCATTAATAATGGGTGTTTTATGGTTTTGCTTCAGGCTTCCCAGCAGAAGGAAAGCTGAGATGACGTCGGCCCCTGTGGCCGAGTCGAGCGAGGCCAGGCAGAAGTTTGCCAACGCAAAGGCCATCTCCTCTGACATGTTCTTCGGTCGAGAGAGCAGCGCTGAGGTGAGCAACCGATTTGAAACTAAACTAACAAAACACAAAATCCACCTCAAATGTAGGGATGCAACTGTCGATTATCATCTTAGTGATTAGTCTATTGGATTACTGATTAAACAGTCGGGAAACATGTTTTTTCTTGTATCTAATTATTTATTGAAGGAACCTCTGTCCATCAGTCATTCTGTCCGAGCCGCAGTTTTTCTCCACAGTGGGTTTAGCAAATGGTATGAACTTGCACACGGGCATTGACCATTAGCATATGAAGACAGTGTGACATATTTTTCACTTTTCCAAACTTTTAGCTGTTTATTACAGTTTTTGTCAACTCTCATAGACTAAGCAGCTGCGTTTCTGCGCATTCGCAGCAATGGGTTATGCTCTGTTGCCACGGTTACGTCGATTTATGATGGTGATTAGCTCACAGGAGGTATTATTATTGTCCATCTTGCTAAGAAGATAATGCCTACGTAAAAAGGAAACTTTGATGGAGTGATTTTGCAACATCGGTACAGTTCTTCCTGACATGGTTGCTTTCTCTGGCAGTACGATGCAAAGACCCGCCTGGAGGGCATGTCCAGCAGTACTTCCATCAGCTCTGCTGACCTGTTTGGAGACGGCACTGACCGCACCTCAGGTAGGTCACATTATCCTGTAAAACACCTAGAAATAAAGAATTGCACCCCAGGTAGGTCACATTATCCTGTATAACACCTATAAATAAATGACTGCACCTCAGGTAGGTCACATTATCCTTTATAACACCTATAAATAAATAACTGCACCTCAGGTAGGTCACATTATCCTGTAACTGCACCTCAGGTAGGTCACATTATCCTGTATAACACCTAGAAATAAATAATTGCACCCCAGGTAGGTCACATTATCCTGTATAACACCTAGAATAAATAATTGCACCTCAGGTAGGTCACATTATCCTGTATAACACCTAGAAAAAATAATTGCACCTCAGGTAGGTCATCATATCACACCTTGTCAACCCTTTAACTCTTTCACTGCCAGATTAAATACATAAATGAATCGCCCACTGTCAGATTTTTGGTTTTCCTCACCTTTTCAACTATTCACAGAATATTTATATCCAGTATGATCGATCCCCTGACGGTTGCTAAACACGGACGGTTTCACTGTGCTTCCGCGAGGGGAAAAAAGGCAACGCAACCCCCCGGTCGCTTGTTACATGCCGTTGAATATAGCATGTCTCGTCAAAAATGCAGGAAGAAAAAAAGATACAGCCATTTCCCCAAATTGCTTAGCAGGAAGGGAGTGGTGATGGGGATCTTTCGATCTCGTGGTCTCCTGGATCTGTGTGACTTGAGGATGAAAATGGGCCAGAACAGCGCCAACTGGTGGAAAACGTAAAAAACGTAAAAGTCGTCTTTGACAGTCTGAGCCTTTGGAAAAAAAGTCGTAAAAGTCATCCTTGGCAGTGAAAGAGTTAAGACCTGAGGGATTCTACATATGCCTTCTAAATCAGTAGTTCTCAAACTATTTTGTAATTCAAAATTATGAAAAATCTTTCAAACACTTAAAAGATTTTACAAAAATAGCCAGTGCTAAAATGACACAGATGCTTTACCGGTTTTAATGGAATAACTGATCCCACTCTGACATTTTTCTTTTCCATCTGACAAAGTCTTGGTTGCTAGATTAACGTCAGGGAATGTGCTCATATTCCAGGAAGTGATCATCTTGGTGTAATTATCTTCTCCAGGTGCGGCAGGCTTCGACAGCGTGCTTCCATCTGGTCCAGACATCGCTCAGTTCAAACAAGGAGTGAAGACTGTGGCTGGCAAGATGGCCGTGCTGGCCAATGGAGTCATGAATACCATCCAGGTAACATCACTAAAACTATACTTTAATCAAATATTTTTTTTTAAAGTGACATGAATTGACCTCGAAAATAATCTCTGTCAGTGGTTCCCAATCTTTTCTGAATCAGGGCCCACTTGGAAATCTCAAAAGCTGACATAATATACTTTCCTATTTATCTGTATCACAATGAAAATGTCAAGGTTTTAAAGGGAAAATACCATGACTTATTTATACATTTTTTACATAATTTTCATTTATTGTTATATCAATAAAATCTTAGTGTTTTGCTAATTATTTAGAGGTCTGCTCTTGCAATCCTCAAGGCCCACCAATATCTATTTTTCTTACATTAATATTATATTATCAATAAAATTGTTGGGAATCAAGCTGTCAAAAACATACTTGTTTTCATTTTATTAAATATTTCGATGACCCTAGGGTTCCACATACAACATTGAATGATTTAATATAGCCATTTCCCCTGTGGGTCAAACTACACAGTAGCTGCGTTTACATGGACCTTTCTAATCGGGTTAAAATTCAAGCCCAACCCGATTAAAATTCTAATCGGGTGCAGAGGGGTGGTCTAGACCTTTTCACAACCCGATCAAAAGGACATTTCTTCCATGTATACACCTTAAAGGGATTGTAGGCGATTCAGAGATAAACAAAGGAAAAGAATCCAGCAGTTCGTTTCCCCGACCACCAGGGGGTGACGCACGGAGGACTTCCATAGAGTAAGCAGACTTCTAAACGGGCCATGCCGAATATAGGTTACTTTATCCGGATACAATTCGCGGAACTGCCCGCCCCTGCCGGTTCTCTGAATTTATATTTTTAAATAGGCTCTTTCATGACAAATTGACCACATATATGAAGTTAAACAACTAAATTCTATCCAAACGCTTTTTGAAAAGTAAATTATGTGCCTAAAAAACGAAGTTTGAGAGCATTTTAAAACCGAAAGTAAAAAGTTAACACGGACACGGACGCGCACGGATGCGCACATGCGTGCGTGAATTTACGCACCGGATACCCGGATGTGTAACCTAAATAGTAGGGAAAATACGGATTTCAGAAAGAGGAGTGTTTTTCAATGCAGGAAAACACCCCAGCATCATTATATAGTGGCTGATAGAGGGGAAAAAATGCAAAAAATATATATAGAGGTATTTTTCAAATATAGGCTTAATGTTGCCTACTATACCTTTAACCCAATTAGTATCTGATTACGTTCTTTCTGCGCATGCTTCCTGGCCATTTATTGGGGCACTTTTTATTTTAGCTACTAAATTTGTGATGTTTCACTACATTATTTATTTTATATAGGCAATTTGTTTATCTATCTATAAATGCACGGAATATATGTGTGCGTGTGTGTGTGTGTGTGCGCGCGTGCGTCTTGATTGAGTTCCGTCCGTCCGACCGATCAACTATAAACTCGGGATGCATAATTGCTGACGACCCAAGGGAGCGATGTTTTAATTGCGTTTAATTCATGGAATACATGAGCATATAGTCTTATCAGTCAAATGATTTGTGGGATAAAATGCACTGCCTTTAATCTCCTGATTTCTGATGCCTCCTCAGGGCCTCTTCATTTTAATAGCATCTAGATCTGATCAAGATCAGATATTTGATGATTGGCCCCTGCTTTTGTTAAAGGTTTCATGACGTTCAGTTTTACCACATTAAAAGTCTTTGTCATGGTCCTTCAAACGTGTACACTGAATGTTCAAAGTTCAGATTTTTTAGGTGTATTTGAGGTCATAAAACCCCCCAAAAAACATAAAAAATAAAATAAGTGAAAATGAATGTCATAGAACCTTTAATGCTGAATGGATTGGAGAGAAGGCAGTATTCTGTAGTCTGACATCTGTATAAAATCATCGCGACACACATAATTGGAGCTCTGACTTGACTTCATCTGGAGCACCAGTCCACGTCACTTTGGGAATGATTGCAACCTCATGCTAAAGTTTTGCTTCCAAGATCATTTCCAAAAGCACAACTTTATCCCATTTATGCTAAATAAATATGTCACGTTATTCATATAATGTCAAAAAGTCCGGGACATCCTCTGGAACATTCCCATAGTGCGTTCACGCACACCAGGTCAGGCTCACAACGGGATCAAGCGTGCGGTTGCCATGCGCATCTGTTATTATTAATCAGAGGAGAGAGAGATGTGCGGGTGCGATACGATTCTAATGTGTCCGTGACTGGACTTGACGTTACCCTGTCCTGCCTACACTTTCTTTCCTGCAGTGGTGGGAAAAGTACTCAAATTGTTTACTTAAGTAAAAGTATCAATAGTGCAATGCAGAAATACTCTCGACTTGAGTAAAAGTCAAAAAGTATTGGCATCTGAATATTCTTAACCCTTTAAAGGTCACCCCAAGAAAAAAGCATTGGAAAAATTATTTCTTTGCATTTTTTATTTATTTGGGGCAATAGTAACAACTATCAATTATAATTTATTTAACAGACCCAACAGTTTTCCAAATATAGGCCTCTACCAAACGGTTGAGATGTCACTTTATGGTAATGGTAAAAGTTTCATGCATATACATTGATTTATATGCATTCACTGAGAAATATGTCTCCCATTATGTTCCCCAGTCTCTTCTGCTTGTGAGAGTTGATCAGCATCATCTGTTTGGTCATCTTCTTCATCACACAGATCATCAAAATAGTCCATTTTTTATTTCAGCACCACTACCTTTACCATTAAATGACAATTCAACCATTTGGTTGAGCATGTTTTTTTAGATAGGAATAAAATCATACTAATACATAAATATAATGAAATAACATTATATGTATTATATTAACAACACTGAATTAGCAAAAGCCCTATTTATCCATAGCAAATAGTACATTTTAATTACTTTAGTTTAGCTTCACTACTTACCATAAAGTGACAAACAACCCGTTTGGTAGAGCATGTTTTCAGAAAATTATTAGACCATTATTAGATTTGTTTTTATTGTATCAAGCTACATAATCAGGTTCAGTAACACCTCATCAGGTTCAGTAACACCTCTGAGATGATAATATGACAAAAAAAAAATCTTACCTCTGAAATTTCAACCAAAAAAATCCCACCTTTCAGGAGTGGATTAATTGATTTTCACTTCCTAAAAAGTGGCTACCTGAGAATCCATGTGACTGGGAAACAGTGACATCTGGTGGACCTTTTTTTGCCATAACATACCTCAACCAAATGGTAGAAAGGGCTCAATCAGGTTGAGTTAAGTTCAGCAATGTTGTCAATGAGAAATAGTGACTTAAAATGTGTACCAAAAAAGTAGCTGGTTATGCAGAATGTCCTGTCTAAAATGTGTAAAAGTATTTTGAAAATTGCAGATCTACAAGCTCACAAGTGTTGTGAGCTTGTAGATCAGCTATTTTCAAATTTTCAAATAACCCAAGTTTAAATAGGGCTGAAGTGGTAAATGTATCTTTTTTGTAATAATCAAAATCTACAAAGTAACTAGTAACTCAAGTTTTCAAATAATTGTAGTGGCGTAAAAGTACAATATTTGCCTCTGAGATGTAGTGGAGTAGAAGTAAAAGTATAGAAAAATGGAAATACTCCTGTAAAGTAAAAAATACCTCAGATTTGTACTTAAGGTAAGTTACCTATCCACTTTGTGCCTCGTAAGGCCTTAAGGTAAGTGGTAAGTGATTTTCTTTGGTTAAAGTAAGTGTTAAATAGCTGTATATTCTGATAGTACTCATTGCTATCGAGTGAGTAACATAACAGTCTCCCCAGCTGTCTCTCCAGCTCTTTATTAAACAGAAAATGCATGTTCAGGTCAGGATACCAATTTTATCCAATCAGGATAGAGAACTCAGACAGGATACAGATTAAACAAGTGAAATTAGGACTGATAACACAAAGAAATGAGCATGCAAAATTGGAACTGGAACACTATTAAAATTAAGCTGTACTCTCTTCTGATTGGCTGAAATGTTGTCACCTTACTGTATCTGAACATGTATTTTCTGTTTAATAAAGAGCTGGAGACATGGAGACTCATGTTACTGAACATACACTCTATATATATATAGCAATGATTAGGTACCATCAGAATATTGTGCTGTAACCTTTCAACAAAAACGTTCTTCTTTTTAAGCAAAACATATTACTTACCCTACCTTTTAAGTACAGTACTTGAGTAAATGTATAGTTACTTTACACCACTGCTTTCCTGTGCGTCTTTGACCAACCAACCACAGTACCACACACACCCCCTGGGTAGACCTGTCTGTTATTGAGTTGGGGTCTATTTCACGAAAGCGGAATTAAATTATCCTGGTTTGAAAGGCAAATCCAGGTTTGACAAGCCTGCGCTGTTCAGCCTGGTTTATTCAGTTCCAGGAACGCCAAGCCGGGCTGAGAAGGAGCGGCTTTGTCGAGCCAGGACGTTAAACCAGGCTGACTGTGCGTTCACATATTCCTATAAAAGACCGTGAAAGTCGAAAGCAGAATCCTTGAACTTGACCAATCATGGAGCCCAAAACCAGAGCGGCGTTCTTCTCTGTGGCTGAACATCAGCACTGCAGCAGCTCATGGAATCATACAAGGAAGTAAAATGTATAATAAGCAAGAAAGGAAACGATTTTTTTTTTCTCTGGCTTGTAGATCTTCGATTTTCGCATAAGAATATAATATAATAAGAATTGAATAAGTGTGGAAAAACTCATTGGTTTACGATTGGAGTCATTGGACTAACAGCCATTTCACAAAACTTGAAGAACAAGGCACTGGATTAATAAAGCTTGGCTGTTAGCCTGGTCCGGACCAGGCTAACTTCACAGCTAAATTGCCATGGTAACTAAGGCAGGATTGCTTCAATTTTCTTTCGTGAAACCGGATCATGGATAGACATATCCAGGTTTACTGGCTAAATTAATCTGCCGAGCTAACTCAGCTTTCGTGAAACCGATTCATGGCTGATCCTGGATAATTTAAGCCAGGATAGCCGATTAAACCCGGTTTATCCCTAATCCAGGTTTCGTGAAACGGACCCCTGGCCAGTAACTTTTTGAAAACGCCACCTTGTCTTCTTTGTTGTGATCTAATGAACAACCGAGGACTAATGCCATCATAGATAGCCTAAGAAACCACCTGCACAATATCCCATATCCTTCATCAGATAAATAATAACGGGACTGGGGTAAGGGAATATAAGAAAATAGGCCATTTTATAAGTAGCCTAAATATTAATTAACTACAGCCTTTTTGTTATCGTGAATTCACTTGTGCATGGACCATGACATGTAGGCTATTATATTCTTATGGGCCGCCAGACGCAAATATGTATTGTTTATAGGCTAGGGCTGGCTATGTGCATTTGCATTATATATTATTATTATTATTATTATATAAAGTTACTAATGGATACAGGGAAATGCAATGCATTTCATCATTTGCGCCACAGCTAATCTGATTGAAAACAGGTCTATGTATACACCAGATCGGATTAGATCACATCCCATGTAAACACTTGATCCAAAACCTTCAATCGGGTTTATTTTAATCAGATTGGAAGAAAAGTGTCCATGTAAACGTGGCTACTGACTGGACTAAAATGTAATCGGATGAAATGTTATGTTTTATGTCGTTGACAGGATCGCTACGGCTCCTACTGAGCAAGACTTCCAGTGACTCCCACCTACCCTATGGGAAGAAAATACTAACACAGCCGTCTCCCTGCTAGCGCGTGAATCCGGGAGGAACGGACACAATTAAGCCCGGTTTATACTTTGTTTGCGCGGTGGTGTCGCGTGGCGCAAACAGCCGGTCTACAAGCCCACTACGCGACGGCTCGGCTTGTAGATCGGCTGTTTTCGACGCGAGACAACACTGTAACGATGAAGCATAAATCAGGCATCATTGACCGAAAGAGGGAGATGGTCACAGACACATTCAATGACAGTATTGTTTCTCCTCGACAGACTTGACTTTTATTTTCATAAAGGAAAACCGTGGGAAGGTGTGGTCTTTTTTTTTTTTTTTTAAGAGGATTTTGTTGTAATTTTCTTTTCATAAAGTTTTCGGTCTGTAGATTTCACAACTCTAACATAAATTGTATTCCTTAATGAAACCAAGGTGTTTTATTTTTATGTCATCAGATATATCATGCTTGATGTCACTTTATTTCATTTCATTATGTTGACTCAAAACAGGAGCAGTATATACGTATTCAAATATATTGTATATATGTTTTAAAGGGCCACTTCACCCATTTCCAACCCATCCTTATAATTGGTCCTCACCATTGCTCATTATAAGAAGCTCATTATACTCAGTCTGTGTCTCAGAGGAGGGCTGTGGACAGTGCTGGGCAGGTTAGGTCATTTCAAACACGATTCCAAGCTTCTTTTTAACATTTTTAATTGATGCGAGAAAATAGGCTTCCATTTCAACATGCTAAACTTTCCAGGAAGAAAAAGGCTCGAGTTTCTATTAGCGTTGGAATCCCCATCGATGATGTCACTGGTAGGCAGCCCACCAATGAGACACAGAGTGATTAAACAGAAACAGTGCCATCTTCTATCGAGCTTTAGTGAGGAAAATGGGTGAAGTGCTCATTTAACCATTCAGTGGTTTTATGTCAATTGAATCCAGTGTTCAATGCACTGCTGCTAACTTGGTAGTGCTGCTGTTTTTCAACTTTACTTTGTTTCTATACAGTACAAACAGACCTGACCACTTAAACCCCAGCGTCCGTATTGTGGGAAAAGCTTTTGCAGAAAATAGTAGATTGACAAGCTCACAACGCAGCTTGTCGATCGGTCCCCACAATAACAGAAAATACACTAGTGTAGAGTCCTGAGGGACTCCGGTCAACCGTATAGGGTTAAAGTGGTTAAGAAGCAGCAATATGCAACTTGTTCTTAAGTGTCTTTAGTGTTTTGCATTAGAGTTAAGACTGTCATGGAGTCTTCACATACGTGGATTTACATGCAGTCAACATCTGTTGAAGGGGAACTTCACTGGTATTTAAGGTGAATCTTATGCTTCTGTTGTGAGTATACATACAGTATCGTCGCTCTCGGGTGGAAACCTTGCATTTCCCAAACCTGTTACTTTTCAGGAACTACATTGGAACACAGGTTATTATTATTTGTATTTAGTCTTGTTAATGCTTTTCATTGGTTCAGTATTCATGAAATCCACAGACAAACTTTCAATTTATTTTCCAAAATATGGAAAATATAATAGATCTACAAGCTCAACCGGGCGTATAGATTTTCACTACTTAAGCACGAAGCTCTTGTATGACCAAGTTGAGTATTAATTTCTGACAAAAACATCAAAAGTTGAAATATGGAGATGCAAGGTTTCTGCCTGACGGTAACAATATTTGAAGGACGACAAATGTGTTGTGTGCAGCCATCCTTCCTACATGAAAATGTGAATTTTCAGCATGACTGCATGAGCTCTTGGCGCACACAAAGCATCGGAAGGTGTGAGGTCAGAATTGTCATACGCTTCATGTCAATTATCAGTTTCCCTTAAATTAAACAGATTTTTGAAGTAATTTGAATTCAAATATTTTAGTTTGTTTTTGTTCATAGACATGTTGGCCAATGGACAGTTAAGCTGTCTAGTTTGTTTGGTATGAGTAACATACTAGGACAAATGCTATAGCTGTTGTTTTTTTCTCTCCCCCCCAAGGACTGTCTCTCGTCTTGCACGCCAAACCTTGGTCAAAAGGATTAATTCCCTGACTAAAGCCTGACACATACTTTGTCAAAAATAGCAGTCTGCTAATTGAGAATACATTTGGCTTAAGAGGGTATCCTGGACTGGAGAAATGTCAACAATTTAATACTCCTGCGTTTGGAAAGAACAAAGGCATAAAAATACAACCTCTGCATGTCTATAAATGCTGTCTGACTGCACATTCACTGCAGTATAACATGTTAAAGGGGTAGTTCACCCCCCAAATAACTTTTTTTCTATTGATTACTCACCCCATGGAGCCTTGAATTCATGGATATTTATTTGTTTTTGTCGCATTCCTTCCTTTATTATTTGATTATAATAAATTTAGCCCCATTGATTCCGGTAGGAGACACAAATGCATTTGTGTCTCCTACCGGAATCAATGGGGACACATTTATTATAATCAAATTATTGGCTTAGGAATGTGACAAAAACAAAAAAATATCTATGAATTCAAGGCTCCAGATGGTCAGTAATCAATAGAAAAAAAGTTATTTTGGGGGTGAACTACTCCTTTAACAAGAACTTTGATGTATCCTGTCCATCTTACCCAGACAATGCTTAACAGATGTTGAATTCAAGTTTAAAATTGTTCTCCGTAGATGAGGATCAAGTGAGGACTGATTGAAAACCGCCGTCTTAATTCAACTCTCTAAAGGCAGATGCGTATCGTCATTGTCGAGTGGAAACCTTGCATGTCCAAAACAGTTTTCAGGAAATGGAAAGAACCTGTGTTCCAATGTAGTTATTTAGTCACAAGCTCTTGTTAATACTTTTCATTGGTTCAATATTTATAAACCCCCCCAGACACACCTACCACTTTCACTTTTGCAAAAATAGCTCACAACTATTTGGTTATTAAAGTTGAAAAATTGACATACAAGGTTTCTGCCAAAGGTCGAGGATATTGTCTAGAGTTGATGCAAAAGCAGACATGGATTTATTTTTCTATTGAGTTAGCTCATTAAGCACACACAAAAAAAGGCCCTTTTCTGTTGCATTCCAGGCAGAATTGACACTCGACTATTCAGTGAACAGACTGGCACAGTAGATTGATATAGTGCTTCTCAAAGTGAAAGACCATGGTCCATTTAGCTCATTTGTACACGAGTTATGAGGGTCCTTGAAAGTAAGTTCGAGAACCACTGGATTAATGGTATGGTAACCTCATGTTCAACACTGCTGTACAGGATCATCTAAAATAAAATTGAATATTGTGGAAAACGTCATATACGCCTATGTACTGTAATCAAGATTAAAACAAAGGTTTGAGATATTTCACTTTATGTGCAATGAATCTAGAATATATTAAAGTTTCCCATTTTTAATTAGATCCTGTATGTTAACTTTGCCTGGCTGAGTCTGCCCTGCCCAAAGATACACAATGGGAACATTCAACTATTTATTTGTAGGATACAAAAAGAAACTTATTGGGTATGTTAATAAACAATGAAACTCAATGCTTGTCTGGTCTTCATTGTCAGTTTGGGCCTCAGAATTATGTAAAAGTGTGACCTGGCAACGTATGAGGATTATCATAATTGTGCTAGTGTCAGCTTGCAGATACATTGTTTATATAAGTGACATGTTAAAAATACAATTCACAGCAAAACATTCAGTGTTGGTTTTAAACAAAATGGTCACAAACATTTAAATATCGATATTGAGTGCAGTCTACAAAGTGAATGAGTACAGCTTTCACATTTCTTCAATAATGTTCTCCCTCAAACTCATCCGCTGGCAAAACTGAATGTATCCACAGCCCATTTTGAAAACGCTCTTGTGAAATTAAACCTAATTTAGGAAAACGGACCATATTGAGAAAAGAAAAATAGATCATTGTTAGACAAATGGTTGAAGACAGTTGAGTGAAGTTGTGTAGAAAAATAGCTACATTATTCTGCTGTTTTTCATACTGAGACAGTTGTCCTGGTCCCTGGAACCTCGAAGCTATAGGCTAGTTTCACATTTGGTATGATTGCTTTGAACCATGTCCCAGTACAATTGCCCCACACAGCGGTCAGCTTTAGTTTAGTTAGTTTTTGATTATTTCAATTACATATAGTAATACAAAAAATAAAAGAACAAACCACATTTCATATTGTGCCTACCCATTTACCCATTGCTGTACATAGCAATACATAAAAACAAGATGATTGAGCATTAGTAACTAGTTTGTTAAGTATTTATAAAAAAACCGAATTGTTTAATGTGCTAGACATTTTCGTTTTCCGTACCCGAGTACACATGAAATGTACCCCAGACCACCTCACAACCCTTTTTACCAATGTGTCATATTAATCATGTTGATAGTGTGATTTATGAACAATTTATGTCCTAATGTCCTAATGATAATAGTGATTTATGCAGTTCTATGTCTTGCTAGTTATGAGAGAGCGGCGCATCACATTACCAGTTGTACATCATCTCAGTTGTACTGCATTCCTCTCTCCCCCCTCCCTCTCATATACTGTACTGTACATTCATTGTCTACCTCTCTCCCTCTTTCTGAATGTCCTGATCACATCACCCAAAAACTGGAATTTATTTAAAAATCCAGCATGCTAGTTCAGCAACTGTACATGTCCGAGATTTCAACATGGTGCTTTATTAGACTGCTGTCGGACACAAACCTTGCATTACCGTTGCTGTCGTCGGGCAGAACCTCTTATCTCCATATTCTAACTTTTTGTGTGTTTTTTTTCCGTAATGCTTGTCGATCTGCTGATTTTGCCATTTTTAAATTTGAATCCTGAAAAGTAACAGTTCTGGACGTATAAGGTTTCCACCCGACAGAGATAATTATAATTGGTCCTCACTAATACTCATTACAAGATGGCACCATATCTGTCTACTCACTCTGTGTCTCATTGGTGAGATCTGAACAGTTCAGAAATCTGGCTACCAGTGACAGAGATTCCAAGCTAATAGAAACTACAGCCGTTTTCTTCCTGGAAAGTTATCATGCTGAAATAGAAGCCAATGTTCTAGCATTAATAAAAATGTTTGCTGCCATCTACAGTACCAAAACACAACACAAAAAAACTCAAATTATCAGAATAGAAAATAACTCAATCGTGTTCTTTTATGTCTTAATAAACACGTTATTACACGGTTTCTCAAAGTAGGGCCTGGGGACCACTAGGGGTCCAGTCTGTACATGAACACTAACCTTGCGTCACCAGGCTTTCCACCACGGAGGAAAGCCTGGTAATTCATTCTAAAACTGAGCTGTGTGATCCGGTAAAAAAAAAAAAAATCAGTTGGGTTCCGGTCTGCGTCGCATTGTTTTTGTTCCCCACATAATGCGAATCAATTTCACGAGTCGTGCTACGAGTTATAAAAGATGGACATAAACGATTATAATACCAAAAGAAACAAAACGATTATACCAAACTAAACAATTTTTAAACCAGGGGAATCATTTTGGAGGTGCACGGCGCCGGAGGTTCCGGTCGTGGGTTCCGGCCCCCTGATGACGTAAAATTATTTCCCCTCCGTCCGGATCGGATCAGAAAACCGAAAATGGTATTGATCCCAGGCTACATGAAACACTGAGAATTTTACAGTGTACATAGGGGGTTGTATCAGATGGAGGTCTGTCTGTGGTCTAATGCAAACTGGGGGTCCTTGAAATTAAAAGGGTTCAGAATCAGCTGGTTTATTATCCATCAGAAGCAACTCTACAGTATCCACATCACGGATTGTCTGCCACTTGCCAGTCCTTGTTGGAAACGCAGTAATTTTTGCCCCCCCCCCCCAAAAGAAAGAAACGGTGACATGTCTGGCGGTGACAAGTGCCGAACTGTGCCCCCTGTGTTCAAAGCCAGCGTGTGCCCCCCTCCCCCCACACCGGTGGACACAGCAGAGAACTGACAGGAGCCGCTCACATCCCAGATGTTTCAACAACAGGTCCGTCCAGCAGATGTTTAACCCCAGTTGTAGAAGTAGATCTTCTGCCAGACAGGGAGGTAGTCCATCAGAGGCCCTGAAGCATACAAAAAATAACTCTCTGTCACACACACGCCACAAGTATTCTTTAACGGTTAAAGAATTGTTTAAGCGAACGTTTTTAACTCAAATCTTTGCTTCTGGGGGTCCCTGGAACAAAATATTTTGAGATGGGGGTCCACGGCCAAATACATATTTTGGGGGTCCTTGACATGAAAAGGGTTGAGCAGCACTGTAAACTGGATTTAAAAGACATTTGTAAAATCAACCTCAAGTCTAAATGTTTTCCACTTCAGGTTACAAACTACAGCAGGGTAAAACATGGCATAACACTGACCTTATAGTACACGCAGTAATGTAAGCAACACAGCTACAGATAATCACATTAATGATGGGTGCACAGTGGTGGAAAAAATAAATACGAGCATTATCGCCGGATATGTGCATGCAGCCTGGTTGCCTTGGTGAAAACTACCTCACACAGCCCGGCTCTGAAAATGTAACCCTTTAGAGTTGGTGGATGGATCGTGTGTGTTTATACAAACGGCGAGATGATGGATTATAATGGATATAACGTTTCTGTGACCGGTTGAAAAGGTTATAAAACACGAAAATCGCTGGCACAGGGTGAGTATATTATGAAAATACTCTGGCAGTCAAAGAGTTAATACCAATTGGTATTGTGTTTTATTACATTACATTACAGTCATTTAGCAGACGCTTTTATCCAAAGCGACTTACAACTACAGGTCTCCGCCAGGTCAGGTAGGTTATTGTGGCCTCCTGGTGGCGCTATAATAGGCCAATGTTTAAAGGGTGCCATTTGTTCTTGGGCCTTGCATGGCAATCGGACACTGCATTCATGATTTGAGGCATTTTGTGCAAAAAAAATGTTTTGCTAAATTAGACCTGCTGGTGGCGCTATAACAGGCCAATGTTAAAAGGGTGGCATTAGTTCCCAACATAGTGTGAATGTGCGTGCAAAGTTTGACCGCAATCGGACGGTGCGTTCATGATTTGCGGAATTTTGTTCAAAACAAGCCACTACAGCAAACTTTAGATGTCAATCTTAGCCAATGAGGATGGAATATGAAAAATCAAACGCATCCGTCTTGATCACATGACTACAGAGATCATGTGTACCGATTTGCGTTAAATTTGGATAAAATTGGGAGTAATATAAAAAAAATTGTTTTACATAAGTCGGCCTCCTGGTGGCGCTATAAAAGGCAGATGTGAAAAATGCAGGGCAAAGGTTTTTCCTTTACCTCTAGGGAGTGCGCATACAAAGTTTTACACAGATCGGTGCAGTTATAGGTAAAAACATGAATCGGCCTGTTATAGCGCCACCATGAGGCTGATTTGAAAATGTTCAAGTGGCATTTATTCCTCGGCATAGTGGGAATGCCCGTGCAAAGTTTCACGGAAATTGCATGCTGTGTTCATGATTTGAGGCATTTTGTTGAAAACGGAGCACTCCTGCAAACTTTGGAAGCCATTTTGAGCCAATCAAGATGGAATATGAAAAATCTGAAAGACCCGTTTCGTTTAATGACTATAGAGATACTGTGTACCGATTTGCGAGATTTTTGGACAAAATCTGTAGGAGTACTGTCAAAAAATATGTTTTGCACAAATCGGCCACCTGGTGGCGCTATAAATGGCCCATGTAAATAATTTGGGGCAGAAGTTCGGAATTGGCATCCAGGGAGTGTGTGTGCACAGTTTCGCTGCGATCAAGCCAACGGTGGCGGAGATTAGCTGCTCACAGACGGACACACACACACACACACACACACACACACACACACGGACGGACGGACAGACAAACGGACGGAGGGTAAAACATACTCTCTCGCCATGCCTTTCGGCCTGGCGGAGACAATAAGTGCATTCAACATAGGTAGGGAACGAAAACTACTAATCACCAGAAGTATTAAGTGCATTTTCTGCAAAAACAAGCAACCAAGAGTATACCTAACGCTAAGGTAAAAGTGCAATATATCAGCTACCTATTTTCCTTAAACAGATGAGGCAACAATAGCAAAATCAAATGAGCAGGAGCTTAAACTAATAAGTGTATCGACTAAACAAGATCCAATAAAACAGTGCAGCAATAACACAAGCGTTCGTACAACTAGTTAACAAGTAGGCCAGGCAGAGAGGATGGATAGTGTTTCCTGAAGAGGTGGGTTTTCAGCCTGCGGCGAAAGATGGGCAGTGACTCTGCTGTCCTGACATCAGTGGGAAGTTCATTCCACCACTGTGGGGCCAGAACAGAAAAGGGTTGTGACCGTGTGGACCGGCCAGAAGGACCCTTGAGTGACGAGGCAATCAGTCGCCCGAGGTGGCAGACCGAAGTGGTCGGGAAGGGGTGTAGGCATCGACCATAGCCCGGAGGTAAGAAGGAGCTGTTCCTTTCACTGCCCTATAGGCTAGCACCAGGGTTTTAAACTGGATGCAAGCCGCTACGGGGAGCCAGTGTAGAGAACGGAGAAGGATAGTTGTGTGGGAGAACTTGTGGCGGTTGAACACCAGACGAGCCGCAGCTTTCTGAACAAGCTCCAGAGGTCTGATGGCAGATGCCGGAGCACCAGCAAGGAGGGAGTTGCAGTAGTCCAGGCGGGAGATGACAAGAGCCTGGATGAGCACCTGGGCTGCCTTCTCCGTGAGGAAGGGGCGAATCCTCCTGATGTTGTAGAGGAGGAATCTGCAGGACCTTGTCACTGATGCAATGTTTGCCGAGAACGACAGTTGATCGTCCAGGGTCACACCCAGATTCTTCGCAGTCCGAGTTGAGGTCACCACAGCATTATCAATGGTGATGGCCATGTCTCGGTGTTGATTAATCACCTTTACAAAGATTTTTGTAAGGACTGGGCATTCGTGGAATGAGCAACACAGCAAAACGTATGGGTCGCTCCTCCAAAACAATTGCCAAAATCACCCAATATGCTTCTGTTGGTAATCGCTCTTGTTTTGAGCAACCTGCCAGCACACACCTGCTGAGAGGTGTGTGCCAGTAGTCACAGGTGAGTGACTGGCACCTGAACATGGGTTCTGCAACTTTGTTGAGTTTGTGTATGCTCCAAGCAGCAACACTGCCCCCATGGAAAGATGCCACCTTTGTCCCTTCATGATAAGGCCCGTGCAATAGGGCAAGTGAAGCTGGTGTTCCTTTACGCAGATTACGCATTATTTGATGATAAATGATATAAAACACAATACCAATTGGTATTATTAAAGTGGAGATATAATTGATCGAAGTTAAGTTTCCAAACTTTTTTTGAGCAGTTTATATAGGGTTGAAGTGGTTAATGTATGTTTTGTAATAATAATCAAAATTAACTAGTAACTATAGTTTTCAAATAATTGTCGTAGAGTTAAAACTACAATATTTGCCTCTGGGATGTAGAAGTACAAGTATTGAAAATTGGAAATACTCCAGTAAAGTAAAAGTACCTCAAAATTGTACTTAAGTACAGTACTTGAGTAAATGTACTTAATTACTTTCCATTACTGCATGTATACTTATGATAGAAGTGATTATTACTTACGTGCCACCAGTCCTACGCCTGGTACATGGTCAGCCAGCAGTCTGAGCAGGAAAAGGATCTTTGTCCTGGATAAAAAACAAAAACGAATAAAAAAGTATGTGTGTGTGTGTGTGTGTGTGTGTGTGTGTGTGTGTGTGTGTGTGTGTGTGTGTGTGTGTGTGTGTGTGTGTGTGTGTGTGTGTGTGTGTGTGTGTGTGTACGTACGTGTGTGTGTGTGTACAAGCTCACGGTGCACGTCGCTCACATCGGCTATTTTCAAAAGAATCTTGGGAAAAAATGTAATACTTTGAAACATTTTAAAAACTTTTTTTTTTCTCTTTATAATTTTTATCCCTCGATTTTGTAACCCTTTTTTCACCCGGTGCCAATTTGCTAAGTGATCCTGGGCACTACACTCCCCCCCCCAGCCTAGGGAGGCCAGGGCCGAGCTCATGCCTCCTTCAATGCATGAGAGCCAACTGACCTTCTTGTCACTTGACAGGGGGAGTTTCCCTGGTTGGACGTAGCGCGTGGAAGGAACACGTTATTCCAACCAGTTCCCTTCCCCTCCATCAGGCGCCCCGGCTGACCAGGGGGAGGCAGTATAGTGACCAGCATTACTACATGTTTTTGTGAGGGTATTAACTACCCTAGGAGACACGGGGAGAACATGCAAACTCCACACCACATCGCCAACCCCAGGGTACCTAGGGTATGGGCGCTGGTGACGCAGAGGAGAAGACACGCCCCCCCAGCGCCCCCGGCGGGAATCGAACCCAGGACCTTCTAGCTGTGAGGCGACAGCGCTACCGACTGCGCCACCGTGCCCCATTTAAAAAACATTTTAACACAAATCTTGGGGTCCCTGGCACAAAATATTTTCAGATGGGGGGACCGTGGCCAAAATACATATTAAATTGGGGCTCCTTGACATTTAAAGACAATTATTACTGCGCCACCTTCCTTGACATGAAAACTTTTGAGAACCACTGATTTGAATCTGCCTGAATCTGCTTAAAGCAGCACTATGTCCCACAAAATTATAAAGTTACACGTTTAAGCAATAACAATCATCCTTCCATAAACGTATAGACTCAGGGGTCCCTCCTAGGGGCTTGACTGCGTTACTATGTATAGGGGAGACAATGAGTTTCATCTTGGCATTTGCCAAGGCACCAAGGCAAAACTGCCAGTCAAAGCGAAGACTGACCAATCACAGCGTGTCCTCGCTGGACATGCTTCAGAGACTCTTGGGTAATGAAGTCAAAAACTGTTTTTTGTGTCCAAAGTGGCCACTGACACCCCAAACTGCAGAGTGCTGCTTAAACAATAACTGGGATAGAAACAGTCAAGATTATCTTACTCAGAGTATCTGTCGTAGAAAGGGGAGCGTAGGAGGTAATACAGCAGCAGGAAGGTTCTCCTCCTCATCTCACTGCGTTCCCAGCGGTTGAGGAATTTGGTTTCACTGAGCAAAGCAAAACTGGAACAAAACAAAGCATTAAGAAGTCAAGGTCCCCTACAGCAGCTCACCATCTCCACGCTTCTTTTCTTTATAAAACTGTCACCTTTGGTTGTGGGTATGTAGAGAGAAACTTGTGTTAAAATAAGAGGATTAGGCCTGTCACAATTATTTGCGATAATCACAATAATTTTTGCTAAATCGTCATAATCTTCTCCATGAAAGATTTTCATACATTTTCAAAGATGTTCAAAATAAATAGTGGAAATTGCAGATCTACAAGCCTGCAATGCGTCGTATGCTTTTGATCGGCATTTTTTTTACAGTAATAAGTTATTAAATATTTCAAGTCATTTCTTTGTACATTTAATTTATTTGTCATATCCACCCTGCGGAATTTGTGCTTACGAAGCCTAAAAAGCCACAGAAATGTAATTTATTTATATTTATACGTTTCAATGTGCAATGCCAAAAAGCACAATCGTTAATCGCAGTATTTGTATGACAATTAATCGCCAAGTACAATTTCATGATGGTGAGAACCCTAAAGATGAAATGAAGTGAGCCTATAAAAAGTATACTGTTCTGACCGCTAGAGGGCAGTGTTGGACTATCATGGACAACCACTCACAACTCCACATGGAGGTTGTAGGGAGGTTTAGCAGGAGGGGAAGTGATAGATACAACCTCCCCAAGGGGAGCGTGCCGTGTTGGACAGCTTTTGAAAGATTTTAGTCATTTTACTTTGGTACTGTAAGTATATTTTGATACCAATCATTTTTTACTTATACTCCACGAAAAAAAAAAATATATAGGCCTATTACTACTAGAGTATTTCTATAATATTGTGGTATTGCTACCGTTAAGTAAAGTAAAAAATCGGATTACTGCTTCCACCACTTTCTGTAAGTGAGTGCTAGATACATTCTACCAGTCAACGTAAAACAACCGTGTTTTACATCCCATTTTAACAACATTCTTCACAACAAGAATAAAAGGATTCAGGCTAAAAATGGACAACGTGGTCTTTTAAATAATGCAATTTCTAATAAAGCAGAGTTTTGTAAAGGCTTTAGATCCAATTATTATTTCCTTTTTTCCCTTCATTATTCTAGTGATAAAGTAATATAATGAGAATAACATGAAATGGATGCTTTACCTGGAAAGGTCCATTACACCAGAGACCAGCCAAGGCTTCCATGAGCGTTTTCCACAAAGTGCCAGACACAGTACTGCATTTACACTTTACATTTAGTGAAAATACTGAAGACATCTGGACTAGAGCAAAAGAAAAGTACTGTAGCAGAGGGAAACGCATAACATAAGTTTTGCCAAGTATGAGAGCACACAACACCTTTGTGTAATCTGTAGCAGGGTTTCCAAAAGTGAGTGCTGTGGCACCTTATGGCAGTGGTTCTCAATCTGAGGGTCGGGACCCCCAGGGGGGTCCCCACATGATTTTGGGGAGTCCCCAGATGACAGCGAAATGACAATTTAGGACTTTTAAGACCTTTATAATACCTTAAAAAACTAAGAAAGAAAGAAATAACATTACTATATCAAAAGTAATCAACCAACAGCACTATTAACCCTTTAAGATCTGGAACGCATCTGTGTCATTTTAGATTTCTTTGGCTATTCGAAAATAGCAGATATACAAGCTCATAGCGCGGCACTGAGCTATGAGCTTGTGGATCTGCTACTTTTTTTTATTGTGAAAATTTGTGCAAATCTTTGAATGTATATATTTTTACAGCAGACATTTGTAACTCAAATCTTTGCTTCTGGGGGTCCCTGGAACAAAATATTTTGAGATGAGGGGCCGCGGCACATATCATTTTGGGGGTCCTTGACATGAAAAAGTTTGAGAACCACGTAAGTAGCAACATACGTTTTTTTCAAAAAACTGTTAGGATTTAGAAGACATTTTGTAGAATTGGCCTCAGGCCTAAATGGGTTAAAAACTGGTCAAATATTGGCCAAACTGTCAAATAATATAAGAAAGAGGCAAAACTTGTGAAAATAGCTATTTTCACAATATTTATCTGTGGAACCGAGTCAAACTAAATGTAATGCCTCAAGTGCTTGTCAGCGTGGGAGGTCCCCAGCTCATATATGATTGTTTTGGGGGGTCACAGCCTTCAAAGGTTGAGAAGCACTGCGTTAGGGTGCCATGATGCCAGTCCACGGATGCCGTGGAATTCATCAATATCACTTCAGTTTAACCACTTAGTAAAACGGACCCGAGTTGCACTGCACTTGGTGCATTCTTTTTCGATCTACACCAAATCTCTTTGTCAAAAATAGCCGTTCTACAAGCTCACAATCGGCCATTTTTAGCAAATGTTCCCGGCCAGAATGAGATGCTGGGGTTCAACAGGTTAAATGCCAAGTAGAAAGCTATTTTCAATCTGTCCAAATGGAGACAAGTTTTCCTCGCGCCATACTGTATCTTAGGGGGAAAGATTTATATATTTACGTGTCATAATATGACATAAATGTAAGATGCTATAAAGTAACAATGTAATTCAGGGGTGCCGTGGATGAAAAAGTTATTTTCAGGGGTGACCTGAGCCAAAAAGGTTTGAGAACCACTGATCTATAGAGTATTGGTTCTGGAAGTGGGGTCCGGGGACCCCCGGGGGTCCTTGGGGGGTTCCAGGAGGTCCCCAGCAAAAATGGTTAATATAGCGTCACAATCATTTTAACCACTTTATCCATTTATATGTTAGCTATTCAAAAATAGCAGATCTACAAGCTCACAGCGCTTCACTTCGTGCCACGCTGCAAGCTTTTACATCTGCTATTTTTGAAATATTTTGAAAAATTCTTCAATATATTTTTTTAAATCTTCTCTTCTGGGGGTCCCTTGCACAAAACCTTTTCAGATAGGGGTCTGTGGCCAAATACATATTAATTTGTGGGTCCTTGAAGTTGAGTGTTGAGCTGTATCCAGGCCAGCCCATAGGAATCCACCGGTCTTCATCAGGTCTCCTGACCTGATGAAGACCCACAGTGGTCGAAACATTGTTTGTACTACTACATACATGTTCTATGGGAGCTACAGTGTGCGAACTTCCCTGACCCCCTGGCTGGAAACCTCTCAAGTGCAAGACAGAGTGCTGTATTTATAGATTAGATTTAGGGTCAACAGTTCTCAGAGAGGAGCAGTTGCACTGACATTAGTATATTAGCTCTTGAAACTACCATGCATATTTCTGGACAGATATGGAAGCCATAAAACGTTTCTTTAAATTTCAAGCACCCTCAGTTTGGCATGCATGAGGCCACAATCCTGCATAACTCTGAGAGTGTACAAATGGACCCACAAGGGCAGCACTTGGCACATGCCCAGTGACAAAACTAGTAGTAACTGGTGCACTGACCATGGCATTACTGTGCTTGATTGACCTGCCAACTGGCCTGACCTGAACCCCATAGAAAATCCATGTTGTATTGTCAAGAGGAAGATGGGAGACACCAGACTCAGAATACAGATCAGCTGAAGGCTGCCATCTAGGCAAAACTGGCTTCCATAAAGGGGGGCGCATGCTACCATTTTCGGTGGTCACCTTATCACCGCGGTGGTGATAGAGAGAGATCTCTCTATCATAGAGAGCGCTCTCTCTATCACCTAAAAGGTGATAGGGTGACCACCTCATTTGGTAGCATGCGTGGGCCTTAACACCTCAGCAGTGCCACAGGCTGATTACCTCCATGCCACGCCGCATTGATGAAGTAAATTGTCCAAAAGTAGCCCAAGTTTCACTTTTCAAATTATATTACAGAAAAAAGAAAAAAAAAGAGACAATACTACAACAAACAAGAAGAACAAACTGATCTTCCACCAGAGCAGTATACGTTATATCGGGGGTCTTCAATGTTTTGCAGGCCAAGGACCCCTTAGCTGAGAGAGAGATGAAGCAGGGAGGGACCCTTCCCCCCTACATGTTGTATAAAATTAAGTTGCAGATTAAACTTTTTCATAAATAGCTTCATAGACTGACTTGACAGAACTATCATCAGTGCTGTGTAAATTGATGTTTTGTTTACACATTATCTACCAATAAGGTTGATCCATGTTAGTAACATTAATGCCTGGATGAATTTTCAGACATTTAACCTCTTAACCTTTAACCTCTTCACCTTTGGCTCTGTTTTTCCCCCCATCTACACCAAACCTCTTTGCCGGAAAAATTGCCGATCATTGGTTATTTTTCAGCTAATGTTTCCCTCAGAATACAGATGCTAGTGGCTAGCTAATGTAAAAAAAAAAAAATCCTATCATTTGGCCTGTAGTAACTCTGTTGACTCTTATGTGAAGGATACAGTGTGCAAGCGGTCGTCCAATGTATACGGACTCAGCTATGGTCTCGCAGAGGCCCAGATCTGTGGCTGTTCTGTTGAGCTCCTCTTTGACGCTGCTGTCCTGACTGGGTGCTGCCCACAGTCTGGCCTGCAGTGTGGAGCCTGTTAACCCATTAAAACCAGGAAAGAATCTGTGTCATTTTTAGATTTATCTGGCTATTCAAAAATAGCAGATCTACAAGCTCATAGCGCGGCACTAGCTTGTAGATCTGCTATTTTCGAAAAATCATGAAAATCATGAAAATGTGATATACAAGCTCATTGCGCGGCATGAGCTTGTATATCTTGTATATTATTTTTGAATAGCCAAATAAATCTTAAAATGACACGGATGCGTTCTCGGTCTTAAAGGGTTAAAACCGGGAAAGCATCAGTGTCATTTTAGATTTGAGCATTAGCAACATACGTTTTTTCAGAAGGATTCTGTTCTTAGGATTTAGAACAGTGGTTTAGAACGGTGGTTCAACAAGCTCACAGAGCGTCTATTCTTTAACTTAAAAAAAAAAAGAAATCTTGAAACAAATCTTCTCTTCTGGGGGGTCATATACAAGTCATATAAATGCCAAATACATGTCATTTTGGGGGTCCTTGGCACAAAGAAGTTTGAGAACTACTGATTTAGAAGGCATTTGTAGAATCGGGTTAAACCATAAACACACATGATTCAACACATAGCATCATGACATAGGTTTTGGCAAAACAGTCATGAAACTACACCAGTAGACCGACAACCAGTGTAGTTACCCCAGTGGGCTTGTTTCTATAGTGTAGTTGCTTATTTGGGCTACCTTCCTAATGTTGTTTAAATCAGTATTTTTCAAACATTTGTGATGTCAAGGACCCCCAAATTAATATGGAATGGTCCGTGCAGACCCACACCTGAACATATTTTGTGCCAGGGAGGGACCTCAGTACAAGATTTGTGTTCACTTTATACTTTATATCACTTTTTCAAGATCTTTTGGGATATAGCAGAACTACAAGCTCACAACTATTGTTGATGCATATCGTAAAACTGATTGCTTCTTTTGGGCTGGCCGCTTGTTTCTCTTGCAAAATCTGGCAACACTGTCGACAACTCTACCTATCAATGACAGTAGATGTGTATGAATAATATATGCGTTATTATTAATATGAATGATGTCTCAACTCTGCCTCTATCAATGACAGTAGATGTGTATGAATAACATGAGTTATTATTATGAATGATATCTCAACTCCGTCTCTATCAATGACAGTAGATATGTATGAGCTCCAGTATGAAAGCCGTCTCACCAGCAGTGCCTAGATGCCTCATGACTCGTCCAGAACGCTGGCCCACAAAGCATGGCTCACTCTGCACGTCTTCATGGCTGTCATCTAAACCAGGACGAGCACAAAAAGCACATTATCTGGAGTACAACAGAGCCCAGCCAATATATCAGTCGGCCAATACTGGGCCTATATATAGAGAACCAAATTCTGACATAACTGACAATAGAGGCCGCCATCCAAGAGGGTCACATAGTTATTTTTTCTATTGAAAATATCATAGGGTCATCTTAGATCGCCTCATCCTATATATTAAACTTGGCTTAAGGGACCTCTGACCATAGAGTTATAATATATCTAGAGGGCGTTGCCCCGCCCCCAGCTATTCATTTCTATTAAAGTGCTCAATGGTGTTTTGAAGCACCCGGAAGTAAGAATAGGAACCAATATGGAACCAATATGAACCAATGGAATGGATCCATGGGTCGTGACGCGTCGTGAGCATGCGCACAAAACGGAGACGTTGCACGCGCAGTAGCATTTAAGTGCATTCTCAGATTTGACCACCAGGCTTGGCCGCTTCACTGTTCTACCGTAGTTCTGGGGGCTTGCCTCTGACACTCTCATGTCACCATGGAGTGTGATATCTAACCTCAACATGTTGTCATGGCATCAAGCACAAACAAATCAGTCAGCTCCTTATACAGTATGGGCACAAAAGGGGGCACGCCCATATATGGGCATATACTGATGACATCTGTGGATCTCCATGTATGGGAATAAAAGGGATAAGGACTGACAGAGATCTCCATATTTGGGCATAAAAGAGATAAGGGCTGACAGATACAGAGATCTCCATATATGGGCATATCAGTCGGATCTATCAATATCATAATTGTTTTACCCCTTATATTGGCATCGGCCTCAAAATCCAGTATGGGTTGGGCTCTAAATACAATCACATTTATCTCATCCCTAGATCATTGTTTCAAGAACCCTCCCAAAACTGGAAAATAGTTTAGTTTGTTATTGGAACCCAATTGCCAAACGACTGACCGTGTTTATCTCATGGGACTGAAAACAGAAAAGTTAAATAAATTCTATTTAACCTTCAAAATAAACTCATGCACTAGTCTGTTTGTGTTCAAGTACGTAATGTGCCTTGAGTAAGGGATACCCGATTACCCATCCCCATAAATATATAAAAGTATATATTTTTACCAGTTTTTACCCATCGGGTATCCGTGGGTACTGCAGAAGTCTATGGTGAGGTGAGTAATGTATGCGGTAACACTTAACTTAAAACTTTTACTCACTTAAAACTTTGTAATTGTTATGTATAAAGACACTTTATAACCAACTAAGTATGTTGGTTATGTGCTATTCCATTGAGCTTATAATGCATTGTGACCAGCACTTATAATACTTCATACAATCTTGTTATATGTTGTTATGCATAATTATAAACATCTATAAGCGTATTATGAAGCTTTATAAGTGCATTATAATGCATTATAAATGTGATTATAATGCATTATAGACCCGACCTTTAACACATTCACTGCCATTGATGTAGATCTCTTACGCAACCTATGAATGATCCCTTGACTGCAAGAGAAGGAATGGACGGATGGGACGTCATCCCAAAAATATTCAGTTCCGTCCACTCCTATGTTATGAGATGTAAAAAAACACATCTAGCTCGGACTTCTTCTTTTTTTGGTGAAAACAAGCCATTTCAACTGTCGATTACAACAGAATGGACGATAGCGTAAAAAAAAAAGATTGTTCCGGTGGATAGCTGAGAGCCCCTCCCCCCAGACAGCTTTTGTTTACATCCGTGGCTCTCCGTGGATCGTCAAAATAATGTAAAAAACGCTGGCAGCAGCAGATGAATTAATTAATTAATACCTGGCAGTGATTGTGTTAAGTAAAGTGTTACGCAAGTATGTTTTGTAATATCAGAGGTGTTTGATATTTTGGGTGTGTTCCTTCTAATGAGTACTGACCTCCATTAGAAAACTCTGCCTCTCTGTCAAGCGGTATTATGGGAGGAGACGTTTGGATGCCAGATTTGTACCATAGAAGAAGAACAAAGCGCAAAATTGCCCTAGGAAAGAATATGGAGAGAAAATGTATTTTAAATAAATGAATAAATTAATAAAATAAACGTAATATTTGTACATGGTCTACAAGAAATGAAAGAAATAGTTTGACCCTTGCCCACTCACACCCACAGTGTGACCTTAGCAGTGTGGCAAAAACAGGCGATCTACAAGCTCACGACGCGTCGCTTTTCAGAGCGCGACACCCACACGCAGCCAAGCATAAAATGACTGGTGTTAGTTCTGCTGGATCTCTTGTCCACTAGTCCCTCCCTAACAGTCTGGTTTAGAGAGTTTCTAGTTGTTGACAAAATTGTCAACATAGTCATAGTTTTAGTCATCATAGCTTATTTTGTCAGTGAAAAAAGGTAGTCTGTGAACATTTTCTGTCAAAGTTTTAGTCAACAAAATTAACACTGGTGTGTGTGTGTATGTGTATGTGTATGTGTGAGTGTGTGTGTGTGTGTGTGTGTGTGTGTGTTAGCGATAATTGTGCCCCGGATTGAACCCATTCAATCCGGGGACGCTCTGTCATTTTAGATTTCTTTGGCTATTCAAAAATAGCAGATATACAAGCTCATATCACGGCACTCGGTGCCACGCTATGAGCTTGTAGATCTGCTATTTTTTTGCAAATCTTTGAATATATATATATTTTTAAAGCGAACATTTTTAACTCAAATCTGGGGGTCCGCAGCCAAATACATATAATTTTGTAGAAAAAATGATATGCATAAAAATATATATATATATATATATTCAAAGATTTGCAAAAATGTTGATTATGTATGATTTTTGAATAGCCAAAGTATAAGATAATGGTTAACATTTTTAAATGACATGTTTTCCCGGTCTTAATGGGTTAACATGAGCATGTCCTTATGGAGGAAGGTAGCCATACTTTGCCATTTGGACGAGTCCAATGACCAGCCAGCGTCCAGCCTCCCCCCACAGCTTGGTGGATCCCATCTCCAGGAACACCTCTACGTACTCAAGTACTGACAGCCATGTGAGCAGCCTCTGCTGAGAGAGAGACTGGAACAAAATAAAAAGATCATGTACAATTGTAATGCCCCTGACTACCACTGTGAGTAATGTTATGTTGATTGTACATCAGTATGAAACCTGGGGCGAACCAAACGGTATATGAGATACCAAGAGTCAAAGGTTGTGGCAAGAGTTATTTTTATATATATTATACATTTCTCTTTGGAATGAGCTACCTCTGTGTGTCAGGCAGTCTCAATCTAAACTGTCCTATAAAAAAGATACTGTTATGGAATAAGCTACAAGCTAGTGATGCACTTTAGATTTGTGTTTTTATGGTTTGATATTTGTGCAGGGATTTTAGGTGGTCTTCAGTGTTTTGTATGTTGTAGTTCATGTGACGTGCTGCGTGCTATGTAATGTAATGTATTGGTATTTTATTACGCTTTGGGTGTAAGTTATAGTGTGTTTACTCGTATTTCTTTTGCCCAAATCAAATCAATCAAAATCCTTTATGCCTGATTTATACTTGGTTGCACGCTGCTGTCTTGCACTGAAAATAGCTGCTCTCCAAGCTCACAACGCGTTGGTGTCAGTGCACGACATGTGTGGCATCTAAGTATAACTGAGGCTTTATTCTCCGTAGTACAACGGTGTTGCTTGCTAAAAAAAGAACAGATTTACATCAAAGACATCGTACAACCTACGTTCACAGTAGGGTTGTAGTCGAGACCACCTAAAGGGAGTATAAGTCAAGACCAAGTCCGAGGGGGGGCGAGTCCGAGTCAAGACCGAGAGGCCAGGGAGGGGGTCGAGTCCGAGTCAAGACCGAGACCGAGACCGACGGGAGGCGAGACCGAGTCGAGACCGACCGGAGGCGAGACAGAGTCGAGACTGAGACCAGAATTATTAATATTTTTTTCTTATTTGATAGAAAATGTTCAAATCAGCCTCATGGTGACGCTGACAGGCCGATTCACGTTTTTACCTATAACTTTGCAAACTCCCTACTAGAGGCCAAGGAAAAACCTTTGCCCTGCATTTTTCACATCTGCCTTTTAGAGCGCCACCAGGAAGCTGACTTTTGTAAAACAAATTTGTTGCTATTACTCCTTCAGATTCTGTCCAAAAATCACGCAAATCAGTACACAGTATCTCTATAGTCATGTGATCAAGACGGATGTGTCCGATATTTCATATTGCATCCTAATTGGCTAACATTAGCTTCCAAAGTTTGCAGGATAGGTCAGTTTGGAACAAAATGCCTCAAATCATGAACGCAGCGTGCGATTTCCGTGAAAATTTCCACACACATTCCCACTAGGCAGAGGAAGAAATGCCACCCTTTTCACATTGGCCTGTTATCGTGCCTGTTATTAGTTTTTATTTTGACATTTAAAAAATTATTTGCATCTTTTAACTCATTCACTGCCAGAACTTTTCAAAGTCGTTTTAGTCGTTCTAGGCAGGGAATGAGTTAATGAATGGCAGAGCAATAAGCTATTTAGTTATTTTTACTGAATTAATTACATCTCAATGGTAAACCTAGACCAAACAACAATGACCAAATTGACAAATGAGCCATTATCATCATTACACATTAATGTTCCTTACAGACAGAACAATGAAAACTACTCCCCTTTAATGACAAGGAACCACCATTACATAGCACATCGATATGTGCTACTTTAATGACTGAATTACATGTGAATGGTAAAGCTATTGACCTATCCATGACTAAGTCTCACACCCCCAGCAATGAATCAGTGTTTCAAACACTGGTGAGACATTCAATTTAAACACACTGTCATTCAATATGCGTTTGCATCTTCAGTTTTAAAATATGTAAACGTCATAATAACAGGCTACAGTAGTTATATATATATTTTTTTTAAAAGCTGATCTACAAGCTCACAATGCGTCCCATGGCGACGCATTGTGACCAGGCCTGGAATTTCATCATTTTAGGGGCAAGGCCACTTGGCCTTTGGTGTTGTAATTTTTTAGGGCACAAAGGCCAAATGCCAGTTTTTTTTTTTTTAAGTCCACGGACATAATGAATTTAATTTGAAGGTTAATGATGATTTTATTTTAATATAGTGTGAAAAGGCTCGAACGGCCAAGGCTCCAAAGACAGTCAGAGATGCATTTTGGGTGTTTTTATTTCGCCCAACTCCTCCATCGAACTCCAGTGCAAGAATATATACATTAGCAACAATAATACTGGCCTAAAAGTCCAAAATAAAGCAATGAGAACAATAAATAAGCACTTAAGGCAAACACGTATAAACAAGACCCAACTGGATAAAAGCTCTCTTCAGGCTAAACCTTGATCACACAAGGACCTGTAGCTCTCCCTCAGGGATGTTACTTGTGTTTCTGCCCATAGCTAACTAACTGTCTGTCCCTGCAGCCTCCTTTAAATAGGGAGTGGATCCTACCACAGGACACAGAACCAATTAGCAACAATTCCAAATACTTCCATAAATACTCCCAGAGCTTTCCCAGTGCCACAGTATAAAAGTAACCTAAACATTCCTAATGATGCGTTACAATTAAACAAACATAACTTGGGTAAAGACTCAATGATAGTTTAAATAAACACAATACTCCTAAAGCATATGAAACACCCCTCTCCTCCACAGCACTTGGCACCTTCCCAATCAAGGGGATTGCCACCAGCAGTGTAGGAGAGACAACCAGCAAACAATCAGTGAACCTTTCATTATCAATACACCAGTTTAAAACCATTAGTCCTTGCATAACTTTCAAATGCAGTCAGATGTGTGTATGTGTATATAGGGCACGGGTTGCCCCGTGACATTTCCCCCCCCTTCTGAAGACGCCCTTTATGGCGTTTTGGAAAGGGAAGTCCACTCCACAGTTCACTGACCCATTCCCCCATAATGGAAAGGACCCAAATGGCGAATGTGTGCTCATGTTCTTCCACCCACCCACTTTGGTTCTCCCAGTGGCACCGGTGCTGCCGCCGTTTCTGCTGCCGCCGCCGACCCGTCGCTGCCACCGACAGGCTCAGCAGCACCAGCATGCGCACTTGGCTGCGCCCTGGTTGCCTCACTGTCCACTGGAGCCGTGTGATCTGGTGGTTGAGAACTTTGAACATCTGTTCGTTCCACTCCTTCTCAAACTTCCTCGTGGCCAAACCCGCCTCTCTGGAAGTGGTTGTGTCCACCTTGGGCTGGAAACCTTCCTCGATGGCTCCCCCTGTGGCACCCTCTTCCTTCAAGGACGTGGCTCGCTGCTGCTGGTGATGGTTTTTGGAAGGCATTCTGGATTGTCTTTTCTTTACTTCTGACACCACATGTGAAAAGGCTCGAACGGCCAAGGCTCCAAAGACAGTCAGAGATGCATTTTGGGTGTTTTTATTTCGCCCAACTCCTCCATCGAACTCCAGTGCAAGAATATATACATTAGCAACAATAATACTGGCCTAAAAGTCCAAAATAAAGCAATGAGA
Source organism: Gymnoscopelus braueri (assembly GCF_963280865.1). Classification (NCBI taxonomy): domain Eukaryota; kingdom Metazoa; phylum Chordata; class Actinopteri; order Myctophiformes; family Myctophidae; genus Gymnoscopelus; species Gymnoscopelus braueri. The sequence continues at coordinate 66,077,313 of NC_137603.1, read as the reverse complement.
ACAATAAATAAGCACTTAAGGCAAACACGTATAAACAAGACCCAACTGGATAAAAGCTCTCTTCAGGCTAAACCTTGATCACACAAGGACCTGTAGCTCTCCCTCAGGGATGTTACTTGTGTTTCTGCCCATAGCTAACTAACTGTCTGTCCCTGCAGCCTCCTTTAAATAGGGAGTGGATCCTACCACAGGACACAGAACCAATTAGCAACAATTCCAAATACTTCCATAAATACTCCCAGAGCTTTCCCAGTGCCACAGTATAAAAGTAACCTAAACATTCCTAATGATGCGTTACAATTAAACAAACATAACTTGGGTAAAGACTCAATGATAGTTTAAATAAACACAATACTCCTAAAGCATATGAAACACCCCTCTCCTCCACAGCACTTGGCACCTTCCCAATCAAGGGGATTGCCACCAGCAGTGTAGGAGAGACAACCAGCAAACAATCAGTGAACCTTTCATTATCAATACACCAGTTTAAAACCATTAGTCCTTGCATAACTTTCAAATGCAGTCAGATGTGTGTATGTGTATATAGGGCACGGGTTGCCCCGTGACATATAGTACAAGAATAGTATATCTATCTGTGTAATATAACCCATTTATAATATAATAATGTATTGGCAAATGACCAATATTTGTACTAATTTTTATTGGTCTCAATATTTGCTACTATGACAGCATTTCACGGCCTGGGTAGGTAAACCTGGCCTGGCGGAGATATGCCCTGTTGCACACAGCAGAACAACAGGTGAAGGCAATGAACTTAAACGAGGACTGTGCTTCAGCAAAAACAGCTCAAACTATGTCAAACTGTCACATTCTAGTTGCTGAAATAAACTTTCCATTTAGATAATTGTTGACAAACAAACAGAACATGGATGTTATTTGCAAAATGATTATTTATTTCTTCCATTTGTTTTGTGTGACATTGATAGCCTATAACTTTGAATTTGTTTGCAGTTAATTTCTATTGCTTACTAGATATTAAGACTAATCATTTTGGGATTTCGCTGTATTTTGTCAAATGTATTAATCTATATTTTGCTGTTGATCAAGCGTCGGGTTTTGTGATTAGATGCACACACGCGCTGCCAGCCACTGACAATCAATAATGTACGCAAGGAAACCTTACTGAAAGCCGTCTCTAATCATCTTTAGAGAATCGTTCGTCTCGTTTATTAAAACAACCACAGGCTACACAGTGAACACACAATAAATAAATAAACACCTGGAAAGCTTGCGCTGTTAGTGGAAATAAATAAAAAAATATATAAACTAGAGGGACATGGCAGAGTGTGTTCTGCTGCTGCTGCGCTGTCAACCACGAGATGATAAGCTCCAAGACAGCTGTCCATAAGCACCAGACAGCTCTCTTAGAATGTTAATGTGAATAGGCTCCTCATAATATGGGTATAATTTTATTATACAGCAGCCTATAACTAATGAGGCCCATCAGCTCACGGAAGCCTTTCCCCTCGACAACGCTAATAGTAGGCATAATATCTTCATCTATCATCTTGGCTGCCAAATCAGTGATCTTTTCTGCCCACCGGTCATCACAATGACTAGGTTTCACGGTGAAGTCTACCATTCTGCTTTGCTTCGGTGAAGGGCAGGCTTGGGGGCCAGGTGTCTCGCTTTAACTTATTCAGTGCCAAGTAAATATATACTTAATTGTCAATAGTGCCAGCGATTTTCAAACGGACAAGGCGTCACTAGGGCTGTCATCCGTTGCTGAACATTGGAACATATGAATACAAATTACATTTCGGTTTCGCTTTTAGCCTAGGCTTTGAAGTTGCACAGGGGAGATATGACAAATAACTTAATCTGAGTTCCCAGAAGTTTTCGCCAGCTCTCGCATACAAACGGGAGGGGCGAGGAACTTCTGGGCCAAAACCCCTGTATTCGTGGGCGGGACGTAACTTACGCTCAGAATCTGAGCGGACACGCCTCTTACCAGTCTGAGAGCTGTGCAACTCGTCTAAGAAGTCCGACTAGAGGCAATCAGCAGTACACAACAATGGCGGCCGCAATTTCTCAAGGGGAAATTGCTTCCAGTCGCTCCTATTTACATGTAACACCCACTGCATGTGGATCCCGCCCCCTTTTCTTCATTGGCTGTTGATTTGAATCAGAACGCAGTGGACTCGCCCCTGCTGTCCAGGCTTTGAGCCGAAGCCTCCCAGACTACAAATAACCTAAATACACAAATAAATGACTGACATATTTAATAACTTTATACTAAACATTAATAGTGGAAATAGCCCATCTACAACGCGTAGATGTGCAATTTCCACAATTTTTTAAAACATTTTAAACATGGAAACGATTATGACGATTATGAAAAACAATTGCGATTACGCGATTATGTAATTAATTATTGTGACAGGCCTAACCGTTAAGACCTGATTAAAAAATAATCTTCTAAATCCTAACAGTTTTCTGAAAAAAGTATGTTGCTACTGTGGTGCTCAAACTTTTTCAATGTCAAGGACCCCCAAAAAAGTGTGAATTGGACAGCAGACCCTTATCTCAAAATATTTTGTTCCAGGGACCCCCAAAAGCAAATTTGAGATTTGAGTTCAAAATGTGTATACATACATACAGACATATATATCCAAAGATTTGCACAAATGTTCACGATTAAAAACTTTTGCTGGGGATCCCCTGTAAGCCCCCCCAAGGACCTCTGGAGGTCCCCGGACCCCACGTTGAGAACTTCAGTGCTATATACTGTATATAGCTCAAATGTAAAATGACACAGATGCTTTCCCGGTTTGAATAGGTTAAGCCAATGTTTACTCACCATAGCCAGGGTGCATCTGAGCTTTTTGCGCAGAATGCCATCATTAAACAGCACGAGAAGGTTGGAGGCAGAGTACACTGTAAAGCAACGCAAGAGGAAAAGGACTCAGTCAAAACAACCTAAACCCACAAAACGAGCCCAATAATAAACAGCCACCAGAATACTGATATTTCTCTACTACTGCTTGATTACATGCGTCTATCTTTTAGCTGTACTGAGAGTTTATTACACATTGACATAGCATTTAGTTCTTTCATGTCAAGGACCCCCCGCCAAATTGACATGAATTTGGCTGGGGGGACCCCATCTGAAAATATTTTGTGCCAGGGACCACCAGAAGAGAAGATTTGTGTATAAATAAATAAATAAATAAAAACAAGACAAGACTAGACAAGACAAGACAAGGCGCACACGCACACACACAGACACACACACACACACACACACACACACACACACACACACACTCTTACCCAATTCAGAAAGCTCATGGGAGTCTGCAAATCGACCTGCAAAATAACATTACATTATTGAACATTACATTCTGGAACAAAAACTTTGAGATGGGGGTCCGCAGCCAAATATATCTTTTTGGGGGTCCTTGACACGAAAAGGTTTGACTGACTTAGACCTTTCAAAATGTCAAACGGGGAATAGACACCGGTTCTCTCAAGTGCCAAGAAGAAGTAGTCAGGTTACACAGTAGTATAACTCACCTGATATCAGGCAGAACACCGTGGTACGACCAGTGGTGTAAAGTAACTAAGTACATTTACTCAAGTACTGTACTTAAGTACACTTTTGAGGCATGTTTACTTTACTGGAGTATTTCCAATTTCCAGTACTTTTACTTCTACTCCACTACATCTCATCGGCAAATATTATACTTTTACTCCACTACAATTATTTGAAAAAAATATATATATAATATATAAATTGTTCTATTATTATAAAACATACTTTAACCACTTTAGACCTATTTTATACATAGGCTATTTTAAAATAGCAGATCTACAAGCTCACAACACGGTGTGAGCACCGTGTTGACTAAAATGTTTGAAAATAGCCGATCTACAAGCTTTTCAAAAAATGTAGTACTTTTGTACTTTTACTCAAGTAACATTTTGAACACAGGCCTTTTGCTTGTAACAGAGTATTTTTTCTAAATGTATTGTATTTATTAATGTGTTTGTGTGAACGTGTTGAATGTCCAGTAACCTTTGGTTTTAAAATTACAAAGGAAGCTTACCACACAAGGCCTTATAAATAAATAAAATACAATGTTGCTCTCTACGAACTGCGAGAGATGGCCAACCCACTTTATCATGTAAAATACTGTGTGATAATCATCACCAGTAATAAAACATAGGACACTGTGGTAGACTGTTTCAAGAGGCTTCAGTGTGGAGACTCGAGAGTGAAGCATGTGTGGTATCTCTTCCACTGCCGACAACCCATATGTGGTATCTGAAAACCACAGACTTAAAGGTTTTATTGCACTTTTGTAGTTGCCAACAACGCCATATTGTAGATAGTTTGTTGCTCCAGAGATTTCATAACATAACATACACATTTGTTAGCATTATTTAACTTCACAAGTCTACTTTGGCCTGTACAGACAGGAGAGTGTATTCAGAGAGGTGCCTGTTGGTCTGAGCTGGGTGGGGGTTACAATTAACATTATCTTTGTTGTTTACCTGGGAGACAGAGAGAGGTTCTATGCATCTGTCTCCATCCCCCTTCCTGCCCCAGATAAGTTGCAAATGTCTTGGGCAGGGGGTGGGGTCTTACCTTTGAAAGCTCACACACCCACATGTACCCTCTTTAGATCTCACTACTATAAATATATACTGAAATGAATAAACTGGAAGAAAGAAACCTCACTGACTAGTGAAGACTCAAATTCATTCTACAACCATTCATACTCATCTCTGGAGCAACAAACTATCTACAATATGGCGTTGTTGGCAACTACAAAAGTGCAATAGAACCTTTAAGTCTGTGGTTTTCAGATACCACATATGGGTTGTCGGCAGTGGAAGAGATACCACAGGCGTTTAAGTCGGCAGTCGCGTTGGTTTGGTTTTTTGGGGATGCAAGTCTCCAGGTGCATATACAGTATATCCCCATAGTCAAATACAGACATTATGACAGATTGAATAATAGTCTTTCTGCTGCAAAAGAAAAACAGGACCTGTTTCTGTAGAGGAAACCAATTTATCCTCACTATGAGGTAGGACAGAGCTACTCACCTATTATGAGGTAGGACAGAGTTACTCACCTGCTATGAGGTAGACAGAGCTACTCACCTGCTATGAGGTAGGAGTCAGGACAGAGTACTCACCTGATATGAGGTAGGACAGGGTACGCACAGTGCTCTCTAGGTGAGCCGTGGTTGCAGGGTTCTTCCGAACAAACTCACTGTAGCGCTCATACAGCCGAGTCACTTTGTCCATGTACACTTTGGCCATTTTAACTTCACTTTTAGTACTTGAATTAGGATTAGGATTAGGATTTATAACTTGTGAAAGTTGTCATTCAGAATGTTTCCAGCGCATCGCGGGACTCCCCACCATATCTATGCCCACCAACGCTTACACTAGCTGTGTTCCGTGAGCAGAAATAACAGCTGTGTTCCGTGAGCAGAAATAACTTATCACAAATAAGACTTCCGGTCGACGATCTCTTCAGAATAAGAGTACCCTCTAGAGTTTTAGAGGCCATTGAAAACCATTGAAAAACGGTTCATTTGCACATTAAAACTATAAATTAAGCATTTAAACGAAGCTATACACAACACATATTATGTTTCTGTGTAACAAAAACGTTTTTAAAAACATAAAAAAATTATCTAAATGGCGCTGTTCAAAGGAGTGCATAGCCTATAGAAATTGGACACTGGACCGGAAACGGCTGGGGATGCCAACACTTGTGACATACGCACGCGTTCGGGGAGACCACCTCTACAACGCCACACTCTCCGCTAAGCGGGAGAGGTGTAGAAAAAAGTGTGGCGGACCGTCCAGTGAGGTCAGAGGTCAGGAAAGTGCCGTTTTCAGACAATAGTGGACACTGGACCGGAGACGGCTGGGGATGCCAACACTTGTGACATACGCACGCGTTCGGGGAGACCCCCTCTACAACGCCACACTCTCCGCTAAGCGGGAGAGGTGTAGAAAAAAGTGTGGCGGACCGTCCAGTGTGGTCAGAGGTCAGAAAAGTGCCGTTTTCAGACAATAGTGGACACTGGACCGGACACGGCTGGGGATGCCAACACTTGTGACATACGCACGAGTTCGGGGAGACCCCCTTTTACAACGCCACACTCTCCACTAAGCGGGAGAGGTGTAAAAAAAAGTGTGGCGGACCGTCCAGTGTGGTCAGAGGTCAGAAAAGTGCCGTTTTCAGACAATAGTGGACACTGGACCAGAGACGGCTGGGGATGCCAACACTTGTGACATACGCACGCGTTCAGGGAGACCCCCTCTACAACGCCACACTCTCTGCTAAGCGGGAGAGGTGTAGAAAAAAGTGTGGCGGACCGTCCAGTGAGGTCAGAGGTCAGAAAAGTGCCGTTTTCAGACAATAGTGGACACTGGACTGGAGACGGCTGGGGATGCCAACACTTGTGACATACGCACGCGTTCGGGGAGACCCCCTCTACAACGCCAAACTCTCCGTTAAGCGGGAGAGGTGTAGAAAAAAGTATGGCGGACCGTCCAGTGTGGTCAGAGGTCAGAAAAGTGCCGTTTTCAGACAATAGTGGACACTGGACCGGAGACGGCTGGGGATGCCAACACTTGTGACATACGCACGCGTTCAGGGAGACCCCCTCTACAACGCCACACTCTCCGCTAAGCGGGAGAGGTGTAGAAAAAAGTGTGGCGGACCGTCCAGTGAGGTCAGAGGTCAGAAAAGTGCCGTTTTCAGACAATAGTGGACACTGGACCGGAAACGGCTGGGGATGCCAACACTTGTGACATACGCACGCGTTCGGGGAGACCACCTCTACAACGCCACACTCTCCGCTAAGCGGGAGAGGTGTAGAAAAAAGTGTGGCGGACCGTCCAGTGAGGTCAGAGGTCAGGAAAGTGCCGTTTTCAGACAATAGTGGACACTGGACCGGAGACGGCTGGGGATGCCAACACTTGTGACATACGCACGCGTTCGGGGAGACCCCCTCTACAACGCCACACTCTCCGCTAAGCGGGAGAGGTGTAGAAAAAAGTGTGGCGGACCGTCCAGTGTGGTCAGAGGTCAGAAAAGTGCCGTTTTCAGACAATAGTGGACACTGGACCGGACACGGCTGGGGATGCCAACACTTGTGACATACGCACGCGTTCAGGGAGACCCCCTCTACAACGCCACACTCTCCGCTAAGCGGGAGAGGTGTAGAAAAAAGTGTGGCGGACCGTCCAGTGAGGTCAGAGGTCAGAAAAGTGCCGTTTTCAGACAATAGTGGACACTGGACCGGACACGGCTGGGGATGCCAACACTTGTGACATACGCACGCGTTCGGGGAGACCCCCTCTACAATTCCACACTCTCCGCTAAGCGGGAGAGGTGTAGAAAAAAGTGTGGCGGACCGTCCAGTGAGGTCAGAGGTCAGAAAAGTGCCGTTTTCAGACAATAGTGGACACTGGACCGGAGACGGCTGGGGATGCCAACACTTGTGACATACGCACGCGTTCGGGGAGACCCCCTCTACAACGCCACACTCTCCGTTAAGCGGGAGAGGTGTAGAAAAAAGTATGGCGGACCGTCCAGTGAGGTCAGAGGTCAGAAAAGTGCCGTTTTCAGACAATAGTGGACACTGGACCGGAGACGGCTGGGGATGCCAACACCTTTGACATACGCACGCGTTCGGGGAGACCCCCTCTACAACGCCACACTCTCCGCTAAGCGGGAGAGGTGTAGAAAAATGTGTGGCGGACCGTCCAGTGAGGTCAGAGGTCAGAAAAGTGCCGTTTTCAGACAATAGTGGACACTGGACCGGAGACGGCTGGGGATGCTAACACTTGTGACATACGCACGCATTCGGGGAGACCCCCTCTACAACGCCACACTCTCCGCTAAGCGGGAGAGGTGTAGAAAAAAGTGTGGCGGACCGTCCAGTGAGGTCAGAGGTCAGAAAAGTGCCGTTTTCAGACAATAGTGGACACTGGACCGGAGACGGCTGGGGATGCCAACACTTGTGACATACGCACGCGTTCGGGGAGACCCCCTCTACAATTCCACACTCTCCGCTAAGCGGGAGAGGTGTAGAAAAAAGTGTGGCGGACCGTCCAGTGAGGTCAGAGGTCAGAAAAGTGCCGTTTTCAGACAATAGTGGACACTGTGTGATATAGGTTGCCAGTGTAAGCTATATGAAATATGCCATCTTCGAATGAATGCAGAAGTATTTGGAAAGTCATCTCACATGAAGTATGCCGGCAGGAGCCATTGATCGTGAGACATGGCTTGTTTGTTTTTCTGACGGCAGCAATAGAAATGTTGTGATTAACAAAACGTATTATACAGTAAGGATTTGATTCCTTCACCTATCTGGCAAATAGCTCTTGCCATTCATACTTCTTAAAAGTTTTACTTCCTTTAGCTCTGTTGGAGTGAAGTTCCCATTCGGAAGCCTGCAAAGTAAAGCTATTCAAGGGCACAGTGTTTGAAGGGTCCTAGTGTTGCACCAGGTCCCATGACACTCTGGAAAGTACTTTCATCTAGAGTCTGCATTTGTATGTCATCCTCTTCAAGACTATTCAATTTACACTCACATCCTATGTTAGGCTGACCCACCACAGATTGATTGCCAGACTGATGAAGCTGTTCATCTACAGGGCACTCATGAAGTGCATAGGAGTGTTCTATTTCCACAAACGGCTCTTGTAGGGCCGAAACATTGTCTACAGGGCTTTCATGAAGTGCAGGGGAGTGATCTGTTTCACGTTCCACAAAAGGCTGTTCAACTGCAGGGCTGTCTTGCACAACCAACTTTTCCTCCTCTCCATGGTGCACAACTGGCTTAGGCTAGGCTGCACCTGAACACAGCTATTTTCTGTATATAGAATCCCTTGTGTCAATGCCTCATGATTGCAAGTGGTGGATAAACAGGTATAAGTGAGGGTGTCAAAATCTCGACTCGGTGAAACTCCCACACAGTCCATATGATACCAGCCTCCACAGAGATCACATGCAAGCATAGCTTTTTCTGGGTCATTTGATGTTTAACAAATGCAATAGACAGTTTTTTTTGGGGGGGGGGTTTTGGCCTCACCCACTCATCACCTAGTGGATCCTTGGCATTTCTTTTTCACACGCATTTTCATGGGTGTAGCAGATGTATTAGCTTGTAGACCCTCTGCAGCTATCTTGTCAGCTTTATCTGAATATGCACTAATATGTTTCTTCTCTGTGGTCAAGGTATCACCAATATCTGGACATCCACTATTGTCATCCATATCCTGTATGTTCCCAATATCAACTGAACAAGCAAGAGTATTTTGGTCTCCCCCATCAAACAGAATAATAAGGCCTTTCACATCACCTCTATTTACTTGCCAAATTTGACGGAGATTTTTAACAGAAAGTCTCTCTCTTTTTTGTGTACTAATTGGCCAACCAAGTTCTATTGCAACATCTCTCCAGAAGCTGACATTGTCTCTGTCTGTGTGTTGTTTTTGCATTGCGTGTATTGCTTTAGCAATGGGAAGATAATTCATATTGTGTTTCTGTCTAACTGTAAGAAGTTTTGTGCAATCCAGTTGTTAATGCTATGATACTGTTATTACTGCTGTAGCACCACTCTCTCTTGCTCAGTCTCTAGAGTTTCTGCAGACTGAGTGCTTTTAATGTTGTGGAATCAGTTTCTTAGCTTTAAACTCATCAGTTTAGTTGTTTAGTTGTTCTCCCATTCAAAGAATGCATCGGCTTCTCCCTCTGAGATAATAATCTTGCATGGGCAAGGTCAGATTGAAGTATAGTGATTACATAAGTTAACATTTGAATGTCATATGTCACCTGGCAAAGGAGCTCAAGCTCAAGCTAGGATCTTATTTTGGAAATAAATCCTGCTTTTCAAAAAACTGGTGGAGGCTATTTTCCTTCCACTATTGGACTAAGCCCTGGTGAACTGAAATGTGGAGTGTGGAGACTCAGATGTTCCTTAATATTACCTTATAGACTGAAACGTGTGTCACTCTGTTTACAGTGGAAAGGGGTTTTCTCCAGTGTGAATACGCTGGTGTCTCTTAAAGGAGTAGAAGACCAAAAAAAAGTCTTATTTTCTATCAATTGCACACCGCATGAAGCCTTGAATTCATGGTGATTGTTTTGTTTTTGTCGCATTCCTAAGGATGCAGAACTTAAATTCTGCCTGTACGGCTGAATCAATTGCAATATTTGGCTGCATGGCTCATTATGGGTTTAATAATAAGAACACAGCAAATTCATATAGCACTTTTATCGGTACTCAAAGTCACTTTACAACAAAACAAAAAACAACTTCATTAAAGTTTATTATTTGAGTTGCATTGAAAATAAGGTATAACAATAATAAAGACTGCACTATATTCACAGTCCGTTCAGCAGAGATTATGACCGTATGTCAAAATATCTAAATTAGAGCCTGCATTCTTTTCTTCCTTTTTTTTGTTCAAGAGTCTGGTTATTTCTTCTTTCAGATATAATACAGATTCACACGTTCTAGTAACAGCCAGAAAAAAGGCAGTTAAACAATCTGAAATATTGCTGCCGGCCCAATCTGGGAACCCATCGCCAAATGAAAAGGAAAAACAGCGCCCTCTGCTGTTTTTGACAGAGCAGAATCTGTTCTTGAGAGATTACTGCCGGCCAAGCCGATCATCTTCAAAAGTGTATCAGTACGTTCTTTACACCCACTTAAAGTCAGACTTTTTAAAATATTTTTAGCGGTGCCAGCCGCTCTACATTTGACCGTGTGTGTTTGCGTGTCCGTCCGTCCGTCACGGCATAAGCAGCTGCAGCACAAACAGGACACAGTGCAACACATGCGCCACTTAAAGACATGCACACACACACACAGGCTGGTGCGCACGTGTACACACACACACACACACACACACACACACACACACACACACACACACACACACACACACACACACACACACACTAAAACTACCGATCTGCAATGTGAGTAAAAATTCCACGCCAGTGTTGTTTTTAGCCCATTTTAAGGCAGAGGTCATTGAGATCTGGCCAATCAGACCAGACCCCAAAGCGCACACACACACATACACACACACACACGCACGCACGCACGCACGCACGCACGCACGCACGCACGCACGCACACACACACACACACACACACACACACACACACACACACACACACACACACACACACACACACACACACACACACACACGCCATGTATTTATTCTCATACAGCTATAGATACAGTACAGGGGTCTCATGCAGCTATAGATACAGTACAGTGGTCTCATGCAGCTATAGATACAGTACAGGGGTCTCATGCAGCTATATATACAGTGCAGTGGTCTCATACAGCTATACAGTACAGGGGTCTCATGCAGCTATAGATACAGTACAGTGGTCTCATACAGCTATAGATACAGTAAAGTGGTCTCCTTTTTACAATAGGCGGAAATTACATAATTTGTACTGCATGCAATAAACTGCCCACAACTGCATGAGATTGGCATAAATGTGGCATTTCTGTACAGGGGAGAATTGTAGGTATACATGTAACCCATTTCAATTCACTTATATCGAGGTGACAGCTCAAGGGACCATTTTGGACCACTTTGAATCCTTAAGTATTTAGCCCCCTTACCGACAAGGTAGCATGACAAGGTTGGTCCCATTGGAAACCTGAGGTTGTCTAGAATCAAATGGTATCTCTATCGTTGGGCTAAATTTAAGCGTGCCACAGTCTCCGAAAGACAGTCTCGCCGGCGTTTCAATTCAGCCATCCTGCAGGTCTCATAGGAATAATAAAACATTGAAAAAAACACACTTTGGACCACTTTTTTTTCTTGGGATCATCAAAATCCATATATTAGAGGTCCTATGGATGCCAAAAATCAAAACTAGAAAAAAAATAAGAGGGTGCGCGTGGACCCCTCCTAGGGCCTCTACAATGAGTTTACATGTACATTCACACAATTTTAACATACTTGATACTTCATACATGAAGTAAAATAGCAAAGAACAACATGGGTATGTAAAAGGAACCTATGAGCAGTCATTATAGGCAACAACATTTTTCTTTTAGAAAATAGTAGATCTACAAGCTCACAGCGCTTTGCAGTAGTTGTGAGCATGTAGATTGGCTATTTCTGAACAGCATAAGTATAAATCAGGCTTAAGGGGTTAACTTATATCTATGCTGAATAATTGCAGAAAGCAATGAATATAAATATGGGTATATAAAAGCTGTAAAACATACTACTGTAGGTGTAATTGTAATTATGTAATTCTAGGCGTCTGCTTTAAAATCAGGGTTGGACTGATAACAGTTATTACCTAACTATAAACCTCTATCACGTTTCAGGAAATAACAGCAGTATGAAAGGAGAGGGTTCATTTCCTGAGACGTTTAGCAGGGAAAAACGAAAGCAATAACATAACGTTTTCAGGTTACACTTTACACTTGCAGGACAAACATTAATTAGAGAATGCATATATATATTTAAAAATATATAAAAAAATTCACGATCTTATTTTGAAGGCAACCGGAAACCTTATTTCTGCTAGCTCGAAAACAGGATGTCCTATTTCTGCTCACGGAACGGAGCTCACTACACTTCCGGTGTGTCGTGGTGCTACAGTGAAATGTTTCCGCGCCTAGACCCGCCATGTCATCTTCAACCACAGTTCCGGCTTTGTTTTAGTTTGTCTTATCTTTATTTATTGTTTTGTTCAGTGGTGGAAGAAGTACTCGGATATTTTACTAAAGTAAAAGTAGCAATACCACAATATTGAAATACTAGGTAAAAGGCCTGTGTTCAAAATGTTACTTGAGTAAAAGTACGAAAGTATTGGCATCAAAATATACTTAAAGTACCAAAAGTAAAAGTACTAATGTTTGAAAATAGCAGATCTACAAGCTCACAACGCGTTGTGATTCGACGCGTTGTGAGCTTGTAGATCGGCTATTTTCAAATAACCTAAGTATAAAATAGGGATAAAGTGGTTCAGGTTGATTGATTGATTGAATATATTATACAGAAATGTAAAACAGCACGTTTTATAATATAGTAATTTATATCTGCAAAGTAACTAGTAAGTTTTCATAGTAGTGGAGTAAAAGTACAATATTTGCCTCTGAGATGTAGTGGAGTAGAAGTAAAAGTATTGAAAATTGGAAATACTCCAGTACAGTAAAAATACCTCAAAACTGTACTTATGTACTACTTATGTACTAAATGTACTTAGTTACTTTACACCTCTGGTTTTGTTTATTTAATTCGATCTTTATTTTAGGACTTTATTTTATCTTTATCTATCGTGGAGTAAAATAATATTATATATTTTTTTGGAAGATGTGAAAGAAACAAACCACAAAACAAAATATAGTATTAATACAAATATATGATTTTTAAAATGTATTGTCAAGTTAGGGTGGCCACAGAAAGGAGGACACTTTTGTGGGGCACGCTGTGGCCAGCCAAAGGCACAGCAAGGACCCCCAAATGTATATATATTTAACCTTTCTCATAATATTTTTGTGCGAGGGACCCCTCAAGATTATTCCAAATTTTTGAAAATATTAAGAAAATACAAGCTATGAGCTTGTAGATCGGCTATTTTTGAATATAGTGTCACTGTCAAATAAGTTTGAAGAGGTTTGAATTTTTATGCTCTATTAATTCATTTAGCATGGGGACCCCCTTTATTTAGGGAACCAAAGACCATTCATGAATGTAATATTTTTATTTTCTTAGTTTGTATTTGTTCATGTTTAAATTGTCTTTTTCTTAAAGAATAGCAGTAACTAGTAATTCATTACTTAATAGTGGTAACGAGTAATATAACGCATTACCAAGTGGCAATTCATTAATTATTACAATTAAAGGCACACTATGTGACTTCCCTCTTCTACCCCGGATTTTAACCTGGTTAGTGCTGATTTTTTTTTACCATTGAGTTAATAGAGCCTGCCTGCTTGCTCAGGGGATAAAATGAATCTTGACCATCAGGTCAAAATTCGTGTGAGATCGTTCTAAATATCGATAATACAAGCGCAGGGAGACACAATATAACCACTCTAATTGTATAAGTTATATTGCAATACATTATATTATAATATAATATATTGCAATGAAATACTCTGTTCCAAGTAAACGTCCAGAATTAAACATTACTTGAGTAAAAGTACACAAGTATTGGTATCAAAATTAAAGTACCTAAAGTAGAAAGTGATTGTAGCAGGATGGGCGTGGGTTCCCACGCTGCCCACGGCCCCATCCTCCGCCCACTCATCAGTGGGCTGATTGGCAACAGTATTAAAGCAACGCACCCCCCAACTCAGTTAGCTCTCTGTCTGTCTCCACACACTGGTCCACTATTCGTTCAGGCTGGCCTGTTGGGCTCGTCTGCATTTGCATCGCGCACCAGTGCAGGTATGTCTCTCCGTCTTGCTGTTTATGCAATTGTCTTATGCTGCGTAGTGCATGGTCGTGAACTTGACCATGACCGTTTGTGTCCTTTGTAGCCTCGGTGTGTCTACCCACCTTGCTGGCGTTTTGCGCCCAGCATCCGGTGTTGCTTCACGCTGCACAACGGGTACGTTGGTGGTCCTTCCTCTCCGCAGTATAACAAGTTAATTTTATGTCAGGCAGGCACTATAATAATCATGGCCTTTATTATTACTACAGTTTATTCCTACCGGTGTCCGCCGCTGCAAGCGGGCCATCGTGGCTTCCGCCACGATGGCCCGCCATTTAGCTATTACATGTTTTGCTACTTTTATTATTGATATTACCCTGTTACAATAAAGCTTTTTGTGCTTTGCCTAAACACCGTTTCTGCCTTTTATAATTAAGTGTACAACGAACTTGTGTGAGGAGCAATATATGTTCAGGTGGTTGGTTTACATATAATAATAATAATAATAATAATAATAATATTTCCTGGGGTGCAACTCCCCAGGTGGCATAGTTGGCTATATTATATATTAATGCATACCGCCCTGCTACATACTCATTATGCAGAATGTCCCATTTCAAGTTCAAATGTATAAAATGTAAAAAGATCTTTTGAAAATAAAAGAAAAAAGCAGATTTCGGCCATTTGAAAATAGTCGATCTACAAGCTCACAATGTGTCGCGATGCAATGCATTGCGACGGCTGCGACGGCTATTTGAAAAAAACGATCGCTATTTTCAAATGGCCGAAATGTAGCCTATATATGGCTGGTTACTGTATGCGTTGTAATAATAATCAAAATCTACAAAGTAACTAGTATTACTAAAGTTTTCAAATAATTGTAGCAGTAACAGTAATAATTAATTTATAAAAAACTTGCCCAACACTGTATATGGTATCTATCTATATATTGTGGAGTCTCGCTAGGAGACTGCCTGACAGGTAGGCACCTCACCATGGAGAGACAGTGGGAGAGAGACAGAGAGAGGCCCTACGTTCAGCGCAGCAGCCTGGGCCGCGTCATAGAGGGGCGTTACCTGCCAATCTCCCTCATGAATCAGCGCACCTGTGAGGACCGGCTAGGTGGGGCACCAAACTACAAAAGCAGCAACTAATTGCTGGTGAAATGTAGAACTAAAGGACTTACCTCATAGGCAACCTGTGGAGAGATGTGAAAAGAATGCTGATGTTATGATGCATGGACCCCACGAACCCGGGAAGAACTTATGTTGAACCCTGTTTTGTTATTATTTAAAAACGTATAAACAATGCTCTCTGAGCGAGGCTGCAAATAAATGCCCTTCATTGGGTTTGTACCCTGCCTTCTGTGTCTTGGCCTTGATCAGTATCCCACAATACATATATATATATATTTTTAATGAAATAAAAAAAAGTAAAACATGGCCCCTTCACGCATTAAAAGGACGATATCAGTCACCAGAAGCAGGGACATGTGTTTTATCAAGAGTCTAACATTCATTAGGACAATATCAGTCACCAGAAGCAGGGACTTGTATTTTATCAAAGAGTATAACATTCAATAGAACAATATCAGTCACCAGAAGCAGGGACGTGTGTTTTATCAAAGAGTCTAACATTCATTAGGACGATATCGGTCACCAGAAGCAGGGACGTGTGTTTTCATGGTTAAACTACGTCACCTTGTTGACCTACAGTTTGTCATTTTTTCAGAAAAGAAAAAACTGGACCAAAACAAACTACTGTATATGATATTTCTTAATCATTTCACCCAAGAAGTTTATAACAACATATGACTATTGACATACAAATAACACAGCCTGACAGTTATGTAACCTAAGAGGATTAAATTACTTTTAATTTGTGTTTTGACTTCTGCAGTGGTGGAAAAAGCACTCACATTTTTTACTTAAGTAAAAAATCAATACTGCAATATAGTAAAAGTCCGGAATGAAAAATTTACTTGAGTAAAATTACAAAAGTATTGGCATCAAAATGTACTTGAAGTACCAAAAGTTAAAGTAATCATTATGCAGAATGTCCCATTTCACATTTTCAAATGTATACAAATATTTTGAAAATAGCAGATCTACAAGCTGGTAATCTAGTTTGACGGCGTGTCGCGGGTTCGACTCCCGATCCGACGACCTTTGCTGTGTGTCAACCCCCCATCTCTCTCCCCATTTCAGCCTACAGTACTTTCCTATCAATAAAGGCAGAAAAGGCCCAAAAAAATATCTGAAAATAATAATAAAATAAACTGAATTTGAATGGGCTTATATAGCGTCTGATCAAATGAATATCAAATATCAAATTATTAAATCAAGCAACTTAAAAACTGTCTGGGGTGCACACAAAAGCCTGAGTAGACGTAAAAATGTCCTCAGAAGTGTAACACCCCTTTAAGTCTAAAAAGGCTTGTAGATTGGCTATTTTTGGTGAATGTTCCCTTCAGAATAGGGATGCTGGAGTTCAAGTGGTTAACTAGACAGGGGGCCCTATCTTGCCATATGCCTTATAATCTTAGGCATTTTATACTATATTTTTGATACTTTGAAAAACATTTTAAAATAGTGAAAATAGCCGATCTACAAGCTCACAACGCGTATATGTAGATCGGTTATTTTCACTATTATAAAATGTTTTTCAAAGTATCAAAAATGCCCAAGAAGATTAGGGATAAGGCATAAGGCAAGATAGGGCCCATGGGGTCTAATAACAGCATGGCTTCTTTGTGCAAGCTGTGTACAGTATAGCTAGTAGATCTGTAGGTAGCAAGTTACTAGGTGTACAGTTTGTGAACGACAGGACGTCATCAATATGACATCAGTCTTTTCCAAATATGAAGTCGGGGGACATATATACGTCCATATTTTGGCAAATATTTGCCAAGTTTATTCAACGTTTGAGGGCCCTTTCTATAAGTGTTATATAGTGTTATAAACCTCAGGATCATTCATTCTGGATGCAGTAAGCTTTTGTCCAACAGACTCCTGTACTCAGCTGACACGCTACCAAAGCACACAGATATTGCGTAGGTGAGGATGCTCAACACTGTTGCTCTGTAACACTGCACCATACTACCGCTTATACAAATACAGGTCTGGAGACCTGCAGTTTGCATTGTGCAATGGACGGCCGCCTAGACACTGATCTGTACCCGCTGGGGTTGGGCCACATCCCGACTTCCCATGACATATCGGCTGGCACCAAGAGGGGATCCGATGAACTGTTTTCTTACTGCATAACCAACAGCGGCAACGACAGTAAAAAATTCAAAGGCGACATCCGGAGCCCCTGCGTTCCGTCGCGTGTCGTCCACATCCGCAAGCTGCCCGGCGACGTCCACGAGGCAGAGATCATTGGGCTTGGCCTGCCCTTCGGCAAGGTCACCAATCTACTGATGCTGAAGGGAAAGAACCAGGCCTTCCTGGAGCTGAACAGCGAGGAGTGTGCACAGACCATGGTGAGCTACTGCTCCTCCGTCATCCCCGTCATCAGGAACCAGCCCGTCCACGTGCAGTACTCAAACCACAAGCAGCTCAAGACCGACGACAACTCCCCCAGTCAAGCGCGAGCCCAAGCGGCACTGCAGGCGGCCAACACGCTGCAGGGTGGAGGAATGGGAGTGGTGCCGGGGGAGCCAGGAGGTATGTGGGGAGGCGGCACGGGCAGCCAGAGCCCTGTGCTGAGAGTCATAGTGGAGAACCTCCTCTACCCCGTCACCCTGGATGTACTACATCAGATCATGTCCAGGTTTGGCACCGTGCTGAAGATCATCACCTTCACCAAGAACAACCAGTTCCAGGCTCTGGTGCAGTATGCCGACAGAATGACGGCCCAGAATGCCAAACTGTCCCTAGACGGCCAGAACATCTGCAACGCCTGCTGCACCCTGAGGATCAGCTTCTCCAAGCTCACCAGCCTCAACATCAAGTACAACAACGAAAAGAGCAGAGACTACACCCGGCCGGACCTGCTCACGTTGGAGTCCCAGTCCTCCCTAGACCAACACCACCATGCCATGGTGGCTGCCGCTGCCTTCGCTTCTCCGGGAGTATTCTCAGCCTCTCCTTACGGCGGAGCTCATGCCTTTCCCCCGACCTTCACCTTCCAGCAGGCAGCAGGTCTGCCAATGCCTTGTATCCCTGGCGCCTTGGCATCTCTGGGCGTCAGCCACGGTAGCATGGCAGCCGCTGGGGGTCACAACGTACTACTGGTCAGCAACCTGAACCCAGAGAGCGTTACGCCGCACTGCCTCTTCATTCTGTTCGGCGTATATGGTGATGTGACGAGAGTCAAGATCCTGTTCAACAAAAAGGAGAACGCTCTGGTCCAGATGTCTGACGACACACAGGCTCAACTAGCTATGAGTCACCTGAACGCGCGGCGGCTCCACGGCAGGGCCATGCGCGTGACCTTGTCCAAGCACACCACAGTGCAGCTGCCCAAGGAGGGCCATGATGACCTGGGCCTCACCAAGGACTACAGAAACTCAACACTGCACCGCTTCAAGAAGCCCGACTCCAAGAACTACGCCAACATCTTCCCTCCCTCCGCCACGCTCCACCTCTCCAACATTCCGCCGTCAGTGGCGGAGGATGAACTCAGAGCGCTGTTTGCTAGCTCGAGATCCACAGTCAGGGCCTTCAGGTTCTTCCGGAAGGACCGTAAGATGGCCCTGATCCAGATGGGCTCGGTGGAAGAGGCCATCGCGTCACTGATCGAGTTCCATAACCACGACCTGGGAGAGAACTACTGCCTTCGAGTCTCCTTCTCCAAGTTTAGTGCCCGTCCTCCCGTGCCCGTCCTCCCAAGCACCAGCCCAGAAAACTAAATGAAATTCAGCCCAGGTCTTCCTCCTGTCCCTTCCTTGCTCTCACTGAGACCTGGACTACCCCAGATAACACCTGCTTCCCCTGCGGCAGGACCCTATACCTTTACCCACACTACCCAGCCCTCAGGCCGAGTTGGTTACTTATCTCCCAAGTGGAGTTTCTGTGTTTCTAGTCTTTGTCATCTTTCTACTTCCACATTTGAATTCCATCTCACTTACACAACCTGTCCCTCTTTCCATCATTGTGCTAAATTGTCCCCCAGGTACACATGGGTAATTCTTGGAAGAGCTACATTCTCTTGTCAGCTTATTTCCGGAAGATGGCACCCCACGCATTCCACTGGATGACTTCAATCAACATGCAGAGACATATGTTGTCAGTCTCATGTCTTCGTTTGACCTCTCCCTATCTCCTCCTACTCATAGAGCTGGTGATGTATTGGAACTAGTTTTCTCTAGGGCCTGCTCTCCCTCTAATCTCTCTGTTGCCCCCTACATATCTCAGATCACCACTTAATAACCTTCACCTCTCCTCTCTCGCACCTAAACATACCAAGCTTCAAACGGTCACCACTCGACGAAACCTGAGGTCGCTAAACCCCCTCCCCTCTAGCTATCCTCTCCTCTCTTCTCCTTGGTTATCTGAAACCCCCTCAGAGCTGAGTGATCAGATGACCTCATTCCTCTCTGCCTTCTCCCTCTCATAGTCCACTCACTGCTGATTCATTCCACTGCCTCCGACCCAAGGAAGCTATTTTCCACCTTATCCTCCCTTCTTACCCCCCATCGCTCTCTGCAGAAGCTTTCATCACATACTTTGATAAGGTTGACGACATCAGAAGCTCTTTCTCATCTTCCCCTCTAATTGGTTGTCTAATAATTCACCCACTGCTAACCCCAATATGTCATACCTGGTGGTGAGCGAGGTCCAGCGGATCGTGGGAAGTCAGCTTCCCTCCCTCCAGGAATTGTACGAGGTGGGGTGGTGAAGGACGTTCATCACAATCTGTTGACACCGTTACTTCTACCATGGCCAGGAAAGCTCTACCGCCTTTTAAAGAGCCAGACCACCAGATGTCTGAACAGCTTCCATCCGGCTACCTTCAGACTGTTGAACAAGGCCTTTTTTTCCCTCATGTGGACTATGTCACCAGCAGACAAGACTTTTTTTTCTTGCAGCGAGGCCTGTGCCCCATATCTGTTACTGTTCTAGTGCTGCACCTTATATACCTCTATTTTTGTTTTACCTCGCTTTATGTCTAATGGCATGTTAAGAAGGTATGACTTACCAAGGGGGAGGGGGAACTGGCTAACCAGCCCAGGGCAGTGGCATCCCAAGCCACAGCACACGAAAATGGCAAAATGAACTAAACAGTACAAGAAAAGGGCCATACCACTACCACTGGAGTGGCTGATCCCGACGTGGGCTCCAGCACCAGAACTACATAGAGAGGAATAATGGATCAGTGCGGGACAGTATATGATACATTAGATTAAAATACATTCCATATTACCAGGGGTAATAGACAGTAGGCGCCTGGGGGGTTTCACGCAACATAATTGGATACAGTAACCAAAATAAGCCCAAAACAAAAGCTGCCGGTCAGTGGTGAAACTACACACAGGGAAAGCAGCAGTGTTGTGTTCCCCTTCACCAAGCCCGCACATCCAAGGGCAAAGCCCACAGCCTCGCAATGCCCACGGGCACACTTCTCGCTGTTGTACACACACACACACACACACACACACACACACACACACACACACACACACACACACACACACACACACACACCGGAGCAAACAACCCGAGGGGGAAGTGCTCTCCGTATAGAGAGACGGACAGTAGCACACAGGGACTGCACTGACGCATAGTGAAACAAACTAAACTGAACCCCAACAGGCCAACTTTGATTGAGGAAACACCGTCATAGAACCGTGGTTCTCAAACTTTTTCATGTCAAGGACCCCCAAAATGAAATGTATTTGGTTGTGGACCCTCATCTCAAAATATTTTGTTCCAGGGACTTCCAGAAGCAAAGATTCCAGAGTTACAAATGTTCACTTTAAAGAATTTATATTCAAAAGTTTTGCACAAAAAAATTGCGCTATGAGATTGTAGATCTGCTATTTTTGAATAGCCAAATACAAGGTTAAAGTGGTTAAAATTATTGTGATGCTACCCACGGACCCCTGGGGGTCCCCGGACCCCACTCAGAGAACCAATGTCATAGAGGACCCTTACACGTTGTGGACAACCATGGAAAACCGAAGCCCAACGGGCCAGCTTTTTTTGAGGAAACCGGTGTGAGGATTGAGGGCAGAAGGTGTGCTTCCAAAATACTGCAGGTAATCAGGCCACTGATGAGTGGGAGGAGTATGGGCCTTGGGCAGAGTGGGAGACAACACCCATCCTGCTACACTCGCAAGCAGCCGTAACATCGTTGCAGACAAGACAGAACGGCTTTGCATTGATGAAACCAGGTAGGATGAATGCATAGTTTGCTGCCCTGTTTTCACAGTCAACCATTTTTCTTTATAGACTTAAAGGGCAAGACCACTTTGGTAGAGGTTTGGATTGTGTAGTTAGTTACCTTGCCATGATGTAACTTCAAAGGTGGACAAGAAATCTAAAATAATTGCTCCATTGATTAGAAATTGATAATTCAAAATATGCTCCTCATTGACTTACATTGTACGATATAACAGCTCTCAAAGTCACTCTTTTAGCACATAAACGAACGCAAACAAAGTTGATTCAGACAATACAGAACCTCACAAAACCGAGTACCGTTTCTTTTTTAAATTAAAATGTTAAATTCCTGTTGATTTTGTGATTTTTATTGAGATGAAAACCCGGACTGGATCTGCGGATAAAATCGGCAGGAAGTTGACATTTTTATTTAAAAAACAAACCGGGTTTGGTGATGTTCTTGGGCACACATTTCGTAATTCAATCATAGCCAATCAGAATGGAATATGAAAAATCAGACTTAACATGATTGCATGACTCCAGAGTTAAGTACTAATTTGTGTGAATTTTGGACCAAATCTGTAGGAGTAGCAGTACATTTTTTGATTGTACGACCCACAGTTCAAGAGTTAGAGGCCAAAATGGGTGCCAAGTTTCATGCCAATTGGACATGTTCATGATTTGTGAAAATATGGGGGTGTTATGCCTTTGGTTGCCTTCTAGGCCAACATCAGTGTTTTGTACTCGGTGCGGTCAGCCAATGGAGGAAGCAGAAAAGGGGGTAGACTTGTGGAATTTCTGGCTGTCGATATTTGCCTCTGAGACATAGTGGAGTAGAATGATTATAGATGCCATTTGGACATGTTCATGATTTGTGGAGAAATACTGGACTAGGGGCGAGGTAGAGTCTGAAGAGGTGAGCTTTCAACTCAGTCACTTATTGGAGGACTTTGACAACAGGACTTTATCAGTAACATTAGTACACATGCACACCCACAAATTAAAACTCCTAAACGTTGAAGGAATTGATAACCAATAAGAGGATTAACGCATACAGACATTGGGCCTCATGCAGCAACCGTTCTTAAGAGGAAATGTCTTCTTAAACCCACTTAAGAAGTTTTTAAGAAGATTTTGGTATACTCCAATGTTTTCTTAGTTGTGATCTGTTCTTAGGTAAGAACAGAATCTACGCACACTTTCTTAAGAGGAAATTTTTTCTTAGACCCACTAACGCGTCAAGTGCTACTTTGTCCAGTTGGCCGTCGACGCGTTCGACGCGCTGGACGCGCGTTCATTGTTTAATCTCTGATTGCGCTATGCTGCTTAATATTCAATGTTATTTTCGAGTTCCACTTACTTCACCCACATCTGCATCCGGTTTCATGACCTGGATTCCGTTTCCGGTTTTTGATTTTTTTCCCCGGTCATTTTCGTCCAAAATAGGTAAACAAACGGTTTTTCACACGGTATGACAGACAAACGGATAGGTTCTCTTCTATAATCTATGGTCTGGGTGACGATCAGTCATCGCCGTCGTGTATCACATCGTAATTTTGGCCGATCAGACAGTCTTCGTTTTCATGTTTTTCCCTGTCTAATCTCCCAAGAAGGGTGACAGTGACCCAACGACCTGATCAAGCTGTCATGTGCTGCTCTCTAGTGGCGGATTTGTGCTGTGCCTTTAAATTATGTGTCTTCAAATTATTTTCATGAAAAAAATTCAAAATATAAAAATAAAAAAACACGAAAATTGCTGGCACTGGGGGAGTACTTTATGAAAATACTCTGGCAGTCAAAGAGTTAAGAAGTTTTTAAGAAGATTTTGGTATACTCCAATGTTTTCTTAGCTGTGATCTGTTCTCAGGTAAGAACAGAATCTACACACACTGAAGAGCACTCTTAGGGTGGCCTTTGAGTCGAAGCCTCCCCGGGGGTCCCTGGGGGTCCTTGGCCGGAGAGGCCCGAGCCGAGCGGCCGAGTGGCCAGGCTGGAGCCTCTGGAGCCAGGGACCCCCAGGGGTCCCCGGACTGGAGCGAGTACCCAGCCTCGGGGCTCCCTTGGCCGGGTCGAGGACTCTCCGGGGGTCCCCGGGGGTCCCCGGCCGTGGGTCTGGAAAAAGGACAAAGTCCTGCGGTCGAAAAAGGGCAGATCCACAAGCCTGGAGAGGCCTGTGGTGGCCGGGTCGAGGACTCTCCGGGGGTCCCCGGGGGTCCCCGGCCGTGGGTCTGGAAAAAGGACAAAGTCCTGCGGTCGAAAAAGGGCAGATCCACAAGCCTGGAGAGGCCTGTGGTGGCCGCGGGGCGCAATACCGCCGGCGTCCACAAGGCGGCGCCGTCCCCGGTCCCTGGTCCCCATCGGGGGTCCATGGACCACCTCCCTACCCAGGGACGGTGGCTCCCGGGGCGGGTAGAGCGGGCGAGTGTGCACCCGGCACTGTGTTGTGAGGGACTGGGCTCCCTGGCCCCTAGCCTGTGTGAAAGGGAGAGCCAGGGAGAAGGGCCGACTGGTGCCATCTCGTAGGTAGGGACCATGCCCAGCAAGAGGCCTCCTCCTGGGGCAGCGATGGGCCACGGAGCGCCCAAAATCCTGGTTCTCAAAAAAAAATTGAAAATGTTTCTAATTCCAGGAGCCCCTCGAGGAGGTGGGCCCCTGCCTTCCTGCCTCAAGGAATTTTCTTGCAGGTGCCTGGAAGGCCGACCCGTGCCATCGGGTAGTTATGCCCAGGACAGAGGCACGTGCCTGGGGCAGCGATGGCGACACGGACCGCCCAAAATCCTGGTTCTCCCAAAAAATTCGAAAATGTTTCTAAGTGTCTGCATGGGCTCCAGAGGTCCCCAGGGACACCCTGGAGGACCCCCGGCCGAAAATCTCAACTTTTTTCGGGCTTGTCGATCTGCGCTTTTTCGGGCCAAAACGGCCGGTACCGACCGGGCCGTGGGGCCGGGGCCGGGGCGGGGGTGCGGGGGGCGGGGGTGCGCACGCGTCGGTGCCCCCGGGTCCCACGGATGCCGCCCGGGGCAACTGCGGCCGAAAAACCCCCAAAACGCTCCGGAGAGCCCAGGAGACTCAGGGGCCTGCCCCTCTCCCATGCGACAAATTTCGCATGGGGTGAAAGTGGCCACTTGTGCCATAGGGTATACAGGGACCATGTCCGGACATGGTCCACCATATTCGAGGGCGTCCCCATGCCTGACAGGGCCAAAAACCCTGGAGCTTTCGGAAAAAGTTGAAAATTCTTCTAAGTCCAGAGCTCCCAAGAAGCTGCGTCGGTGCCCCCCCCAGGTCCCTGGGTGGCTGCCCGGGCAAACTGCGGCCGAAAAACCCGGGAAAAAGTGTGAAAATCACACTGTGTTTGGAGGCGCCGCGAGGTCTGGGGCTCTGGCCTCTCCCCTGCTGGAAATTTCGAATTGGTGGAGAGTGGCCACTTGTACCATCTCGTAGGTAGGGACCATGCCCGGGACCGGGGCATGGTCTTGGGGCAGTGTCGGCGCCGCGAGAGGCCCCAAATCCTGGAGGTTTTGGAAAAAAGACAGGATTTCTCCAGAGTCCAGAGCTCCCAGCAAGCTCTGGGTTTAAGGCCTCTCCCCTGCTGGAAATTTCGAACGGGTGGAGAGTGGCCACTTGTACCATCTCGTAGGTAGGGACCATGCCCGGAACCGGGGCATGGTCTTGGGGCAGTGTCGGGGCCGCGAGGGGTCCCTTGTCCTGGATCTCCGCGTCGTACCTCCCTGTCACCTGCCCGTAGCCCAGGATGCGTCTGGCTCGTGCCTGCCTCCCTCCTGTGAAAAAGTCTCCCGGGCGAGATGCCGACTCGCTCCAGACTGTACCTATGGAGCTTGGCTGTCGCGATGCCCAGCGCGAGGCTCCGTCTCGGGTGGCGGCGCGGGGCCGCTCCTCCTGGATCTCCGCGTCGTACCTCCCTGTCCCCTCCCAGTGGCCCAGGAGGCGTCTGGCTCGTCCCTGCCACCCTCCTGTGAAAAAGTCTCCCTGGCGAGGCGCCGACTTGTTCCAGAACGTACCTATGGAGCTTGGCCGTCCCGAAGCCCGGGGCGAGGCTCCGTCTCGGGGCAGCCCGGGTGCCCGAGCGGGGCGCCCGGTGGTGGTGGCCGTGGGTCCCTCTCCCCCCTCCCCGCGAGGGGGGAGAGAACCATGAAATCGGAGGCCTCTTGCCAGCGGGCTTATGGGAAGAGAGAGGCCTCCGCTCGGGCACGGCCGGGCGGACGGGCGCCCTGGAGGTCCTGGTGGAGCCCACGAGGATCTGGGCTCTGCCATGGCCCCCTCCTTTGAAATTCTCTCCCGGTAGTTTCGCCAACTTTTCCCATCCCGGATATATGAAACCGGCGTGCGGACGCCGATGGACGGGACGACGGCAGGCCCGAGAGAGGCCTCCGGTCGGACGCGGTAGGGCGGCCTGGCACCCTGGAAGTCCTCGTGGAGCCCACGAGGACCTGGGCACTGCCATGGCCCCCTCCTTTGAAATTCTCTCCCGGTAGTTTCGCCAACTTTTCCCAGCCCGGATATATGGACCAGCGTGCGGACGCTGGGGACATGGACGGCAGGCCTGCCCGAATGCAGGGCCCGCCGTCGGCCACGGTGGCCACTCTAGTCGAGCACTGTGATCCACGGGAACCATGCCGCCCGCAAGGGCCGTGGAACCCGCTGCTTTTCCCTGACCGATAGGCACTCGTAGCCCGCCTCTTGCAAGGGCCCCGCCGTCACCTCGTGTGCTTCGGTGGACGCTGCTTGCAGCCTGCGGGCCCGACCAGGCGCGGAGGGTCCACGTGCGGAGAGGCCTCGGTGGCCTGTCCTCCGCACTCCTCTGCGGCCGACCCCGGCCTAGCGAGACCGAGACGCACCGTCTGCCCTAGTTGCCTTGCCACGGACTGCCTGAGGGCTCCCACTGCCGGCCTCGCCTCGAGCCCCATCACGGGGACCAAACAGCTGCGTAACGGGCCACGGGCACCAATCCCCTGTAACATGCTTTCGTCCGGCTAAGGGGCAACGGAAGAAGTGGTGACCGACGCAGTGGATAACTGTGGTAATTCTAGAGCTAATACATGCAAACGGGAGCTGACCTTCGGGGATGCGTGCATTTATCAGATCCAAAACCCTCGTGGCGCGGCGCTCTCGGGCGCCGCGTCGTCCGCTTTGGTGACTCTGGATAAACTCGGGCAGATCGCCCGCCCTCCGCGGCGGCGACGTGTCATTCGAGTGTCTGCCCTATCAACTTTCGATGGTACGCTACGTGCTTACCATGGTGACCACGGGTAACGGGGAATCAGGGTTCGATTCCGGAGAGGGAGCCTGAGAAACGGCTACCACATCCAAGGAAGTCAGAGGTTATTGCGCCCCGGAGATAGTGGGGAGTATTAGGGCCCTTAAGGTCTGATACCTCCGAGTGCCATCGTCGACGCGAGTCGAATTGGACTCTTTTAGCTTGTCCAACGGGGTGCCCGTTCGCCTAGCCTTGGCCCAAGTGCGGCTTCTAGTCGCCCCTGGATCCTGCCAGGTCGCTTTCGGCTGGCGGGTCTGTGGATCTTTGGGCGTCGGGGGTCGTTGGGGGCTGCGGCGGGCGTGCGGCGCCCTTTCGGCTCGCTTGGGATAAAATAACCGGCATGGGAGAAGGCCGCTCGGTTAGGGCTTACGGCCAAGCTCCTCGACCAATCGAACGACGGCCGCTTAAAAACTACTCCCCCCAGATGATCCCGGGGAGCAGGGCGGCCGCAAAGAAGCCCAGAATCATGGGGGTTCTCCCCTTCCTTTCTGTGTTAGCAGCAGTGGTTGCAGCTTTCACTAGTGGACTGTCCATTAAAGGCTTGCCCCCGAAATCCGGAAGCATGGACAGTCTCACGCGGGTGATGTTACCAAGCGGCTGCGAGGTAGGCTCTCGCAGTACCTTCGGGAGGGGCGGCAGGCCCCGGAGGGCTCTACCGGTTGATGCAAGCTTTGAAGCTACCGGCACTGTCGCGATGCTTGGATGGTGACTCGCTCATTGCCCTGATTCTGGAGAAGCCCCGGCACTCCGGTAATCGAGGACTCTCTACGGCTGTAGAAGGTTTAGCCCTGGGGGCGTGGAAATACTTGAGGGGTTGCTGGGATTAATCCGCAATGCGCGGAGGACCCAGGAACTGAGACACCTCGGGTTGGGAGGGCCCAATAGAAGGGATGCTTGATGCTCCTGTACATGGGTTCCCAACGAATTCCAGTCTGGCGAGGGCGGTTGCGAGGGGGCTCCGCGGGGATCCTCTTCGAACCGTTAGGGCACTCGCTGATGAACGGTGGTCTTCAATGGGCGGCACGGGCGCACGATTGTTCCTTAGGTGAGGTGACCATGCAGCCCCCGTACCCTTGCCGGTTTGGGCCCTGCCCCGTCGTTGCGCGGGCCATTTGCCCTTGGGGGGTAACCTCCTCGGGTCGATGGGCGGCGTTCGGCGCGGTTTTGGGTCACCTGGCTTGGGCGGTGGTGTTGAAGAGTCCGCCCCGTGAGTCGTACCCGGAGAAGCGTGAGCGGTGGGCCTTTTTCCTTCATAGCGCGGGATGACACTACCATCCTCGCCACCTAAGGCATTCATGCGTAGGATCCAGGCGTTATGCCGGCTACAGGACTGCGCCAGGTAAGTAAACGGGGTGAAAGGTGTACTGCTGGAAACCTCGGGGGCTTAGTAGAGCCCTAGAAAAGGCTGCCTCCACCTTTGGGAGCTGAGGCCCTAGCGGATGGGCCGACGACGGGGTGGTAAGGTAAAGCCCTACGCATTGTTTCAGACTCGGGTCCCGGGTGGGGCCAACCCTGTCCAACACACTAGGGCGACCACTTGAGGATGCCCCCCGGTGTGTGGCACGGCGGGGCACCCATAGACACCAAGACCTCTGCCCAGTGCTCTCAGTCGCCCTTTCTGGTGTCAGCGGGCGCCGGTCGCTGTCTCGGTGGTTTGTCGGGCGGTCTTAATCAGGGACGAGCGCCCGCGGGAGACTACGCGGCCCGAGAACTACCCGGGGCTGACGCCGCCCCCGTTTGTATTCATACATAGATGCCGAGGGAAGCGCCTGCACGGACATCCACGTGAGGAAGTCCAACAGGGCACGGGTAAAATGGCGGAGTCCGGACCCAGTGGCAGGAAGGGAGCGCGCCATGCCTCGGGCGATTGTACCACCAGGTCCACGCGGTGCTTTGGCCGCGGCCTGCCACTTCACTTAACGCCCGCCGAGGGGTGCTAAAGAGTGGGTCCGCGGGACCGGCCGGTGAGCCGGGTCCCAACGCGCTAAGTCCATAATAGTCCCATGGGCGCTTGGCCGGAGAGGCCCGAGCCGAGCGGCCGAGTGGCCAGGCTGGAGCCTCTGGAGCCAGGGACCCCCAGGGGTCCCCGGACTGGAGCGAGTACCCAGCCTCGGGGCTCCCTGGGCCGGGTCGAAGCCTCCCGGGGGGTCCCTGGGGGTCCCTGGCCGGAGAGGCCCGAGCCGAGCGGCCGAGTGGCCAGGCTGGAGCCTCTGGAGCCAGGGACCCCCGGTCCACCTCCGCGCCCAGGGACGGCTGTCGGACTCGCGGGATGTCGGAGCAGCGAGATGTCGGAGTAGGAACAGAAAAAACATAAATCACAAGTCAAATAAACATCATTGCATCATGAAGCCTGGCAAAACATATCTAAAATTCATATAAACTCCTAATCATTAATACATCATCATACAGACGAAGCACAGGCATCCCTTCCTAAACGCCAGGAGAGAAACCTGATCATCAAGGTGGGAGAAGGACTCAAGGTGGAGAACAATGGTACAGGTCATTGCTACCTGTTTTAAATGTGTCTGGGGTCACGTGATTTTGAGGATGTTTAAATCTTTTGTAATTTTTAATAGTTTTTTAAAATCACTATAATTTGGTGGGAGTGTAACGGACCCTGGTACGGCCAAACCTTTATTTTGAAGGCTCTAGCTGGAACACGGAAGTCAGGGTGGCTGGCTTCCTGAAAGGGGGCTATTTAAACCAGCTCAGTGACAGCATGGGGAGAGAAATGTTTGTTACGGACGGCACGGAAGGAAAGACTGCACATAGACTGCATGTCTAATAATGGACCTGAAAGGATGGTCAAGGAAAGGACTGAACAGAAAATGTTTGTCTAATATTAATGGACCTGAAAGTATGGTCAAGGACGGAAGGTTACAGAACTCTGCCATTAGCGCCTAGCTGGAAGGGGAAAAAGGTATTATTATTTTTGTGTAACTGTTTTCTTGGTACTGTTGTCACTGTGGATGCTTTGAGTTTTATTGGTTTATTATGGTTGTTTATGTATGCTCTATCTAATGTATGGGATAATGTATTCATAATGATGATGTATTAATGATTAGGAGTTTATATGAATTTTAGATATGTTTTGCCAGGCTTCATGATGCAATGATGTTTATTTGACTTGTGATTTATGTTTTTTCTGTTCCTAGTTTTCACGTTGAGACACGAAATAAAAATGCTAAACTCATCAGTCGATCTTCAACTCCTTCATGTCCAGCTGGGTCCGCTACACTAAGTACATTTTGTTGAAAGCTGTGGAAGATTATGCTATTAATGTAACACTTGCCTAACATCTAACATTTGTAGTGGATAAAATTCATATAACAGTCATTGTGGTATTGATTAATTGAATGTATTAGTAGATGCAACAATCATCACCTGTTCTTCCTTGTTAAACTCCTCTCCCTGACAAAGTCCTTTACAAACAGTCGACTCATGCAAACCTATTTCAAACATACTGACTCTGGGTGAGTCAGTTATAGAATAAAGCCTATGTAAGGAGTGACCATCTGTTGTTACCTCTTGTGTACCATCCTGCCAGTATAAATATGTGTAAGACATTGGTGTTGGGGAGTGATGGGGGAAGCCCTGGAGGGAGACACTAGTCTCTCTCTGCTGTGATGAGATCTACAATAAACATGGAGTTTGGTTCCTGACAACTGAGTCCTGCATCTTCCTGATCTGTTTATTTTACATAAAGTAACATGTAAAAGCTGCCATTACAATTGGCGCTGTGAGCAGGGTGGATGCTTTGCTGTTATAGCAAACACTCCACTTAGAATCTTAAGAAGATGGGAGCAAAACCGAGCAGAAAGAAAATGCAGCGACAACTCGACGACCAACAGAAGGCCTTGGAAGATCAACGTGACAAAGCGAAGAGAATGCAACAACAACTCAATGACCAGCGTGACAAAGCTAAGAGGGCCGCAACGCTACAGCAAGAACAACTCAACGACCAACGGAAAGAAGTGACATTACTGCGAGAACACCTTGACAGGACTAAGGTGACATTAGCAGATCTACAAGCCAATACTTCTCCTGATGACTACAATGTGAGGCAGAAGGAGCCAAACTGCAGGAGAGACACACAACTGACTGCTACTACACCCAAGGAACACCCAGATGTCACAGCGACGCTCTGTCCAAGTAACCTATTCCCATTAATTCCATATCCAAACCCTCATCCCCGTCCGGGGGCTGGGGCACAGCAAGCAGAGATAGATGTGTACTCTGCAACAGTACATGTTCAGCGAAACTGGACACCTGATGAATTCAATGACATTGTGAAGGACCTTCCAGACCCCAGAATTGATGTGGTACGCTGGTGTGAGGCTGTGTTACATTTGATTGAGATGTACGAGCCATCGGCAAGAGAGCTGGAATTAGTATTTCACAAAGTCTTTGGATTAAGGTGGCTACGTCTCAGGGGAAACTTTGATGTGACTGGAGAAAGAGATGACATCATCACTGGACAGCTGCAGAATCGAGATGGTCTTTTTGACAGGGTGAAAGCAGCTTTTCCAGTATGCACTGATTGGCCGAAAATTCACAGCACTAAGCAATGGGCTGATGAAACCTGTGACGCCTACAGAAATAGAATGGAGGACTGCTGTCAGAAGCATTGTGGTGTGACACTAGACAACCCGGCTTACAGTGACTTGTTAAAAACTGCCGTGATCAATGGCTTGCGCCCGTCCATCCATAACCGGGTTATGACTTCCTGTATTGGATGGGAAAGTCGGAACCTCACTGAGGTGTGGGGACATGCACAGCACGCTGAGAGGCACATGCTCTCACAAGAAGACGGGAGGAAGAAGAAATTGGAAAGAGCACAGTTGATGTTCTATGAGAACCACCGGCAGCCACCACAGGGGGAACAACAGCAGCAGCAACCAAATCAGGAGTCACATAGGAAGAAAAGGAGCCGTGAATGGAGGCAAAGAAGAGGAGGAAACAGTGAGCCATATGACATAGCGGTCTTATGTCATTACTGTGCCTCAGATGACCACATGGAGAGGGAGTGTCCTGTCAAAAGGAGGGCATGGCTGCACCAGCAGCACCCAGACCAGGATCACGAACGATATGGTGCAGGGTCTGTTCCATGCAACTATGGGCGAGGTGGAAATGCTGTGGCCAACTATCCAGAACGGGGTGGACCACATCCACTGCCTTGCCCCACATCGGGCTCCACAGGCTCCATGGCAATACGGACCAGGTGACAATGTTAATACAACAGGCACCAATTCACTACATGCGGAGCAGGCTCCATGAAAGGGTGAGGGTCATGTCCTGAGTTATGTTATGAACGGTTTAATTTACTTTGCAAGTTCTATTCATTGTCATACTAAAAATAGGGGGAGAGTGATAAAATGAATTTGTTTGAGATAACATCCTTAAAAAATTGCAGTACAGTCCGATCCAAAATTGAAAATTATATTCTACTAAATTAATGTAAGAAAAATATTGTTTAATGGTACTTCCTTAAAAATCGCAGTACAATCCGATCCAAAATTGAGAATTAGATTCTACTAATTAATGTAAGGAAAATATTGTTTAATGGTGGGGTAATATGCCTAAAAGAAAAGACAATAATGTCATAGAACTTGAGTAAGTCAGTATTGTAATCTATTTCCACACACATGAACTATATAGTTCACTCATCAGTCTGGTTCCCCCATTTCTATTCCTCTCCCCAGAATAGCTGACAGGGGGGAAGGGGGGTGGCAGGTGATAGGGGCCGTGTGTGTCTGTGTGTGAGTGAGATAGACCAAACACTGAAACAGGAATACATTTGAGTTTTAAAATATAGTAATTATTCAAAATGTAGTGTGTCAAGGCACTCAATCAATAATGTGATACGGGTAATTTATGATGGCCTTTTTACAAGGAAGTTAAAACAGATTTTATTTGTCTCCAGTCCACTTATTCTGCTCTTGCTAGATACATGTTAAGTAAAACTCGGATTAAAATAAAAACACTACGTGTAGACAAATATCCATGTGGCAAGAACTTTTACATAATTCTATATTTTTTATTCCATGTAGCAAAATGCCCGAGTGATGAAAATTCCATGGTGTGTTGATAGTGCCATACTGTGATGAAAAATCCATTCGGTTGCAAATTCCACGTGTTGATATAATTTAAAATAAAATAACTAAAAGAATAATCCGTAGGCTAGAACTTTAGGGGTTATCAAGCAAATTGTTACAGCAATTTTTGAGTGATTGATGGAGATAGTATAAAGACAGGTTAAACTGTACCTCGGTTGAGTATTACATTTTACTGTATAGCAAAAAGTTGTGTGCAGCTTTCCGGATCATGGGTCCGGCCGATGGTTTCTGCAGAACCATTGGTCAGTCCATTATTCTATGAAAATACTCACAAACTATGGGGGGTCAGGGAACATTTATTTCCGACCATTATTTGACCATTGGTCAGTCCATTATTCCTGAAAGTTACTTACAAACTTTGGGGGGTAAGGGAACATTTTTATTTAAATTGTATTTAATCAAATTAAATAAATTTTCGAATTGAGGACTTTTATGTCAACAAGATCATATGGAGTACTACAACAGAGACCGGTGACAGGCCGAGATAGTTCTATTTTTCAAAGGGTCAATTACCTGCCTGATGGGTACATTTGGGTCTTAACTAGCTACTAAATAGGTAATACAATAAAGCTATGAGGTTTGTAGTGTGGAACTACACCACCATAATAGTATTTAAAAGAAGCAATGGCAATCTTTCACAAAAATGGCAGATCTACAAGCTGCAGATCAGATATAGCATTTCCAAAAAATTGTATAAATCTACAAGCTGCATCAGTTGTTTAATAAATGTCAAAGAGCATAGCATTATCAAAGATACAGTATGCCAAAAGGTCCTATGATTTTTAAATACATAAGAAATGAAGTATGGGGAAAAAATGGTTATTGGTGTTGACTTTTTCTGTAACCATTACTGTAGAATTGTTGAATACACTGTTTGAGGATACGTGACCAGTAGCATATGCGCAATGCTTGCTTGTCACTGCCATCACACGTGTATCTAACAATACAGTTTTGTTTTGAATATTTGTACATGATTGTATCCCATTGAATTAGCATAATGTCCTGTCATTCTATGACTTTTCTCTATTTTTATAGGACATAAATACTTTATATTTATGCCCTAAGGGGTCAAATGTAGTGGATAAAATTCATATAACAGTCATTGTGGTATTGATTAATTGAATGTATTAGTAGATGCAACAATCATCACCTGTTCTTCCTTGTTAAACTCCTCTCCCTGACAAAGTCCTTTACAAACAGTCGACTCATGCAAACCTATTTCAAACATACTGACTCTGGGTGAGTCAGTTATAGAATAAAGCCTATGTAAGGAGTGACCATCTGTTGTTACCTCTTGTGTACCATCCTGCCAGTATAAATATGTGTAAGACATTGGTGTTGGGGAGTGATGGGGGAAGCCCTGGAGGGAGACACTAGTCTCTCTCTGCTGTGATGAGATCTACAATAAACATGGAGTTACATAATCCTTAACGTTCTGACCTGTAGCTGTATCTTATATATAAGGACTTACAAGGTT
Organism: Gymnoscopelus braueri; assembly: GCF_963280865.1. Classification (NCBI taxonomy): domain Eukaryota; kingdom Metazoa; phylum Chordata; class Actinopteri; order Myctophiformes; family Myctophidae; genus Gymnoscopelus; species Gymnoscopelus braueri. Next base: position 66,042,685 of record NC_137603.1, on the reverse strand, counting down.
TCACTTTCAACATATGAGGTTTTCTGATGACACACTTTCAGACAGGTCTCTGGAGACTGAGAGTTTTACCTTGTAGAGAGACGCCCTCAACAGGTACTTTTGAGACACTCTTCCTATGTTCCTCTCAGCCTCCTTATCTCTCTGTATGTGTCAAGCGTGCAGGTAATGAGATCGGCGGAGTTAAATTTATAGCCTGGACTGGTCACAACTTCAAACGGTTTTTGTTGGAACTCTGCCAAGTCCCTCCAATTAAAGTACACATATGCCATGATGAGTTATGATTGGTGCTAGCCAGCGACATCTCTCAATATGACCATACACACACAAACACACACATAAACATACACAATCACACACACACACACACACACACACACACACACACACACACACACACACACACACACACACACACACACACACACACACACACACCGGTCACGTTTTCTCTCTTAAGCAGTCTGACCCTCATTCGTCGTCTAATTATTTTTCTGATGGACTTCAAGGCATAAAAACTTAACCACAACATATTCAATAGTAGAGGAACATAGTTTACATGAGGATTTCAAGAAAACATGTCATTTTTATGATTTTATGTTTTATTTTAATACTTGATTTTATTTTGTATACCAAGTGAAAAATGTTATACGGTTATGATGGTAATGTTTTGATATGGTTTGAATCTTGGTAAAGTAGTAGAATAGAACTCCTAAAAGTGTATGAACTTAGTGAACTCTCTCCCATCCACTCTCTGTATAAGCAAGTGAACTTTAGTAAACCCTGAAGGAGAGTCACGTTCTCCCCTCCTGGGGTCCAGGTGTTCTCTGAGAGCACGTGTATAGTCTAGGACAAATGTTTGGCAATTAGCCAAGATAGGTGGTCGTTAAGGAGGAGCTGTGATGGGTGGGAGTACCTGGTCCAATAAGAGAAGGAGTTCTTAAGATCTCCTCCCTTATATCTCCCTATAAAAGTACCTTACCTGCTGGAGTTTAGTCACCTTTGAGGTGCCCCCAGCCGGGGGGCACTTCTATGGAAGCGAATCTCTGCCACTTTTTGGACTCTGTCACTTTCTCCTGACTTTCTGGACTCTGTTACTTTTTTAGAAAGTCTCATACTTTAACTTTCTCCTGATTTTTTGGGACATTGGACAAAATCTCAGCTGGGACTGCTCTGATACTTAGCACTTTTCAGAGATTAAAACATTTTGGTGCTTTTTCTTGGATAAAACAAGAAACATAGCGATATGGATTCAGTGATAGTATAAAGGCTCTTAAAATGTCTCTATCCTGTGTGGCGACTGAGTGTTTTACAGCCGTTCTGAGAGAGACATTCGCGTCATGCTGGCGACAAGTTTTCATGTTATGTTTTAGACACCCGTTTTATTTATTTCTGAGATGCTGAAAGTAAATGAAGGTCTGTCTCTCTCACTCATAGGACGGCTGAGCTCTGGTTGTCACCACTCTTGAGAATAAACAGTCAAACCTATCAGGCTATCATTGATGGACACCGTATTGCTCCAAATTTTTATTATCACTTAAACTGAATATTTCAATTGAACAACTAGCCTACATCAAGGCTGATCAAATGTAGGTACCTATGGGACCTTTATGAGATTTAGGAGATTTAGGAACCTATGGGACTTTTCTTAAGGTTTTAAACTTTTTTTTATATATATTTTTTTTAAAGACTTGTGAACAACTTTTATTGGTGAAATAAATATTTTGTAAACCTTTACTATAAGCCTGAATAGCATTTCATTTACAGTGAGGTAATAAAAGTTAGTTGAGGTTCTTCAGAAGGACGTGGATCCCCTACGGTAAGTCCAGCGAAACCTTGCATTACGGTACAACTTACAGATACATAAATCACACCTCATAACACTTCATGGGGGTAGATGACAGGAGCTGTCGCTTATTTATAGACTAATAGGGAGTGACTAGAGTTTATATCTTTGATCCCTTTCGTAACTGTTGAAAGGGCAAGCGACAGGGGAAGGACTGAGCTAGTAGAAGGGAATTAATATCGATTTGTCAGTATAGGATTATAACTAAATTATTTAGAAATAATAACTAGTTGTAATAGCCCTGACAATGGTATTAAAGTTTTCCGCGAAGATAGAGTGTTAGTCCTGCCATCTAACTAAGTTAAAGGCAACCGGGACGAGTTTTGAATAGAGTCCTTTAGTGTGAGTTCGCCCACAAAACAGTGACGCTATACTGAATTGCGTATGCTGTTGGGGAATAAATCACTGAGGGTCTCTAATCATAGGTCTGTGGATATAAATATTGGGAGCCCGCCTTGCTTCTCCCTCCCTTCCTTGTAACAGTAACGTGCTCATTAGGGGTCATACTAATTGCCCAAAAGTACCCAAAAATACCCAAAAGTACCCAAATGTACCCAAAAGTACCCAAAAGCGTACCCAAAAGTACCCAAAAGTACCCAAAAGCATACCCAAAAGTACCCAAATGTACCCAAAAGTACCCAAAAGCATACCCAAATATACCCAAAAGTACCCAAAAGCATACCCAAATATACCCAAAAGTACCCAAAAGCATACCCAAAAGTACCCAAATGTACCCAAAAGTACCCAAAAGCATACCCAAAAGTACCCAAATGTACCCAAAAGTACCCAAAAGCATACCCAAAAGTACCCAAAAGTACCCAAAAGCATACCCAAAAGTACCCAAATGTACCCAAAAGTACCCAAAAGTACCCAAAAGCATACCCAAATATACCCAAAAGTACCCAAAAGCATACCCAAATATACCCAAAAATACCCAAAAGCATACCCAAAAGTACCCAAATGTACCCAAAAGTACCCAAAAGCATACCCAAAAGTACCCAAATGTACTCAAAAGTACCCAAAAGCATCCCCAAAGTACCCAAATGTACCCAAAAGCATACCCAAATGTACCCAAAAGTACCCAAAGGCATACCCAAATGTACCCAAAAGCATACCCAAAAGTACCCAAAAGTACCCAAAAGCATACCCAAAAGTACCCAAATGTACCCAAAAGTACCCAAAAGCATACCCAAAAGTACTTAAATGTACCCAAAAGTACCCAAAAGCACACCCAAAAGCATACCCAAATGTACCCAAAAGCATACCCAAAAGTAGATATATAGATGTAGATATATTTTCCCCTCAAATGCTGTAAGTTATAAATTATATAAGTTAAGTTATAAGTTATATTGTAAGTTTACTGTATATGCAGCGGTGGCCTTTACTATGTTTCACCCGTTTTAATTGAAACGGGCCTCTACCTCCCCCCTCTCCCTCACACCGGGGCCCTCTCTCTCTCTCTCGCCCTGTCTCTCTCGCTCGTTCGCGGCCTCACGCAGCGCTCTCCCACGCTGTTAAGTTACACCTATTTCCTGTTATTAATAACCTGGGTAAAATTTGGGGCATTGGGAGGTAAAGGGGAGACACTTTATTGTGAAGGGATGACAGGAAAAGGAGAGGTGTTGTTGCTGCGCGCGATATTGAACAGTCAAAACTATTTGTATCAATACGAGTTAATATATGCCACTGACACTTTCAAACGAGAGGGCGATGCAAAAGCAAGACGTTAATCGTAAAGGTGAACCCTGGAAGCAATGTACACTAACATTACCACTTGAACTGAAAAGCTCTGAGGAAACTGTACAATGATCACAAATGCTTTAATCAACTTTCTCGAACAACCTGTGAGTAGCCTCTTTATTGCCTGAACTCCACCATGGGCAGCTATAGATAGAAGATAGCTAAAACAATTCACTCACATTAAATTAACATTACAAGACAAATTCAAAATAATCAGGTGATTCATTTAGATGAGCCCTGATTTAATCGGATCTACATCCTGTTTACTCCACATGATATTAGACTGTTTCTGTCATGCACAAATAAACAGTTTTATTAGAATATGATAAGCTACTCGCGGCACTTCTGTTATCAAATAAATGGGCAAAGAGATGATTGTCCATGAACACACCAAAACACATCACCGCAAGAGATTCACAGAGGGTCTACAAGTCTGCCACAAAGCCTGCCGTTCCAACAAGCAGTGGTGGAAAGTAACTAAGTAAATGTACTCAAGTATTGTACAAGTACAATTTTGAGGTATTTTTACTTTATTGAGTACTTCCAATTTTCAGTACTTTTACTTCTACTCCGCTACATCTCAGAGGCAAATATTGTACTTTTTTCTCCACTACAAGTGTTTGAAAACTTTAGTTACTAGTTACTTTGTATATTTTGATTATTATTATTATTATTATTATTATTATTATTATTATTATTATTATTATTATTATTATTACCCTTATTATTATTATTATTATTATTGGGGGCACGGTGGCCCTGGCGCAGTCGGTAGCGCTGTTGCCTCACAGCTAGAAGGTCCTGGGTTTGATTCCCGCTGGGGACACTGTGGGCACTAGGGGCGTGTCTTCTCCTCCGCGTCATCAGCATGTTCTCCCCATAGAGACACACGGGGACTACAAATTTCACGCCCACTTTTGAGACAGCGCCGCTACTCGAGGTCCGTTAGAACGATGAACTGCAGCTGCCAATGCATTCCCTATGAGAGGATATGAAAGTTAGCCTACTTTTAAAATTATCCTGCATTAACTGAAGACGATATTGATTTAAATAAAAATATGTTTCCAAATGTATGGAGTGTCTTTGTCAACATATCTTCTTGTTTTCTTAATAGTTGATGTGTTTCACATTTAATTTGCCACTTTAATGAGTTACCCATAATGCTAACACAGCAGAGGGTAGACAGCAGACAGGCATTTCAGTGACATCACTGTCTTTACGAGCGCCGAGCACCGACCGACAGCGTACCCACTGTAGAGGCAGGAGAGGCAGTCGCCTGCCCAACTAAGATCTCGCCTCCCCTAAAAAAAAAATAACCCGAAAATGTGTCATTGCGTGCTTAATGTCCTCAAAGTCACGCATCCAACAAGCTTTGAACTGAGCAGATTGGACCTTCTGTTCCAGAGATAATGACCAAAACCTATTGAAAACGGCCACTTTCGCCAGTTTTCTGGGTATTGAAAACCTCAAGGGATGCGTCCGTGATGCGACCACTTAAAGTCTGGATCTCCGATGCTAGCGGTTTTGACATACTGATGGAGTATATTATAGTATATTGTGGGTCGTATATCGAGATGAAAGATATGGGACATTAAAAAGGACAAATTAAACAAATGGGACAGATTATTAGAACACAAAAAAAATCGCTACAGCCTCAGTAGTTAACCAGTGAAATGACGGTATTTTACAATGCCTCTCATAGAGATTGCATTGAGAGCTGCAGTTCATCGTTCTAACGGACCCCGAGTGTCAAAAGTGGGCGTGGATTTGTAGGCCTTCCGCTTCCGGCCGTGTGTCTCTATGTCTCCTAGGGTAGTTAACTCATTCACTGCCAGCATTTTCTGTGGCTGCGTTTAGCCACTGCCAGACATTTTGACAATTGTTGCCAATCTTTGAATATCCACAGAATATTTTTTGCTATGACTACAATGTCACACAATAGCTCAAAATAAAGAGGAGAACCTCTGCTTTCCACAGAATTTTTTTTGCAATCCCATCTTCCGTTCTTTACTTATCGGCAGTTGAGTAAAGCTTGTTTTCAGTGAAAAACACCCTCTGAGAGAAGAATTCTGAGATAAACAGCTTTCTGTAAAAGTATTTTTTTTCATGAATTTTGTTTTTCCAGAAAACTCTTTTGATCCATTTATTTTTCGCCTCAGTGACACACCAGACATCTAAACTATGTGTTCAAATAAATGACAAACAAAAAAAAAACACCTCTTTAGGCAGTCGACCTACAGTGACATCAAGTGGTTTTGAAAAGTAACTACATAACACTTCAGTGAGTCTGAAGTAGCCAGGGTAAATAGCACACACACACTGTGTGTGTGTGTGTGTGTGTGTGTGTGTGTGTGTGTGTGTGTGTGTGTGTGTGTGTGTGTGTGTGTGTGTGTGTGTGTGTGTGTGTGTGTGTGATAGACTGATCCATGCAGTGTGTACAAATGAAACCAAATGGACACGTTTGGTTCCATTTGTACACACAGGTATATACATACAGGTAGCAATGACAGAAAACTTCAACTGACCTCAGTGCTGTCTGCATGTCATATTCTATATATGGTCTCTATCAGGGGTCATCAATATATATATACTCTGTTTTAGTGCTCATCATAGCTATAGTGTACAAATGAAACCAAATGGTCCATTTGTACACACTGCATGGATCAGTCTATCACACACACACACACACACACACACACACACACACACACACACACACACACACACACACACACACACACACACGCTTATACTAAGCGTGTGTGTGTGTGTGTGTGTGTGTGTGTGTGTGTGTGTGTGTGTGTGTGTGTGTGATAGACTGATCCATGCAGTGTGTACAAATGAAACCAAATGGACCCGTTTGGTTCCATTTGTACACACAGGTATATACATACAGGTAGCAATGACAGAAAACATCAACTGACCTCAGTGCTGTCTGCATGTCATATTTTCTATATATGGTCTATCAGGGGTCATCAATATATATACTCTGTTTTAGTGCTCAGCATAGCTATAGTGTACAAATGAAACCAAATGGTCCATTTGTACACACTGCATGGATCAGTCTATCACACACACACACAAGCTTATACTAAGCGTGTGCGCGTGTGTGCAGTGTCTCTCAGTAGCATACTCTTCCGCTGTGGAAGAGTGCAAAGCAGAGCAACAATTACAAACTGGACACTTCTCTCGTCTTCTCTCGTCTCTCTGCCTCTGCCACAAAAAGAAAAGTGCAATCCCATCTTCCGTGTGTGTGTGTGTGTTAGACAGTGGATTTTCTGAGCGTGTACAAATGAAACCAAATGGACCAGTGAGGATCCATTTGGATTCCATTTGTACACACCTTGAGTTACAGGCCAAATAAGCAACTACACTTTAGAAACAAGCCCAAATAAGCAAATACACTTTAGAAACAGACATTTGAATCAGCCGAAATACATGGCATATTTATTGAATACATGGGAGTGTTTCCCTGCAAATGAATGATATGAGACATGACAAATACAATACATACAAGGTAGAAGAGTAGGCCTATACTAAGCAAGTGTGTTTTCAGCGTCTCTCAGTAGCATACTCTTTCGCTGTGTGGAAGAGTGCAAAGCAACAATTACAAACTGGACACTTATAAAGTCATCTCTCTGCAAGGTTTTCCTTCTCTGCCACAAAAAAAAAGGTGCAATCCCATCTTCCGTGTGTGTGTGTGTGTGTGTGTGTGTGTGTGTGTGTGTGTTAGACAGTGGATTTTCTGAGCGTGTACAAATGAAACCAAATGGACCAGTGAGGATCCATTTGGATTCCATTTGTACACACCTAGAGTTACAGGCCAAATAAGCAACTACACTTTAGAAACAAGCCCAAATAAGCAAATACACTTTAGAAACAGACATTTGAATCAGCCGAAATACATGGCATATTTATTGAATACATGGGAGTGTTTCCCTGCAAATGAAGGATATGAGACATGACAAATACAATACATACAAGGTAGGCCTATACTAAGCAAGTAAGTGTGTGTGTGTGTGTGTGTGTGTGTGTGTGTGTGTGTGTGTGTGTGTGTGTGTGTGTGAGAGAGAGAGTTCAGCGTCTCTCAGCAGCATACTCTGGGGCTGTGTGGTAGAGTGCAAAGCAGAGCTCTTTGTGCAGAGGAACATGACAAACGGGACAATGGTATGTCGTCTCGTGGCGATCTTCTCCATCTCTGCCTCTGCCACAAACCCTGCAGCGCCGAGCGGGGTGCTTTTTTTTCTTGGTGGGCTGCAGGCGAACAGGCACATGTGATGTTGGCAGCGGTGGAATGTTTGTAGCCTGGTAAACCCTCCCTCCGGAAATCTCATTTCTATTTGATTCCTGGAGTGAGTCTGGCATGAACCGCCTCTCTGCAATATTGGCTGTGTATGCCAAACGGCCGCGCCTATCAGCGTCGTCGCTCATTGTTCTGTGATTGACAGCTTACGTTGGCCAATCAGGTGGCGAGTTCGAGTGAGCCCAAAACACGAACGGCAGCCATCTTTTTCTTGTGCGGCCAATTCTCCGCTATTTTTTTTACTTCAAAAAGCTCTCTAACTTCTATTTTGAGGCACGGAATTTACTTATAAGATATCGTTTGGATAGAATTTAGTTGTTTAACTTCATATATGTGGTCAATTAATCATGACAAAGCCTATTTAAAAAAAAATAATTAGAGAACCGGTAGGGGCGGGCAGTGACACCATTGTACCCGAAAAAGGCAACCCATTTTGGGTATGGCTGTCTCAAAAGTCCCGTCGCGTCACATTAAGACTGGTGAACTGCTGATTGGCTGAAGGGGAAAAATTATCATTGGCTGAAGGGGTTGTCAGTCAACGGTATTACTCCCGCCCAACTCCAGCACAGCCAATATTGCAGACAGGCGGATCAGGCCAGACTCACTCCTGAAATGAAATGGAATTGAGATTTCCGGAGGGAGGGTTTACCAGGCTAGAATGTTTGCACAGAGCCTGGTTTGAGGGTCGGTGTTTCTAGGTGCACTAGGATCACATGGAGGCCGTCTCTGGATGGTGGTCCATGCCCTGCAGACGCTTTGTGTGAATTCCAAGATAGTCTTGCAGCTGCCCTCTGGGTTTTTCTGTTTGTACAAGTAGAATGCATTGGCCATACATATTTTAAACATATAAATCACAAACTTGTTCGTCCACTTGCTGGACTTCCTAGTGAACGGGTAGTATGCAATTGACTGGTCCAGCTTGTCCACTCCATTCATAGCGTTGTTGTAGTCGATGACACAGACGGGCTTCTCTTTTGCCACTCGGGCAGTGTGGCGTTTTCGCCACACACTGACCTCTCCCATCTCGTCCGGGTGGAATGTTGAGACCATCCGGACCACGTTCGTGTCCCGAAACGCCATCACCATCACTCTGGGCTCGTCTGTGTGGCGAGCAAGTCTTCCCTTCGTGCCCAGGCTGGAACAGGTAGCCTCTTCAATCTCCTGTGGTGCGCCCCTCTTCCTCCTCAGTGTCCCGCATACGTGAGTGTTCACTTTCAGGAGGTTTTTACACATGGTCACAGAGTTATAGAAATTGTCCATGAAAACACGGTAGCCTTTACCTTTTAGAGAACCTAGGAGTGAGGTAATAGTGTCGGCAAGGGAGACATATGTTCCACAGTATGGCCTCATGTTGTAGCAATACCCTGTGTCCGAATCACACAAGATGTAAGACTTGATCCCATATCTTATTGGCTTCTGAGGATTGTAGACCCGGAAGCTCAAGCGTCCTCTCCACAGGAGTGTGCCCTCATCAATGGAGATGTTCTGTGATGGCTGATACAGCTCCTGGAACTTGTCCACAAGGTAGTCTAAGACTGGGCGGATTTTGAAGAGTCTGTCTTTACCAGTATCTCTGGCATCGCTGAAGTGGAGGAATCGGAGGATGATTTGAAACCTATTTCGAGGCATTACCTTGCTGAAATAGGGCGTAGCCTGCATCTCATCCTGAGCCCAGTAGAGTTCCAGCTCCGGTTTGCGCATCAGCCCTGTCAGGAACAAGAGGCCCAGGAAGATTTTTAGTTCCTCCACTGTGAGAGGCTGCCATGCCTTGACTCTAGAGGATGGCACTGATGGCAGGTCGATCTTCGCAATACACGCCGTTGCATAGATGTTGGATTGGTCCACGATCTGTGTTAGCAGTTCATCGGTCAGGAATAACTGGAAGAACTCCATTGGTTCATCTGACTGAAGATCTGCAGCACTGCTGAGTGGACCAGGAATTGGGGTGAATGGGAAGTCCAAGGGGCACCAATCCTTCTCCTCCAAGGAATGCCACACAAGAGGGACAGCCTTGCCACCACGCCCACGCCCACGCCCACGCCCACGTCCTGTAAATTATAGAAAGACATAATTTTACCATAAAATATACATTTCTAATAAAAAAAAATTGTATTTGTGTGTAAGTGTGATTAGAAAAATAAACTTTTCTTACCTCCAGTGGTTCTGCCAACAGTTGGATGAGATAAGGGTTCGTCCACACTCGCCTCTGCATCTGAAATCAGAGGAAAATATCAACGTTATTATGATAGTATGGTAAACATATTTTTACACACCCAGCTTTATGATACTTATGGTAAACCAAATCAATTATTTTTACACCCCCAGCCAGTGTTGCCAGGTCTGCTTGTTTTATAAGTTTCCCCCAAGATTTTATTGAAAATAGCAGATCTACAAGCTCACAACATGGGCTCGTTTTCCTAGACCTGGTTGCTTGTTTCTCTCACAGAATCTGGCAACACTGCCCCCAACTTTTAGATTTAGCTTTGTAAACGAAAAAAAGCATTGAAAAAACAGACAAAAATAATAAGCTTACCTCCACTGCCATCATGTGACAAGTTGGTGATATTGGATGTTGCCATCTCACCATCTGATTCAGAGTCTAAAATGACAATACAAGAGTTGGTAAATATATAACCGTGACGCTCGTCTGTCAAGCGTCATGGAGCAACGTGTTCCCGTTTTTTGAATAGTCTCCATTTACAACCTATGCATCTATGAACGTTCAAATTTCAAATATAAAATGCTTACCCCATGGCCACGGAAGTTACAATTACGTACGGGCCCTCAGAAGTACGCGTATTTTCCGTATTGTTCAATACAAAGCATTCTAATCCAATCGGCGGCCATTTTCTCATAGAGCTATAATGTATCACAGTGCAATACACCTCTCAACCGATAGGGTCGCGTAGTTGTGAAAACTCTGAGAAAATGGCTACCGATCGGACTATAATGCTTTTTATTGAACAATATGGAAAATACAGGTACCTACTTAGACCCAGGCGTAACTTGTTACATCCTTGGCAGTGGGGTAAGGCCTTTATATTTGAAATCTGAAGGTTTATGTAGATGTATGGCATGTAAATATAGACGATTCAAAAAAAAGGAACACGTTGCTCCATGACTCAGGGCTAGTGAATGCACACGAGAATAAAATCCATTTTACCATTTAGGCTTTAGCAGACACTATTATCAACCAGAGCAATGTACAGTATAATACATTCATTTCATCTCAAAAACGATATAAAATGTACATACCACTCGAAACTACGGCTCTCCTCGGGACCCACAGCTCGTCCAAATCCTCATCTGAAGACGACGGGCCAGAATGAGATCTTTGGGAGTTGTACGGAGACTCTATGGTTTCTCGCCGGGTTGTCCTGCCACTCCGACGGACAGAAAGCACTGAGGCTGAGAGATCCATCGGTTCCTCACCGCCAGAAATCTCGGAGTCAGTCTCTGGCTGAAGGTCCACCACAGCACGATGGAACATCTCATCAAGTGTCTGCTGTCTGGGTCCAGGGGCCGCTGGAGCACTGACTGCAGGGCGAGGGCCACCGCGCGCACGGCCCCGTCTAGGCGCTCGATTCCCGGGAGGACCAGCACGTCCACGTCCACGTCCCGGTCGAGGGGCTGGAACAGCGATGGGTCGAGGACCACGGCTTGATCCTGGGAGTGGATCGGCGACAGGAAGACCCCCAACAGGCTGTTTGCGCTTCGGCATTTTGAGAGACTAAACTAGCTCACAAAAAAAACAAAAAAACACTAAACTCACACTATACTTACACTAGACTGACTGACGACTGTAGTAACACACACACACACACACACACACACACACACACACACACACGCGCACGCGCACTTTTTTTTTTCTTTTTTTTTTGTCACAGACAGACAGACAAGACAAGACAGACAGACAACAGATGTATCTAACTACTGTGGACGCTAACTAACAACTACAATCTCTATCTATGTGGAACTACTACAACTACAATACTATCTATGTGGACGCTATGTGGAACTACTACTACTACTACAATACTATCTATGCGGACTCTATGTGGAACTAATACTACTACTACTACAATTACTATCTATGTGGACGCTATGTGGAACTACAACTACTACTACAATCTATGTGGACGCTATGTGGAACTACTACTATCTAACTGGACACTATCAATAAATGGACTTCTCTCTACTCTCTTCTCTTCTCTTCTCAACTCAACTGGCTTTCTCTCAAAACGACCTACTCCGCGGAACACAAGGTAACGTTGCCCACTCCCTTTTATAAGCTTCTGTTTTGATTGGGTTCCTTTGATCGGGTGGTGTTTGTATTGCTTGTTTTGGTTCACAGATAGTCCAAGGTGCCTCAAACTAAGATTCAAGTTGAGGAACAGCGCCATTGTTGTTGATGGGGTGACATTCGGTACCATTTCACACACACACATCAGCTGTTGTTTGATCACGTGGGTGACGGCTCCCTTTGATCGGCTTTTGGTCTGATCGTGTGTTATGGGTCACAGCGACCTGACAGGTGGCTGAATAGCACTATGGCGGTTGATGGGAAAGGTTTTTACTTTTCTTTTATCAGCCTTTGTTTTGATGAAGTGGTTGTTCACGTGATTTTGGGCTTTCTATTTATCACAGGATCCTCACATTTTGTCACAAGTTGGGTGAGAGTGTGATATAGTGTATGAACCAAAAAAACTAAAATTACGTTTTTTACGTCAGTGGCAGGTTTGGTAATTGGAAATAATTACGTTTTTTACGTCAGTGGCAGTGAATGAGTTAAAGGGACATTTCGCCGATTTTGCATCAAACCCCTATGTTTATCTAGGTCTAGGACCCATAAACATGATCCTGGTGTGTTTTTTGTGTTTTATCTGTATTTTTGGGCGGTGAAACCGCCCCTATATGTGAGGTTTGGATATTTGCACACCAAATCCTGCGCTGTGATTGGCCACCAGTGTACCCCCCTAACCCTGCACCGTGATTGGCCAATCACAGTCTATTCAGGACTGTGATTGGCTAGGGAAACATGACACATGTGCATAGCCCTATAAATAGGACTATGCACTTAAAAAAAACACATTTATGTTTTTTTTTAAAGTGAAACAAACCGTTGCACATTGGAATATGACTTTCATAAAGAGTGTTTCAATAAATGTATTTATTTTTTGTACATGATTGGTTGACTCCATTCAGTATTGTGATTAGCTAGCAAGACACCGCCCACTTCACACTGGGTGTGATTTTTAGATTTGTATCTATATCCTCAGAGACTATGAGTCATTTGACTCATAGTCTCTTTATCTCACCTTATTTCCTGACTACAATGTAAACCACACCCCCACGCAGCCTCCCCTCCCCACAAGGAAGGGCAGTACCCCAAAGCATTATGGTCATTGTAGTAATGCAGCAGTCCAGTCAAACCCCAGTCAAACACACAGACTTCTATATTTTTCTGGACATAGGGTGCAAATTTCAAATTTTCTACTGTTATTTTCTACTGTTATCTACTACAAATATTATTAACATTGAGTGGCTGTAAGTTCTTCCAGGGGTGAAATGCTCCTTTAATACCCTCACAAAAACATGGAGTAATCCTGGTCGCTATACCGCCTCCCCCATGACAGCCGGGGCGCCTGATGAAGTGGATGGGAACTGGTTGGAATAACGTGGAAGCGTCCTACCGGGGAAACTCCCCCCTGTCAGGTGAGTTGGTCAGTTGGCTCTCATTCATTGAAGGAGGCATGAGCTCGGCCCTGGGCTCCCTAGGCTGGTGGGGGGAGTGTAGCGCCCAGGATCACTTAGAAAATTGGCACCGGGTGAAAAAGGGTTACAAAATTGTGGGATAAAAAAATAAGTTTATATTTTGATTATTATTACAAAACATACATTAACCACTTCAGCCCTATATACATTTCGGTAATTTGAAAATATGACCGAAATGTCAGATCTACAAGCTGGGTATGCTTTTGGGTACTTTTGGGTACATTTGGGTATGCTTTTGGGTACATTTGGGTATGCTTTTGGGTACATTTGGGTATGCTTTTGGGTAGTTTTGGGTAGTTTTGGGTACATTTGGGTATACTTTTGGGTAGTTTTGGGTAGTTTTGGGTACATTTGGATACTTTAGGGTATGCTTTTGGGTACTTTTGGGTACATTTGGGTATGCTTTTGGGTACTTTTGGGTACATTTGGGTATGCTTTTGGGTAGTTTTGGGTACAATTGGGTACATTTGGGTATGCTTTTGGGTAGTTTTGGGTAGTTTTGGGTACATTTGGGTATGCTTTTGGGTACTTTTGGGTACATTTGAGTAGTTTTGGGTACGCTTTTGGGTACTTTTGGGTACATTTGGGTATGCTTTTGGGTAGTTTTGGGTACATTTCGGTATGCTTTTGGGTACTTTTGGGTAATTTTGGGTACTTTTGGGTACATTTGTGTACTTTTGGATATGCTTTTGGGTACTTTTGGGTACATTTGGGTAGTTTTGGGTATGCTTTTGGGTAGTTTTGGGTACATTTAGGTACGCTTTTGGGTACTTTTGGGTACATTTGGGTATGCTTTTGGGTAGTTTTGGGTAGTTTTGGGTACATTTGGGTATGCTTTTGGGTAGTTTTGGGTACTTTTGGGTATGCTTTTGGGTAGTTTTGGGTAGTTTTGGGTACATTTGGGTATGCTTTTGGGTACTTTTGGGTATGCTTTTGGGTACTTTTGGGTGCTTTTGGGTATGCTTTTGGGTACTTTTGGGTACATTTGGGTACTATTGGGTATTTTTGGGTACTTTTGGGTAATTAGTATGACCCCTCATGGGTCGTCATAAAAAGGTCTTGAGTCATGGACGAGACCAGTGATGCATCGTGAGTACGTCGTTATTAATAGGGATTCCACGATAGGTACCGGAAAAACTAACTTGGAAATCTAGCCAAACATAATTTATTCCTTGAAGGCTAAGGGCCAGCTAGCCAAGATTTAGTAGATCCGTGATTCCTATAGCTAACAGATTAATGAACGTGTTAGCGCCGGCGAGTGAACTCCAGTTTGACATATTCTGGCGTTCGTCGTTATCTTAAAAAAAACTCCTGGAGCAGGGAGTCTCGTCCTGGAAATACTGAAAAGGAGCCGTAGATCAATTCGGGTGGTTTGGACGCTTTGGAAAATTCATTTCCTAAAAATTAATTGACCGACGTCTTAATGACATCTGATTGATATACGACGCCAATTTCAATAATTTACTTAAGTACTGTACTTAAGTGCAATTTTTATTATTTGTACTTTACTTGAGTATTTCCAATTTCCAATACTTTTACTTCTACTCCACTACATCTCAGAGGCAAATATTGTACTTTTACTCCACTACAATTATTTGAAAACTTTAAATTGTGATATTATGAAATATACATTAATCACTTTCGCCCTATTTTATACATAGGCTATTTGAAAATAGCCGATCTACAAGCTCACAACGCGTCGCACCACGACACGTTGTGAGCTTGTAGATCTGCTATTTTCAAACATTTGAGTACTTACTTTTGGTACTTTAAGTATATTTTGATGCCAATACTTTTGTACTTTTACTCATTTGAATTCCGGACTTTTACTTGTAACAGAGTACTTCTACATTGCAGTATACTATAGATACTTTTACTTAAGTAAAACATTTGAGTACGTTTTCCACCACTGTCCTCCAGCATGTTCCAGTGTCAACACTGTTACTCCTCCAGCACGCTCCAGTGCCTTCCTGGGTCATCTGTTGGTGATTCCTCTGGATGAGAGTCACTGGGTGGACATGAAGGCCATTGCCCAGGTAATTATGCTAGGGTGGGATTGCTGTAGAGGACAGAGTACAGCAACTTGCAATGGGCCTGGTTTTCAGGATACTCAAGGGACCAGTGCCCATGTACCTGTCTAGCTACTTCATAAGAGTGAGTAACGCCCACGGCCACAACACCAGAGGGAGCTCCACTGATCTCATATTCTCATTCCCCCCAGATTCGGCACAAACGTGGGAATTAATTAATTTTACTATTATGCCACTAAAATGTGGAATGCACATCAAAAAGTCTGTCCCTGTTTCTAAAACGTTGTTGTTATTTGGTATGAGTAATTGGTTGATATATTGATATATTTCACACACACACACATTAAGATATGTCTACATTGTAGCCATATGTTGATTATTCGCTAGCATCAAAGGTGGCAGGAAGGGGTACAGCGACTCAACGAGAGTGCTAGGGGGTGAGGTAGAGTCTGAAGAGGTGCAGTCGTCAGACTACGGCAGAAAACTTGAGTCTGCATTTCTGACTTCAAGGGGAGTTTGTTCGATAGTCTTTGAGCCAGGAGGGAGAAAAGTCTAGGACGTGTGCAGCGGTGTCCAGGGTGTTTTAGGGAAGGTTCAGACAGCTTTCCTGTGTTAGCTGATCTGAGTGAGCAGGAGGGCTTGTATAGGTTTGGATAACGCTTTGAAAATATGGGGGTGTTATGCCTTTGGTTGCCTTCTAGACCAACATCAGTGTTTTGTACTCGGTGCGGTCAGCCAATGGAGGGAGCAGAAAAGGGGGGAGACTTGTGGAATTTCTGGCTGTCGATATTTGCCTCTGAGACATAGTGGAGTAGAATGATTATTGAAAAATGGACATACAAAGTAACTAAAAAATTACAGTACTTGAGTAAATGTACTCAGTTACTTTCCACCACTGCAGGAGATGGGTCGCCGGGGACACAGGGTGACGGTGGTGATCCCAGAGGTGTCACTGCGTCTTGGTCCTGGTGAACACTACACCACACTGACCTATCCCGTCACTTACAGGTAATACACCAAGTTGACCAATCCCATCCCTTCAAAATGCTGGGTACTGGGTACCCATAAAAATTAAGGAATCAGAATCAATCAAATCTTAGTCATTTAGAGGCAGAGGTTGTCAAAGTGGAGTCTATTTTCTAAAACAATCTTCAAAAGAGATGTAAAAAAAATTGGAATATCTTTGAAGAATTTGGCACAAATTGAATCCTTGGCACAAAATATTTTCAGATGATAATATAAAATACTGTACGTATCGTTTTGGGGTCCTTGACATGAACATGTTTCAGAACCACTGATTTAAGGGTCCAGTATTTTTCCCATAAATAAAGAAAACAACTAAGCTTTGCTGAAACTGCTTTCCTTTGTGTTAACATATGAGAGGTTACTATTCATTACAGTTGACAATTATTGATGTAACATTCGTTTACAGAGGCAATTGTGTATGGTTAATTTAAGCACCAGTATTTTCAGGACAAAAGGTTTCCACATTGGCTTTATCTCAGGTACTACTAATATACGGTACACTATTAGGAGCCGGAATCAGTCAAAATAATCGGAATCGATCAAATCCTTAACATTCCTATTTTCAGGAAAGAGGAACTGGAGTCGGTCATGGCTGGGATTGGAGCAACGCTCAACAAACCTCTGATTGACAAGATCAATCAAGGCTTACGCATGATGACTTTCTTCCCCACCATAGGAGAAAGCCTGCTGCTCAACACCAGTCTCATCTCACATCTAGCACAGCAGGTTGAGATGGCTTTCAACGCGGACAGTCGCATTCCTTCTTCGCTCCTGCATTCCACCCCACGCTCTATTCTTCGGCGGCGACAACAACATCTTCGCCTAAAGAGGATAATCACAGCCAGCATTACCTGGTATTGTGCTACGCTGCTATATTGCAAGGATTAATCTTCATCGAATCCCACAATGTGCAGCTTCAACGGAGAGTGAGTGCAAACGGAGATATACCACAAGACGCGGCGACGTTACTTTTTAAAGTTTTTGACGGGCGTAAATCGGTACAAACACGGAGAAGAACCCCAAGCCAGCTTGACGGCCTAACAGTAAGAATGATAATTTGTTTGAGTCTATTGTTATCGGGAAATGTACACCCTAATCCCGGCCCACCGACCGTGAAGTGCACGGAGAATCGCTATGATCACAACTTCAATGGCCAAAACAACATTCCAGCTGTTTTCACACGCGACGGCAGCGTTCGACAAAGCCCGGTCCACAACATGCAGACAAATAACTTTGTTTGGCAACGGACCACCTCACCTGATAAGTACGAACCCCAGCAGAGTTCTGGAGAAACAAGAATGGATTATTTGTCCCGGTTAACGTCTGGGTTGGTTCCAAGACCCACGTTCTCAAACAGACCACCACCGCCAGAGGGAATCTGGCCGATGACGTCACAAGGGCTTCCACACAAACATCTTCACCGAGAGGATTTCCTCATGCGCCACATGGATTCGAGACAACCGCAGGGTTTCTCTCAGAGGGAAGCATAGGGATACAGTGATTTTTCCACTGTTTTTCCTATCTCCTGGCACCACCGCATGTCGTCGACGCGGGACAACAGCTTCACCCCTCCCCCACCCCCCCCTCCTCCTCCACCACCACCACCACCAGTCGATATCAGGACAACAACAAAGTGTCCCACCGAGAGGAATGCTGGGAAACGGAGTTCTTTTCCCTGTTTTTCCAACGGGCACTGGAGGTCATCTACAAGGTTTTCCTCTGTGGGATCGGTGTGGAAACAGAGATTATTTTCTCCCTAAATTTCCCATTTTCCCAAAAAGTCCATCGCCTGGGGGAATTTGGCCGAGGTCGACACAAGGGTTTCTACGCTTCACCCCTCCCCCACCTCCACCACCCCTCCCCCAAGGCAGGTCTAAGGAAGGACATACTGCCTCAAATCACCTCCACACCTCCCCCGTGGACATCACAAAGTCCCCCCCTCCTCCACCCACACATCCTCCCCCCCCACCGACATCCCAGAGGCTAAAAGGGACAATGGTTACTATTCAACTGAGGACATGGAAGCCATCTTTTCAACGAGAGGTACTCACATTGTTCACTTGAATGTTAACAGTCTTAAAAACTCAAACAAAATGTCTGAACTGAGATCCTTGTTTGGTAATGGCAAAGTAGACATTATTTCATTCTCAGAAACTAAGCTGGATAATTCCATCAAAGACTTTGAGATTGAAATAAAGGGCTACAATGTCATCAGAAAAGACAGAAATCTCTCTGGGGGTGGGGTTTGCATCTATGTGAGATCAGACATTATTTACGATGTGATCCCAGACATGGATAATAACCCCACTGAATGGGTCTGGGTTAAGATTTTATACCCACATGCAAAACCACTGATAATTGGCGCCATCTACAGACCCCCAGATCAAAATGCTTTTTATGAATTGATTGAGGAACATGTGGCGAGTTTAGGAAACTCTGAGACGGTACTTATTGGGGACTTTAACACCTGTGTTCTTAAGAAAGACTCAGCCATCTTTAAGTCCCTCAGAAAGTTCTGTGACCTGCACAGCTTTACCCAGCTGATAAAGCATTTTACAAGGGTGGGCATTGCTTCTCAATCAATCATAGACCTAGTGTTGACGACGGACCAGTCCAGAATTTCAAAGAGTGGGGTGATTGAGTGCAGCTTAAGTGATCACAATATCATTTTCTGCACTCAGAAGATTCACAGACCTGGAGCTTATTGTCACAGGACGATTAGCTGCAGGTCTATGAAACACTACTCAAGTGATCTTCTAACAACAGCTCTTGAAAAAATGGACTGGTCCCAAGTCCTAAATTGCACCTCTGTGGAGGAGTCCTGGTCCTGTTTCAAAAAAGCTTTTTTGAGTGTACTTGATAACATCGCACCCACAAAGGTGGTGAGGGTCAAAGCAAGCACAGAACCTTGGATGAAGGGTGACATTTTGAATGCCATCAAACTCAGGAACAAAAGCTACTCCTAGTTCAGGAAAAACAAAAGTGAGCAGCTCCTTGAAAAATGCAGAAAACTACGCAATGTAGTTACTAATTTGATCAGAAATGCCAAAAATAATTTCTTAAATGAGAACATAGAGGCAAACAAAAGCCACCCACAAAAACTGTGGGAGGCACTAAAACAATTAGGCTGCAACGGAAAAATTCAGACAAAATCAACAAACATTTGCATTATCTCAAGTGGCTCGCTCATTACCGACAAGCAATTGGTAGCGGACTGTTTTAACAGTTTCTTCACCACAGTTGCAACCCAGTTGGTAAACAAACTCCCCCAGCATTCAGGTCTGTATGGCCCAGACCACATTCAAGCTCACTATAAGAAACTAGGGGCTAAAAAAGATTCCTTCTCATTCAAACCTGTAATGATTGATGATGTGCAAAACAAACTCCTCGCCCTACAGCCAAACAAGGCCACCGGCCTTGACAACATCCCCACCAGATTCCTCAGAGACGCAGCGGTCTCCATTGCTCCCATGGTAGCCCACGTTACAAACTTATCCATCAGTCAGTGTCACGTCCCACAAGAATTCAAGTTGGCAAGAGTAATCCCTTTATATAAAAAAGGAAGCAAACTAGATCCTGGCAACTATAGGCCTGTTTCCATCCTTTGTTCCATCTCAAAGGTTATAGAGCGATCAATCCAAGAACAAATCAACAGCTACCTCGGCGAGCGTAAACTGTTGTTTGAATTCCAATTGGGCTTCAGAACATCCCACTCCACTGACACATGCCAACTGTATTTGACCGACTACATCAAACGTGAGGTAGACTGAGGTAGGCAAATACTGCGGCATGGTCATGCTGGACCTCCAAAAGGCGTTTGACACTGTAAACCACTCAATTCTACTTGATAAGCTGAGGGCGATTGGTTTTGATTGCACATCACTAAATTGGATGAGATCTTACTTGGAGGGAAGAGAGCAAGTGGTTGACATCAACGGAACCATGTCCTCATCCCTCCCAGTGAGCTGCGGGGTTCCTCAAGGCAGCATTCTAGGGCCGTTACTGTTCCTACTATACATTAACGACATGAATGCTGCCTGTAACTGCAAACTGTTCCTGTCACCACCGCATGGGCTTTATGGGCTGTGTTCTTTCCGCTTTCCTGTTTCAGTTGTACACAGATGACTGTCGCAGTAATCACGACAACCGTTTTATTATAAAATACGCGGATGACTCAGTCATTGTCAGCCTTCTAGACAATGACGAGGTCCGACATGGTCAGGTCACAGAGGACTTCTTGTCCTGCTGTAGTGACGCGTTCCTTGAATTGAACATCTCAAAAACAAAAGAGCTCTGTATTGACTTCAGACGTGGTCCCCATCCCACCCAGAACACTGATATCTGTGGCCAGCCGGTGGAAATCGTGCCCAGTTACAAATACCTGGGCACGATTATTGACAGCAAACTGAAATTTGATGTAAATACTGACATGCTGTGTAAGAAGGGACAGCAACGCCTTTTCTGCCTAAGGAAATTAGCCAGATTTAATGTTGACAGAGACTTGATGAAATTGTTTTACAGTGCCTATGTACACTCTGTTATCTCCTTCTCTATCATCTGTTGGTATGGTAACCTCGCCATTAAGGATAAAAATTCTTTAGGAAGGATAGTGAAAACTGCCTCCAAAATCACTGGCATCCAACTGGAGAGCCTTGACCCCTTCTATAGCAGACAACTGCTCTTGAAGACCAGGTCCATTGGACAAGATAGTGCACACCCACTCGAGCCAGAGTACAGGCTGTTGCCATCGGGCCGTCGTCTGAGTGCCCCTGGTGTCAAAAACAATAGATACAAGCACTCATTTGTTCCTGCCTCAATTCGGGCAATCAATGTTGCCAGGGACCGATAGAGGATTGATTGATTGATTGATTGATTGAAATTTGTATTAGGCAAAAGAATGTAAAACAACACAGTTACATTTATAATGCTTTTGTCTAAAAGGTCCGGCCAAAAAAGTCCTTGCGGACTTGTTTCCGTTGGGGTCCTTGAGTTAATTTCATAGACATATATAGTAGCAACCAAACAGTTCAAAAATCAACATGAAAATACAGATAATACAGAAAAAATACCACTATGTACAAAAAAAGCATTTAAAAAATATATGTACAAAAAAGGGGGGGGGGAAGCATGGAAAAATAAAAATTATATACAAAAAAAGCATGAGGAAATACAAAATATGTACAAAAAAGAGGAGGGGGGGGTCGTCTGTCTACAGGGAAACTGGTACTAGCTCCTCTTTCGGCCTCCAGAAAGATGGGTTTTTAGGGCTGTTTTGAATGAGCCCAGCGAACTGCATTTTTTGAGGGATGGAGTTAGACTATTCCATTCCTTGGTGGCTGTGCTATAGAAGGAGAATTTGCCCATGTTTGTTTTATGGGTGGGTGGTACCAGATTGTTGTTTACGCTCCCTCTAGTTTCGTGGCTGTGGGTGTCACTAACTTTTTCGAGGTATGTATACAGATATGCGGGTATAGGGGGCATATCGGGCAAATCTGCATTTACAATTTTGAAGACCAGACCCATTTTTAGTTGTTTAACCCTGTCTTCCACCCTGAGCCAGCCTAGGCTGGCAAAGTGAGTGGATATTGTTATTGATGGTGATAGGTGATGATGAAACAAGCACTTTATGCAGGCACCTTATATTTCTGAATGTAGCCCTTTATTTATCTTACCTCTTGCACTTTACTGTGATGATGATGATGATGATGATGATGAATCAAGCACTTTATCTCTTTATCTCTTGCACTTTACTGTGATGATGATGGTGATGATGATGAAACATGCACTTTATGCCGGCACTTTATAATTCCTTTTTTATCTCTTGTGATGATGATGATGATGATAATGATGATGATGAAACAAGCACTTTATCTCTTTATCTCTTGCACTTTACTGTGATGATGACGGTGATGATGATGAAACAAGCACTTTATGCCGGCACTTTATAATTCCTTTTTTATTTCTTGCACTAGATGCGCCCAGACCTATGTTTTTATGCTATGGTGTTTCATGTCTGCTGTTGTCCTGTACTATCTGTATGTTTTAAACCACTACTCTGGCTGTAAACCCAATTGCCCTTCTGGGACATTAATAAACTTGAACCTTGAACCTTGAACCTTGAGGACCCTCTCAGGGGCCCTGATTCAGCCCCTTTTTGACTATGCTTGCTCCTCTTGGTACTCAGGGCCCCATTCTGTGGCAAAAAAATCCCCGTTAAATCGGGATAATGGACCTGCGCCGCCCCAATAGGTTATTCTAGCACCTGCTCTACCCGTCACCATTATGCCGACGCCGTTATTTGCGCATGGAGGTGTGCCCGTGGGCGTGTTGTTGCTATATCCCCCACATTGAAATTCTCAACCCACACATGGGTACGGCTTGGGGAGGGGGGATAGTGGATTCTAAAAGCACCCGCTGGTTTATAAAATCACCCGTCAAGTGCACACAGACACTACAATGGCTTTGTGCGTTGGACCATGAGCCATGTTGCCAGCCTTGGAGAGAAATAAGCAACCGCAGTCCGCAGGTCTATGAAAACAAAAAGAAGCAACTAGCCACATGAGCACTTCAAACTACTAACTAGAGCTTTCATATCCCCTAAATATTTCAGCCTGGCTCGACTAATAATTGACAAATTAGACCCAGCCCAGCCCGTCAGTCATTTTTCTAAAGAAGCCTTATTTCTCATTAAATCTTGGTAATTCGTTAAGAACAGGAGTCATTCTACCCTAACAGTCTATATTTTATTTAAAAAACAGCTTGGAGCAAATAGGGCTATATAAATATATACACTTCCCCATAACCATTTTAAAAATGATTATGGTTATTCTATGAAATATATGTTTCATAGAATAACCGTAATCATTTTTGCAATGGAGAAATCACATCCAATGTTACCTTCTGGCCGCTGCCTGTGCTTTCATTTGAAGAAGTAATCCAACATTTACTTTGAGGTGAAAAAGACATGAAGAAAGCTCTGAAGATCCATTATTTATGTCATGTTATGGTTTAAACTTTAAAGGGGGCTCTCTACTGCTGCGTCATGACAAGACAGTGATTGATTTGACCTAGGCTACTTTAGCGTTGCGCTGCCCTGTTGATTAATTATTTGGCATCAGCTGTGTAGGAATATATAACTATTTTAAATGGCTCTCATATACTCTTGGGGATCTGACTAATATGACAAGTTGCTTATTGTGAACACAATAGCCTACGCTACAAATTAATTAATATGTGAATTTATTTGGATGTAAAAAAAACGTAGACCCAGCTCAGCCGGTGCCGACGGGCCGGGTCGGGTCCCGTTGGGTTTGGGCTAAAATCTTAAGCACTTACATTTTTTATAAGATGATCGGATCATAGTGTGATTTTCATTTTGGCTGCTGTCTCATTAAACCCATGCTGCGGGACGTGCGGGTGAATATTATATTATAGCCTATATTATATATATTAGCCTGCTATATTATTATTATATTCCCCGCGTAAACGCTACGTTCATGACCCCCCAAAATAACCATATTTGAACTGGGGACCCCCCCATTTTGTTTGACTCGGTTCCACAGATAAATATTGTGAAAATAGCAGATCTACAAGCTCGCCAGGCGTTGGGTGCTCCATTGTGGTCTCGACCCACAGGTTGAGAACCACTGCATTAAAAGCTCCAAGCAAGTTACATGTCTAGTAGGCTATGTTGTTGACCACGTAATGTAATGTTTTTGGTTTAGTGATAGGCTACTCCGTGGCGCGCGCGCACCTCATTGTATGCTGTCCAAAATAACAGATCTGTAAGCTGTCGACAGACATGACGCAGCGCCGTTGATAGCTTGTATGTCTGTTATTTTGGGTAGGTATAGGCGACGCACATACGCATCGCAGCAATGTGTCTGGGTTTGAGAGGCTTTGATTGATGTAAACTTAAAGTTTAGCTCTGTTCGGGATTACTGAACAAAGGTGGATGATGAAAGATAACGGGGACAATATGGATGTAAGTTAACTTTAACTGCGTCACTTCAGAGGAAACTATGGAGCAACTTCAGAGATGTTTACACACCCCTGGAATCCATTAGAACGGTGGAAATAGAACGATAACAGCCAACGTGAGTACATAGGCTATAGACCTTTCCTAAAACTGTCCAATTTATTATACCCATGTGCTACTGTTTGTCTGTGTACCACGTAGGAGCGTTGTCGCAACATGATGTAATTAATTATTTGGGAGCAGCCAGTGTGTACCAATAGTATACATATTTTAAATGGCTTTCATATACTATTCCGGATCTGACTAATATGACAAGCTTATTGTGAACACAATAGGCTACAAATTAATATAAAAATTTATTTGGATAAAATAAAAAAAAAGAAGGAAAACAAGCCCAATGTGGCTTATAATAATCAGACCAGGCAACAGTGCAGACAGGTAGATAGGCTAGAGCATATATTGGATCGGGATGACGGCTAGCGCAGTCTTCTCTTAAAGGCAATGGCTTCTGGCACGTGATTGGTTTTATCATTGTAACGCCCAAACCACACCTATGCATAATGTAACGGGTAGCTCAGGTGTTTGGCGGGTGAGGGGGGTGCCATAGAATACCGAATTTTGCGGGGAAACGCCTCTTGCCTAGTCCGAAATCCCTAATTAGTGGTTTGTTCAAATTTCACCTGGAATGGGGCCCTCAGTGTCACTGAAGACTAAGCTTCAAACCTCCCAAAACAAACTGATTCGACTACTTCTCGGACTGGGGCCCATGACCCACCTCACTCCCACTCACTTTACCAGCCTAGGCTGGCTCAGGGTGGAAGACAGGGTTAAACAACAAAAAATGGGACTGGTCTTCAAAATTGTAAATGCAGATTTGCCCGAAATGCCCCCATACCCGCTTATCTGTCAAAATACCTCCAAAAAGTTAGTGACACCCACAGTCACGAAACTAGAGGGAGCGTAAACAACAATTTGGTACCACCCACCCATAAAACAAACATGGGCAAATTCTCCTTCTACAATACGGCCACCGAGGTATGGAATAGCCTAACCCCATCCCTCAAAAAATGCAGTTCGTTGGGCTCATTCAAAACAGCCCTAAAAACTCATCTTTCTGGAGGCCATAAGAGGAGGTAGTACCAGTTTCCCTGTAGACAGATGACCCCCCTCCCCCTTTTTTTGTATATACTTTTATTTTATTTTTCATGATGCTTTTTTTGTACATAGTTTTGTCTCTGTTTCTTATGTTGATTTGAACTGTTTGGTTGCTACTATATATATCTATGAAATTAATTCAAGGTCCCCAACGGAAACAAGTCCGCAAGGACTTTTTTGGTTGGACCTTTTAGACAAAAGTATTATAAATGTAACTGTGTTGTTTTACATTCTTTTGCCTAATAAAAATGTCAATCAATCAATCAAAGGTGTATAGTACATGTACACATGTCTAAACAATGGTTCTCAATCATTTTCATGTCAAGGACCCCCATATTGATATGCATTTGGCCACTGACCCCCATTTGAAAATATTTTGTGCCAGGGACAAGCTAGCAAGGTGTTGCATCGCGATGTGTTGTGCGCTTGTAGATCTGCTATTTTAGCAATTTTTTGTATGAGAAGTATAGGGCTCACAGTAAGTGGCAAAACATTGCTCGTGAACGTGGCATTAGATGCGGACCATGTGTTGAGTCAGTCCTCGAATTTACGTAGCCTAATAATGAACCCTAAACCTAAATCGACCTATAACCTTAAAGGGATAGTTCACCCAAAACCTTACTTATTTTCTATCAATTACACACCCCATGAAGCCTTTTTTTGTTTTTGTCGCATAAGCCAATAATTTGATGAGCGGCGGAAAGATGCTAATGTCTCCGGTAGGAGACTCAAAGCGACACTTTGAGCCGCTGCCGGTCATCAAGTTATTGGCTTAAGAATGCGACAAAAACAAAAAAATCTCAGTGAATTCAAGTCTCCATGGGGTGACTTATCGATAGAAAAAAAGTCATTTTGGGGGTGAACTATTCCTTTAACTTCACAAAAAAAAAACAATGCCTAAACCTAACCGTAACCCTAAACCTAGACATTGTAATACCCCCATGACCCCAGAAAGGTTGATGTTAAATGTTTCTGCAGACATGTACAGTGACGTGATTGGGTTGCAATGACCCTCTCCCCCCCCCTTTTTTTTTCTACAGAGCTTTGATGCTGTTCTAACCAATCCTGTACTGCCCTATGGCCCTCTGGTGGCCAGGAAGCTAGGTGAGTGTTAAAAAACGTTCAAACTTGTTTTAATTTCAAGGACCTTCATAACTCTGAGACCGTACAAATGGACCCCAATTAAACCTTATTTTATACTTTGTTTATTCGAATTTTTTTATCTACAAGCTCACAACTCACTTTGTGTACTTGCAGATCTGCTATTTTAAGCATATACTACACACGTATGTCACACCACCGATCCGACCTTAAGCATTTCACTCCATGTGCGCACCTCCATAGCCTAAATGTGTATTTGCTGGGTCCCTTCTGTTGTGTCTGACATCAGTGCATGTTGAAACCCCCCATGGTTGACATCAGTTCATGTTGAATGCAGTGGTACTCACATGTTTTACTTAAGTAAAAGTATCAATACTGCAATGTAGATATACTCTAGCCTCGCGTAGCCAGACTATATCACTGCTATTTTTTTTTGCACTGGCAGATTCGTCTGGTCCCAGGCTAGATATACTCTGTTACAAGTAGAAGTCCCGTATTCAAAATGTAAAATGTAAAAGAGTAAAAGTACAAAAGCATCTGCATCAACATATACTCATTGAGCAGAATGTCCCATTTCACAAATTCAAAATCTAAATCTAAATCATTTGAAAATAGCCGATCTACAAGCTCACAATGCGTCACATCGGGACACATTGTGAGCTTGTAGATCTGCTATTTTCAATTGTCCAAAATATATATAGGGCTGAAGTGGTTAGTGTGTTTTGTAATAATAATCAAAATAAGTAACCAGTAACTAAAGTTTTCATATAATTGTAATAAAAGTACAATATTTTCCTCTGAGATGTAGTGGAGTAGAAGTAAAATACCTCAAAATTTGACTTAAGTACAGTACTTGAGTACATGTACTTTGCTTTACACCACCACTTGTTGAATAGTTTCTGTAGTTTCTGACATCAATGCTGACAGGGGGGGGCCAATGTGCATTTGACCCACCGACCACACCACCTATTAGGCAATTGTATTAATTGAAAATATATTACTGACATTTTATGTACTATACTTTTGTACTTTGACTTAAAGGAGAGATCCGGACATTTTAAGTGTTATCTTTGATGTGTCGCTAAGCACTCACCATCATTGGAATGGACGTTGAGTTATTTCAGAGAGTCCCCTGTCGTGCAGTCTTTCGACCCCCTCCGTTGGCATAATGGGAGCCCGTGTATGAGTGAAATTCGTCTATTACAACCGATGCAAAGTCTGTTTTTTTTCTCCTAGTACTCATTGTGGAGTCTTATGATACCCTAACAGGCACTGGAAGTCGCCGACGAGCTAACGCTAATGCAGAACGAGCTAACGCTGTTTGCTTGTTTCTCTCCCAGAACCTGGCAACTCGGTGTTGCCAGGGAGAGAAACAAGCAAACAGCGTTAGCTCGTTCTGCATTAGCGTTAGCTCGTCGGCGACTTCCAGTAGCCGGTAGGGCTCGATAAGCATTATGCTTCTCCCTGTCGACTTTTTCAGCATCTTGGACAATCTATTATGTCAAATGGACTTGACTTCCTGTACCATGGAATATTTGACATTGTGCCACCGTGGCACCAACTTGTGTTATTCTTGTTCAAAATTGCACTGTTGTACATACATATATACAGTATGTATTTGTTGTATTAAAAATGCTGAAAATAAACTAAACTGAAACTCCAAACACACAAGGCTGCCTGTGAACCCCCAAGGGGGGCCCGGACCCCAGGTTGGGAAACACTGACATGGATCACTGTGCAAGAGTCTAGCCGTCTAGAGGGTCAGTCTGTGTATCTGTTCTGTTTGTGTCTGCAGATAATCTCACAAACTACTAGACTGATCAGACTGATTGAACTTTCATTTTTCTATAATGGAAGTCAATGGACCTCTGAACGGGCTGAAACCTTGTCCAAATTTGGTGTCATATAGGTCATAGATATGTCATAGATGACTGTTTCCCAAATCCCAACACTATACCATATTAACGCCAATTCCATATTTTCGAGTAAATATCCCCCTTTTTTGTTTGCTGCAAAAAAAAAAACAAAAAAAAACCTTTCCATCAATTTAAAAACAATTACATTTTTTTTTCAAAAGTATTTCATAAATAGCATTTAAAAAATCTAATCATTTCTATAAATAAATAAGTTTAAGAAAATAGTAGATCTACAAGCTCACAACGCAGCACGAAGTGACGCGTTGTGAGCTTATAGATCTGCTATTGTCACTATTTTGGGTCCCGGGCAAACATCTAATTTCTCTTTTGGATCTGAGCTAAAAAGTTTGGGAACTGTCATATGACTGAATGTCATAGATTGGTGGTTCTCAAACCTTTTTCATGTCAAGGACCCCCAAATTAATACGTATATTGCCACAAACCCTGATCTGAAAATATTTTGTGCCAGGGACCCCCATACAAGATGTGTGTGTATATAGGGTTCAAGTGGTCAAACTCATTTTGATGCTATATTCACAAATGTAGCAAGGGACCCCCTGGAACTCCCTCAAGGACCCCTGGGGGTCCCCGGACCCCACGGCCTCTCATGCCCAACGTGGTGATGGTGGGAGGAATGAACTGTGACCTGAGAGAACCTCTGCCTGAGGGGGGAGAGAGAGAGAGAGAGAGAGAGAGAGAGAGAGAGAGAGAGAGAGAGAGAGAGAGAGAGAGAGAGAGAGTACATGGACAACCTCACAACGCACTGTAAGCTTGTAGATCTGGATTTTTTTGGTAAAGATGTTTTTTTACTTTGGCACTTTAAAGCTGTATTATGTAAGTTTTGTGTGAATAAAATGTAATTTTGTCCCATCTGTATGGTAGAGTATATGTTAATACAATATAACTTATACAATCTGTATGGTAGAGTATGTTAATGCTGTATAACTTATACAATTGGGGTGGTTGTATTTGGTCTCCCTGCTCTTCTATTGAGACATTTAGATCCTGTGTCTAAGTGAGACATGACCTTTGACACCATTCTTTTTATTGTTTGACACAAATTTTGACCTGAAGGTCAAATTTCTCGGGCGTAAAAATGTCAGCACTTACCCAGGACACTGGAAAATTACATATTTTGACACCAATACTTTTTACTCTAATATAGGCCTATTTAAATAGAGTATTTGTATTGTACCTAATGTATCATTAGGTAAACAACACGCTAACGCTGTTAGCCCCAAGAGCTGACAGCCCGTAGTAGCCCCGTAGCTAAGTCTACCCGGGGACTGCCCACTGGTTGGGACCGTAACAACAGAGTACATCCCATAGCCCATGGGACTGTCTGTAACTGTGACGAAGCTGTGCTTAAGCTTGTCATTGCGTGTCCAAAAGGTGAGTAATGATCGTTTGAGGTAGAGGAGTGGCTTAAGTTAGTATAAAACGTTAACAGAGATGTCGTCGTGATTGCAATTGATGTCCTCCTGTCCGTGGCTGGTGGTGGTTTACTGAACAGACAGACAACAGAACAAAGCCCTTCAAGTGTCCGTGGTCGCACACTGTGCCATGCGCATGGCACAGTGCAGTAATGGCAAAAACTCCGGCCGCAGGGTTAAACAGAGTTTCCAAAAAACGCTAATAAACAGCTTGAATTTGGGCAAAATGAAAAACTGGCTTCCTCACAGTGTGAATAATTCTAATGGTCAATGCCGTCTGCAAGTTGAGATCAATTGCGCAAGCCAGTGAGGAGAAAAATGCGGATCAGAGAGTGTGACTTTGTAAAATTATATGTAGGACATACAAGCTTGTATTTTTGGAAAAATCTTGATTTTTTTTTAACACAAATCTTCTCTTCTGGGGATCCCTGGCACAAAACATTTTCAGATGGGGTGGGGGGAGTCCACGGCCAAATACATTGGCATGCAAAAGTTTGAGAACTACTGATTCTCCACCAGTGCATTTATTCTAATGTGTTTGCTAGGAGCTCCAGCCGTGGGTGTCAGGAGACAATGGTTTTGTGGTGTTCACCTTGGGAACCCTGGTGTCGTCTCTACCAGAGGACATCACTGCTGTCTTCCTGCAAGCCTTCACACTCATTCCACAAAAGGTTGGCTACTAGGGATGGGACAATATGACAATTACATGTCACGATTACTGTGGCAAAAATAATTGCGATTAACGATATTATCGCGATAATCAAAATATGCTTAAAACTTAAAATGCCACTTTTGTTAACCACTTGAACCCCCAGCATCCCTATTCTGGGGGGAACGTTCGCCAAAAATAGCCAAACTACAAGTTTGAGTTCGATTTGGCATGAAATAAGAGCATACCAAGTGCGCTAGCGCTCTTTATAGGTCTGTTTTTATCAAGTATAGAGGGTTTAAGTGGTACTGAATTTGCAGCTCAACAAAATCTAATTCATCCTTTTTTCTTTTTTTTTATCCCACAATTTTGCAACCCATTTTGCAACTCAGTGCCAATTGCCTATGTAATCCTGGGCGCTACTCTCCCTCTGCCAGCCTAGCGAGAGCCTAGAACTGGGCTCATGCCTCTATCAATGCATGAGGAGCTACCAAGCCGCTGCTTATCACCTGACAGGGGGGAGTTTCCCCGGTAAGACGTAGCGTGGGGAAGGAACACGTTATTCCAACCAGTTCATTTCCCCTCCATCAGGCGAACCGGCTGACCAGAGGGAGGCAGTATAGAGATTACTGCATGTTTTTTGTGGGGGTACCTACCCTAGGGGACACGGGGAGAACATGCAAACTCCACACAGAAAGGCCCTTTCATGATAAATCAATATCTCTGCGATTATCGTCGCATCCTTAGTACTGACATACAGTGACCAGATGTCCCGCTTTGGCCGGGATTGTCCCCGTATCGAGCTATATGTCCAGAGTCCCGACAAATATCTGTAAAACACTAAAATGTCCCAACATTCACCACATTGCCTGGGCCTGGTCAGGTACGTTATTCTGGCCTCCTGGTGGCGCTATAATAGGCCAATGTGAAAAGGGTGCCAACCGTGTCCTTAGGCCTTTCACGGCAATCAGACACTGCATTCATGATTTGAGGCATTTGGTTCCAAAAATGTGTTTTGCTAAATTAGACCTGCTGGTGGCGCTATAACAGGCCAATTTTGAAAAGAGTGGCATTTATTCCTCGGCATAGTGGG
Source organism: Gymnoscopelus braueri (assembly GCF_963280865.1). NCBI lineage: Eukaryota > Metazoa > Chordata > Actinopteri > Myctophiformes > Myctophidae > Gymnoscopelus > Gymnoscopelus braueri. Next base: position 66,010,640 of record NC_137603.1, on the reverse strand, counting down.
AATATGCGGGTGAAATTTCACGGAAATCGCAAGCTGCATGCATAGTTTGAGGCTTTTTGTTCAAAACGGACCAATCCTGCAAACTTTGGAAGCCTACCTTAGGCAATGCGGATGGAATATGGGAAATCGGACAGATCCGTGTTGATCACATGACTGTAGAGATACTGTGTACCGATTTGCATGGCGTTTGGATAAAATCTGTAGGAGTAATATAAAAAAATGGGTTTCGCACAAATCGGCCTCCTGGTGGCGCTATAACAGGCCCATGTGAAAAGTTTGGGGCAGAGGTTATGAATTGGCATCCAGGGAGTGTGTGTGCACAATTTCGGAGCGACCGGGCCAACGGTGCCGGAGATTAGCTGGTAACACACGGACAGGATGGACGGACGGACACACGGACACACGGACGGACAGGGGGTAAAACATACTCTTCTGGTTCTGTTGAAAGGTGCAGTCACAGTGTACCATCATAAGTGTTCCCCATCCTGATGAAAGCACCAGGTGAAAATACCAAAACTTTTTTTGTATTATGTCAAAGCATTTGTCAAAATCCGGTTTAGGTTTTTGAAAATATGGTCACTGTATACATACACTGGTAACACGTGCTCATAAGGTACCCGTAATTAACGCTTAATTTATGATTACTTAACACATTATTTAAGTGTTAATTAAGCATTGATTAAGCATTGATTAAGCATTAATTCATCATGAATTCCTTGTAATTCATCATTAATTAACATCATTAGTTAATCATTAGTTAAGCAAAGTTACTTAATACATCAATTAATGATGAATTACAAGGAATTCATGATTAATTAATGCTTAATTAACGCTTAATTAACGCTTAATTAACGCATAAATAATGTAGTAAGTAATCATAAATTAAGCATTAATTACGGGTACTTTATGAGCAAGTGTTACCCATACGCTTACAGTACATTGTATAAATAAAACTCATGTCACAGAAAGGGCCAAGAAATTATACCAACCAGACCATACCCGTCGGGGGATATGAGCAGCCAAAATATGTGAAGTGTGGGCTATGTGCTGTGCACATACCCACAGTATGGGATGGAAAGTGACTTTATACTTGGTACCTGCAACACTTCCAACACACACGTACGCACGCCGCGGAGTCACAGAGAGCACACACAAATACCTGCTCATAAACAGTTCCAACAGCCGGAGCCGTCCCCCGTCGCGAACACACACACACATGCGCGCGCGGCCGTCGCTAACACGACACACACACACACACACACACACACACACACACACACACACACACACACACACACACACACACACGGTCCGCAGTCACACACACACACACACACACACACACACACACACACACACACACACACACACACACACACACACACACATTTGATGATTCATCCCATAGCTTGGGGGGCTGTAACCATGGCAACGGCTATAAGCATGCTGAGGATAGATCCCATAGCCGGAATTCTTTTACATAAAAACGCTAATAAACAGCTGACATTTGGGGGAAAGTGAAAAACGGGTGTCGCTGTTCCGTGCACATGCTAATGGTCAATGACGTGTGCAAATGCAGATCAATTGCTCCAGCCACTGAGGAGAACCGGGCAGAAGAGATTTTGGTGACAGAGGGACAGACAGAGCTTTGATTAATTATTGGAGGATGTAAGACAGTAGTTGGTTGTAAAAGTAGCAGTATCACTATATATGTAGAAATCCTCTGTTACAAGTAAAAGTCCTGTATTCAAAATGTTACTGGAGTACTGAGTAAATGTTACTACTCATGATTGGTATCAAAGTATACAGTACTTAAAATAAGTTGATTTGTGAAAATATTTTGGAAATAGCACATCAACAAGCTCACAATGTGTCGGATCGCGATCCGTTAATTGTGACATTATAGATGTGCTATTTTCAAATAGACTAAAGGCAGCTCTCCACCGAACCGATTTGGGCCGACTCGGTGTCGGAAAGCGTCGGAAAGCGTCCGCCGCCGACAAATTGTTGTTGGATATTGTCGTTTTGTCGAGTCGGACCTCTTTTGGCCGACTCAGAGAAACTGAGCATGTTCAGTTCTTGGGCCGACTGGTAGAGCCGCGGGGTGTAGTGAAGAGGGGGAGAGAGTGGGGTGAAGGCTCTGTAGAGCACTCTGATTGGCTGTTTAGCTTGTTTAGTCAGACAGGCACCGTAGAGTGGACCTCTCATTTGCTACTACTGGTGCAGAAGCAAGCCTAAATAAGCCAGAGACATTTGCCCGTCACACATTTGAACTAGATACCATATTCTAACTAACGGGAAAAATGGTACTACCTCCTTTTTTGGCCTCCTGAAAGGTGAATTTTCAGGGCTGTTTTAAATGAGCCCAGCGAACTGTATTTTTTGAGGGATGGGGTTAGACTATTCTAAGCCTGGGTGGTCAACAGTTTGACCTTGCATGCCAGCCTGCCAGCTCAAACGCATTTGCACAACAATGTGCACATCAGCCGACTGCTTCTGCTGAACTAAATGCCAACTTTTGTTAACAGACTACCAGTCTGTTGCAGTCTGTTGTAGTCTGAAGTAGTCTGTTTGGTGGAGAGTCACCTTAAGAATAAAATAGGACTTAATTAGATAATGTATGTTTTGTAATAATAATCTAAATCTAAACAGTAACTTGTAAATAAAGTTTTCAAATAATTGCAGTGGAGTAAAAAGTTCAATAGGCCTCTGAGATGTAATGGAGTATAGCCTACTGAAGTACTGAACAAATTACATACTCATGTATGGTACAAGTGCCTCAACATTTTTCTTAAACTGATAGTTCACCCCCAAAAGTACTTTTGTTCTATTGATAAGTCACCCCATGGAGACTTCATGGATATATATATATATTTTTTGTCACATTCCTAAGCCAATAATTTGATGGCAGCGGTTCCGGTAGGAGACACAAAGAGACTCTTTGTGTCTCCTACCGGAACAGCTGCCGGTCATCAAATTATTGGCTTATATGCGACAAAAACAAAACAAGATCCATGAATTCAAGTCCCCATGGGGTGACTAATCAATAGAAAAAAAGTCATTTGGGGGCTGAACTATCCTTTTAAGTACAGTACTTTCCACCATGCACTGCCTGTGGTTCTAGGTTCTATGGCGATACACTGGCCCAGTTCCTGACAACATCCCCACCCCAGAAAATGTCAAGCTGACGAAATGGCTGCCACAGAATGACCTGCTAGGTACTGTGCAAGCTTATTATAGTTTGGAATTTTTCATTTGTTTTGATTTTTATTTTGTTTTGACTTTATTTATGTATTCATTTTCAATTTAGTTTTAAACCCAGTTTATTTCATTTGTATTTTTTTGAAAAGGCTTAGTTTTGGTTTAGTTGTTATTAGGTTTTTTTATTATTATTATTATTATTATTATTATTACCCTTATCGCGTTTTGTGTCCACGAGCAATAGTCCCTATGCCCTGTGGACACGGCCAATTTCTAGGTTCCACTGTACAGTCTGTGGGGGCGTGAAAATTCACCGGGGGGACTCTAAATGTCTTCTGGGCCCCCCTCTGCGTGTGGACACCACTTGTTCGCCCATCAGTCCCACGGATGATTTTTGTTTCCTTTTTTTGTATTTAGGGTCCTTTTCTGCAGTTCAAGCATAATTCCACAGGGTGGCAGGCCATTTTCCAAAACTATTGGAAGTGTACATGTGTACACAGCCAGCATTAACTATTACCGATGGACACAAACTCATGTAAAACTATTGCCCGTGGACACAGTGGTTAATCTCAAGTGCAAAGGGGCTACAGGGCTGACAAGAGCCTAGTACAGCCTAATAGAGCCTATTCTAGTTTAGTAAGGCCTAGCACATTCTAGTCTAGCCTATTCCAGCTGGACCCAGCCCTGTATAGCCTAGTACAGTCATCTAACTACCCACATACCCTATAGGCTATTCTCCCACTGGGCTGGACTTGGGTGTGCTGGAATGTGCTGGGCTCTGGTGGGCTGTAATGGGCTCTGGTGGGCTGTGCTGGGCTCTGTTAGGTTGTACGGGGCAGTACTGCACTAAAGCCTAGAAATGTTCATGTAAAACTATTGCCGGTGGACACAAACTCATGTAAAACTATTGCCCGTGTACACAGTGGTTAATCTCAAATGCAAAGGGGCTACAGGGCTGACAAGAGCCTAGGACAGCCTAATAGAGCCTATTAGAGTCTAGTAAGGCATAGAACACCCTCGTTTAGCCTATTCCAGCCGGACCCAGCCCTGTATAGCCTAGTACAGTCATCTAACTACCCACATACCCTATAGGCTATTCTCCCACTGGGCTGGACTTGGGTGTGCTGGAATGTGCTGGGCTGTGCTGGGCTCTGGTGGGCTACAATGGGCTCTGGTGGGCTGTGCTGGACTCTGTTAGGTTGTACGGGGCAATACTTCACTATAGCCTAGAATTTTTCATGTAAAACTATTGCCGGTGGACACAAACTCATGTAAAACTATTGCCCGTGGACACATTGGTTAATCTCAAGTGCAAAGGGGCTACAGGGCTGACAAGAGCCTAGTACAGCCTAATAGAGCCTGTTAGAGTCTAGTAAGGCATAGAACACCCTAGTTTAGCCTATTCCAGCCGGACCCAGCCCTGTATAGCCAGGTACAGTCATCTAACTACCCCCATACCCTATGCTATTCTCCCACTAGGCTGGACTTGGGTGTGCTGGAATGTCCTGGGCTGTGCTGGGCTCTGGTGGGCTGTAATGGGCTCTTGTGGGCTGTGCTGGGCTCTGTTAGGTTGTACGGGGCAGTACTGCACTATAGCTTAGACATTTTCATGTAAAACTATTGCCGGTGGACACAAACTCATGTAAAACTATTGCCCGTGGACACAGTGGTTAATCTCAAGTGCAAAGGGGCTACAGGGCTGACAAGAGCCTAGGACAGCCTAATAGAGCCTATTAGAGTCTAGTAAGGCATAGAACACCCTAGTTTAGCCTATTCCAGCCGGACCCAGCCCTGTATAGCCTAGTACAGTCATCTAACTACCCACATACCCTATAGGCTATTCTCCCACTGGGCTGGACTTGGGTGTGCTGGAATGTGCTGGGCTGTGCTGGGCTCTGGTGGGCTACAATGGGCTCTGGTGGGCTGTGCTGGGCTCTGTTAGGTTGTACGGGGCAATACTGCACTATAGCCTAGAATCTTTCATGTAAAACTATTGCCGGTGGACACAAACTCATGTAAAACTATTGCCCGTGGACACATTGGTTAATCTTAAGTGTAAAGGGGCTACAGGGCTGACAAGAGCCTAGTACAGCCTAATAGAGCCTGTTAGAGTCTAGTAAGGCATAGAACACCCTAGTTTAGCCTATTCCAGCCGGACCCAGCCCTGTATAGCCTAGTACAGTCATCTAACTACCCCCATACCCTATGCTATTCTCCCACTAGGCTAGACTTGGGTGTGCTGGAATGTCCTGGGCTGTGCTGGGCTCTGGTGGGCTGTAATGGGCTCTGGTGGGCTGTGCTGGGCTCTGTTAGGTTGTAAGGGGCAGTACTGTACTATAGCTTAGACATTTTCATGTAAAACTATTGCCGGTGGACACAAACTCATGTAAAACTATTGCCCGTGGACACATTGGTTAATCTCAAGTGCAAAGGGGCTACAGGGCTGACAAGAGCCTAGTAAAGCCTAATAGAGCCTGTTAGAGTCTAGTAAGGCACAGAACACCCTAGTTTAGCCTATTCCAGCCGGACCCAGCCCTGTATAGCCTAGTACAGTCATCTAACTACCCCCATACCCTATGCTATTCTCCCACTGGGCTGAACTTGGGTGTGCTGGAATGTGCTGGGCTGTGCTGGGCTCTGGTGGGCTGTAATGGGCTCTGGTGGGCTGTGCTGGGCTCTGTTAGGTTGTACGGGGCAGTACTGCACTATAGCTTAGACATTTTCATGTAAAACTATTGCCGGTGGACACAAACTCATGTAAAACTATTGCCCGTGGACACAGTGGTTAATCTCAAGTGTAAAGGGGCTACAGGGCTGACAAGAGCCTAGTACAGCCTAATAGAGCCTGTCAGAGTCTATTAAGGCATAGAACACCCTAGTTTAGCCTATTCCAGCTGGACCCAGCCCTGTATAGCCTAGTACAGTCATCTAACTACCCCCATACCCTATGCTATTCTCCCACTAGGCTGGACTTGGGTGTGCTGGAATGTCCTGGGCTTTGCTGGGCTCTGGTGGGCTGTAATGGGCTCTGGTGGCCTGTGCTGGGCTCTGTTAGGTTGTACGGGAAAGTACTGCACTATAGCTTAGACATTTTCATGTAAAACTATTGCCGGCGGACACAAACTCATGTAAAACTATTGCCCGTGGACACATTGGTTAATTTCAAGTGCAAAGGGGCTACAGGGCTGACAAGAGCCTAGTAAAGCCTAATAGAGCCTGTTAGAGTCTAGTAAGGCATAGAACACCCTAGTTTAGCCTATTCCAGCCGGACCCAGCCCTGTATAGCCTAGTACAGTCATCTAACTACCCCCATACCCTATGCTATTCTCCCACTGGGCTGAACTTGGGTGTGCTGGAATGTGCTGGGCTGTGCTGGGCTCTGATGGGCTGTAATGGGCTCTGGTGGGCTGTGCTGGGCTCTGTTAGGTTGTACGGGGCAGTACTGCACTATAGCTTAGACATTTTCATGTAAAACTATTGCCGGTGGACACAAACTCATGTAAAACTATTGCCCGTGGACACATTGGTTAATCTCAAGTGCAAAGGGGCTACAGGGCTGACAAGAGCCTAGGACAGCCTAATAGAGCCTATTAGACTCTAGTATGGCATAGAACATTCTATTCTAGCCTATTCCAGCTGGACCCAGCCCTTTATAGCCTAGTACAGTCGTAAAACTACCCCCATAACCTAGGCTATTCTCCCACTGGGCTGGTCTTGGGTGTGCTGAAATGTGCTGGGCTGTGCTGGGCTCTGGTGGGCTGTGCTGGGCTCTGTTAGGTTGTACGGGGCAGTACTGCACTATAGCTTAGACATTTTCATGTAAAACTATTGCCGGTGGACACAAACTCATGTAAAACTATTGCCCGTGGACACATTGGTTAATCTCAAGTGCAAAGGGGCTACAGGGCTGACAAGAGCCTAGTAAAGCCTAATAGAGCCTGTTAGAGTCTAGTAAGGCACAGAACACCCTAGTTTAGCCTATTCCAGCCGGACCCAGCCCTGTATAGCCTAGTACAGTCATCTAACTACCCCCATACCCTATGCTATTCTCCCACTGGGCTGAACTTGGGTGTGCTGGAATGTGCTGGGCTGTGCTGGGCTCTGGTGGGCTGTAATGGGCTCTGGTGGGCTGTGCTGGGCTCTGTTAGGTTGTACGGGGCAGTACTGCACTATAGCTTAGACATTTTCATGTAAAACTATTGCCGGTGGACACAAACTCATGTAAAACTATTGCCCGTGGACACAGTGGTTAATCTCAAGTGTAAAGGGGCTACAGGGCTGACAAGAGCCTAGTACAGCCTAATAGAGCCTGTCAGAGTCTATTAAGGCATAGAACACCCTAGTTTAGCCTATTCCAGCTGGACCCAGCCCTGTATAGCCTAGTACAGTCATCTAACTACCCCCATACCCTATGCTATTCTCCCACTAGGCTGGACTTGGGTGTGCTGGAATGTCCTGGGCTTTGCTGGGCTCTGGTGGGCTGTAATGGGCTCTGGTGGCCTGTGCTGGGCTCTGTTAGGTTGTACGGGAAAGTACTGCACTATAGCTTAGACATTTTCATGTAAAACTATTGCCGGCGGACACAAACTCATGTAAAACTATTGCCCGTGGACACATTGGTTAATTTCAAGTGCAAAGGGGCTACAGGGCTGACAAGAGCCTAGTAAAGCCTAATAGAGCCTGTTAGAGTCTAGTAAGGCATAGAACACCCTAGTTTAGCCTATTCCAGCCGGACCCAGCCCTGTATAGCCTAGTACAGTCATCTAACTACCCCCATACCCTATGCTATTCTCCCACTGGGCTGAACTTGGGTGTGCTGGAATGTGCTGGGCTGTGCTGGGCTCTGATGGGCTGTAATGGGCTCTGGTGGGCTGTGCTGGGCTCTGTTAGGTTGTACGGGGCAGTACTGCACTATAGCTTAGACATTTTCATGTAAAACTATTGCCGGTGGACACAAACTCATGTAAAACTATTGCCCGTGGACACATTGGTTAATCTCAAGTGCAAAGGGGCTACAGGGCTGACAAGAGCCTAGGACAGCCTAATAGAGCCTATTAGACTCTAGTATGGCATAGAACATTCTATTCTAGCCTATTCCAGCTGGACCCAGCCCTTTATAGCCTAGTACAGTCGTAAAACTACCCCCATAACCTAGGCTATTCTCCCACTGGGCTGGTCTTGGGTGTGCTGAAATGTGCTGGGCTGTGCTGGGCTCTGGTGGGCTGTGCTGGGCTCTGTTAGGTTGTACGGGGCAGTACTGCACTATAGCTTAGACATTTTCATGTAAAACTATTGCCGGTGGACACAAACTCATGTAAAACTATTGCCCGTGGACACAGTGGTTAATCTCAAGTGTAAAGGGGCTACAGGGCTGACAAGAGCCTAGTACAGCCTAATAGAGCCTGTCAGAGTCTATTAAGGCATAGAACACCCTAGTTTAGCCTATTCCAGCTGGACCCAGCCCTGTATAGCCTAGTACAGTCATCTAACTACCCCCATACCCTATGCTATTCTCCCACTAGGCTGGACTTGGGTGTGCTGGAATGTCCTGGGCTTTGCTGGGCTCTGGTGGGCTGTAATGGGCTCTGGTGGCCTGTGCTGGGCTCTGTTAGGTTGTACGGGAAAGTACTGCACTATAGCTTAGACATTTTCATGTAAAACTATTGCCGGCGGACACAAACTCATGTAAAACTATTGCCCGTGGACACATTGGTTAATTTCAAGTGCAAAGGGGCTACAGGGCTGACAAGAGCCTAGTAAAGCCTAATAGAGCCTGTTAGAGTCTAGTAAGGCATAGAACACCCTAGTTTAGCCTATTCCAGCCGGACCCAGCCCTGTATAGCCTAGTACAGTCATCTAACTACCCCCATACCCTATGCTATTCTCCCACTGGGCTGAACTTGGGTGTGTTGGAATGTGCTGGGCTGTGCTGGGCTCTGATGGGCTGTAATGGGCTCTGGTGGGCTGTGCTGGGCTCTGTTAGGTTGTACGGGGCAGTACTGCACTATAGCTTAGACATTTTCATGTAAAACTATTGCCGGTGGACACAAACTCATGTAAAACTATTGCCCGTGGACACAGTGGTTAATCTCAAGTGCAAAGGGGCTACAGGGCTGACAAGAGCCTAGGACAGCCTAATAGAGCCTATTAGACTCTAGTATGGCATAGAACATTCTATTCTAGCCTATTCCAGCTGGACCCAGCCCTTTATAGCCTAGTACAGTCGTAAAACTACCCCCATAACCTAGGCTATTCTCCCACTGGGCTGGTCTTGGGTGTGCTGGAATGTGCTGGGCTGTGCTGGGCTCTGGTGGACTATAATGGGCTCTGTTGGGCTGTGTTGGGCTCTGTTAGGTTGTACGGGGCAATACTGCACTATAGCCTAGAAATGTTCATGTAAAACTATTGCCGGTGGACACAAACTCATGTAAAAGTATTGCCCGTGGACACATTGGTTAATCTCAAGTGCAAAGGGGCTACAGGGCTGACAAGAGCCTAGTACAGCCTAATAAAGCCTGTTAGAGTCTAGTAAGGCATAGAACACCCTAGTTTAGCCTATTCCAGCCGGACCCAGCCCTGTATAGCCTAGTACAGTCAACTGACTACCCTCATACCCTATGCTATTCTCCCACTGGGCTGAACATTGGTGTGCTGGAATGTGATGGGCTGTGCTGGGCTCTGGTGGGCTGTAATGGGCTCTGGTGGGCTGTGCTAGGCTCTGTTAGGTTGTACGGGGCACTACTGCACTATAGCTTAGACATTTTCATGTAAAACTATTGCCGGTGGACACAAACTCATGTAAAACTATTGCCCGTGGACACATTGGTTAATCTCAAGTGTAAAGGGGCTACAGGGCTGACAAGAGCCTAGTACAGCCTAATAGAGCCTGTTAGAGTCTAGTAAGGCATAGAACACCCTAGTTTAGCCTATTCCAGCCGGACCCAGCCCTGTATAGCCTAGTACAGTCATCTAACTACCCCCATACCCTATGCTATTCTCCCACTAGGCTGGACTTGGGTGTGCTGGAATGTCCTGGGCTGTGCAGGGCTCTGGTGGGCTGTAATGGGCTCTGGTGGGCTGTGCTGGGCTCTGTTAGGTTGTAAGGGGCAGTACTGTACTATAGCTTAGACATTTTCATGTAAAACTATTGCCGGTGGACACAAACTCATGTAAAACTATTGCCCGTGGACACATTGGTTAATCTCAAGTGCAAAGGGGCCACAGGGCTGACAAGAGCCTAGTAAAGCCTAATAGAGCCTGTTAGAGTCTAGTAAGGCATAGAACACCCTATTTTAGCCTATTCCAGCCGGACCCAGCCCTGTATAGCCTAGTACAGTCATCTAACTACCCCCATACCCTATGCTATTTTCCCACTGGGCTGAACTTGGGTGTGCTGGAATGTGCTGGGCTGTGCTGGGCTCTGGTTGGCTGTAATGGGCTTTGGTGGGCTGTGCTGGGCTCTGTTAGGTTGTACGGGGCAGTACTGCACTATAGCTTAGACATTTTCATGTAAAACTATTGCCGGTGGACACAAACTCATGTAAAACTATTGCCCGTGGACACATTGGTTAATCTCAAGTGTAAAGGGGTTACAGGGCTGACAAGAGCATAGTACAGCCTAATAGAGCCTGTTAGAGTCTATTAAGGCATAGAACACCCTAGTTTAGCCTATTCCAGCCAGACCCAGCCCTGTAAAGCCTAGTACAGTCATCTAACTACCTCCATACCCTATGCTATTCTCCCACTGGGCTGGACTTGGGTGTGCTGGAATGTCCTGAGCTGTGCTGGGCTCTGGTGGGCTGTAATGGGCTCTAGTGGGCTGTGCTGGGCTCTGTTAGGTTGTACGGGGCAATACTGCACTATAGCCTAGAAATGTTCATGTAAAACTATTGCCGGTGGACACAAACTCATGTAAAACTATTGCCCGTGGACACAGTGGTTAATCTCAAGTGCAAAGGGGCTACAGGGCTGACAAGAGCCTAGGACAGCCTAATAGAGCCTATTAGACTCTAGTATGGCATAGAACATTGTATTCTAGCATATTCCAGCTGGACCCAGTCCTTTATAGCCTAGTACAGTCATATAACTACCCCATAACCTAGGCTATTCTCCCACTGGGCTGGTCTTGGGTGTGCTGGAATGTGCTGGGCTATGCTGGGCTCTGGTGGACTATAATGGGCTCTGGTGGGCAGTGCTGGGCTCTGTTAGGTTGTACGGGGAAATACTGCACTATAGCCTAGAAATGTTCAGGTAAAACTATTGCCGGTTTACACAAACTCATGTAAAACTATTGCCCGTGGACACATTGGTTAATCTCAAGTGCAAAGGGGCTACAGGGCTGACAAGAGCCTAGTAAAGCCTAATAGAGCCTGTTAGAGTCTAGTAAGGCATAGAACACCCTAGTTTAGCCTATTCCAGCCAGACCCAGCCCTGTATAGCCTAGTACAGTCATCTAACTACCCCCATACCCTATGCTATTCTCCCACTGGGCTGGACTTGGGTGTGCTGGAATGTCCTGAGCTGTGCTGGGCTCTGGTGGGCTGTAATGGGCTCTGGTGGGCTGTGCTGGGATCTGTTAGGTTGTACGGGGCAATACTGCACTATAGCCTAGAAACTTTCATGTAAAACTATTGCCGGTGGACACAAACTCATGTAAAACTAGAAAATGTGCTCCTCGGAGCACAAGTCTCCGCCAGTGGACCCGTGCTATTTTAATCAAATGAAATCACCTACCCTATCTTTAACCATAGTTCTCTAGGAATGTTCTAATTTCATAATATCATCATCATAATGCAAAAGGCGTTGGTTAAAATATTTTCTCTGTGTGATGTCTTTTTCTCTTTCTGTTTTTAAACCACCACGGCCATAAGGGTACTTTGATGGATTTGCCAATTCTTCAAACTTGTCGTCTAGATAGAATGCGCGTGGTTTTTGGTGTTCTGCAGGGGCGACTGAATATGTAGTGTCTTTCAGATTTACTGATGGCGTTCTCATCCTTAGAAGCGGTCAGTTGACACACCTATTTATAGAATTGTATTTCGTCATGCATCCCTCATGCATCCCTCTAGCCAATCAAAGGCATTGGTGTCAACATATTAACACGTATTAAGACTTCGGCCTTGTTGTGGGATCAATTCAACTCTAGTCCTCTTCTGTGTTACTGTTGTAGATGAGTATGCTTTCTTAGCTTTGGCCTTCTGCACCTTTGCTTGACCAATGTTAAGTGTTCTCAGAGGGACACACACACGCACGGACGGGTGATTTGGACTAGAAGATACTGTTCCAATCAAGACTGATTGATCCTGTCTTACCTCGCTTCAAAAACGTAAACGGCTTTTTGAAGTGACACACCTATTTATAGGATTGTATTTCGTCATGCGTCCCTCTAGCCAATCAGAGACATTGATGTCAACATATTGACACGTATTAAGACTTCGGCTTTGTTGTGGGATCATTTCAACTCTAGTCCTCTTCTGTGTTACAATTGTAGATGAGTATGCTTTCTTAGCTTTGGCCTTCTGCGCCTTTGCTTGACCAATGTTAGGTGTTCTCAGAGGGAAACACACACGCACAGACGGGTGATTTGGACTTACTGAAGGTACTGTTCCAATCAAGTCTGATTGATCCTGTTTTACCTCACTTCAAAAAGTAGGGGCTTTTTGAAGTGACACACCTATTTATAGAATTTTATTTCGTCACGCGTTCCTCTAGCCAATCAGAGGCATTGGTGTCAACAAATTGACACGTGTCACGTGGAGCTTGCCCAATGTTAGCTTGGCTAACAATGTTTGCTCACACAAAGCGAAAACATATTCTCCACCTTCGGCGGAGACAACTATTGCCCGTGGACACAATGGTTAATCTCAAGTGCAAAGGGGCTACAAGGCTGACAAGAGCCTAGTACAGCCTAATAAAGCCTGTTAGAGACTAGTATGGCATAGAACATTCTATTCTAGCCTATTCCAGCTGGACCCAGCCCTTTATAGCCTAGTATAGTCGTATAACTACCCCCATAACCTAGGCTATTCTCCCACTGGGCTGGTCTTGGGTGTGCTGGAATGTGCTGGGCTGTGCTGGGCTCTGGTGGACTATAATGGGCTCTGGTGGGCTGTGCTGGGCTCTGTTAGGCTTTACGAGGCAGTACTGCACTATAGCCTAGACATGTTCATGTAAAACTATTGGCCGTGGACACAAACTCATGTAAAACTATTGCCCGTGTACACAGTGGTTAATCTCAAATGCAAAGGGGCTACAGGGCTGACAAGAGCCTAGTACAGCCTAATAGAGCCTATTAGAGTCTAGTAAGGCATAGAACACCCTAGTTTAGCCTATTCCAGCCGGACCCAGCCCTGTATAGCCTAGTACAGTCATCTAACTACCCACATACCCTATAGGCTATTCTCCCACTGGGCTGGACTTGGGTGTGCTGGAATGTGCTGGGCTGTGCTGGGCTTTGGTGGGCTACAATGGGCTCTGGTGGGCTGTGCTGGGCTCTGTTAGGTTGTACGGGGCAATACTGCACTATAGCCTAGACATTTTCATATAAAACTATTGCCGGTGGACACAAACTCATGTAAAACTATTGCCCGTGGACACATACATACAAGCCCTGTATAGCCTAGTACAGTCATCTAACTACCCCCATACCCTATGCTATTCTCCCACTGGGCTGGACTTGGGTGTGCTGGAATGTCCTGGGCTGTGCTGGGCTCTGGTGGGCTGTAATGGGCTCTGGTGGGCTGTGCTGGGCTTTGTTAGGTTGTACGGGGCAGTACTGCACTATAGCTTAGACATTTTCATGTAAAACTATTGCCGGTGGACACAAACTCATGTAAAACTATTGCCTGTGGACACAGTGGTTAATCTCAAGTGCAAAGGGGCTACAGCGCTGACATGAGCCTAGGACAGCCTAATAGAGCCTATTAGACTCTAGTATGGCATAGAACATTCTATTCTAGTCTATTCCAGCTGGACCCAGCCCTTTATAGCCTAGTACAGTCGTATAACTACCCCCATAACCTAGACTATTCTCCCACTGGGCTGGTCTTGGGTGTGCTGGAATGTGCTGGGCTGTGCTGGGCTCTGATGGACTATAATGGGCTCCGGTGGGCTGTGCTGGGCTCTGTTAGGCTGTACGAGGCAGTACTGCACTATAGCCTAGACATGTTCATGTAAAAATATTGGCCGTGGACACAAACTCATGTAAAACTATTGCCCGTGTACACAGTGGTTAATATCAAATGCAAAGGGGCTACAGGGCTGACAAGAGCCTAGTACAGCCTAATAGAGCCTATTAGAGTCTAATATGGCATAGAACACCCTAGTTTAGCCTATTCCAGCCGGACCCAGCCCTGTATAGCCTAGTACAGTCATCTAACTACCCACATACCCTATAGGCTATTCTCCCACTGGGCTGGACTTGGGTGTGCTGGAATGTGCTGGGCTGTGCTGGGCTCTGGTGGGCTGTAATGGGCTCTGGTGGGCTGTGATGGGCTCTGTTAGGTTGTACGGGGCAATACTGCACTATAGCCTAGACATTTTCATATAAAACTATTGCCGGTGGACACAAACTCATGTAAAACTATTGCCCATGGACACATTGGTTAATCTCAAGTGCAAAGGGGCTACAGGGCTGACAAGAGCCTAGTACAGCCTAATAGAGCCTGTTAGAGTCTAGTAAGGCATAGAACACCCTAGTTTAGCCTATTCCAGCCGGACCCAGCCCTGTATAGCCTAGTACAGTCAACTAACTACCCCCATACCCTATAGGCTATTCTCCCACTGGGCTGAACTTGGGTGTCCTGGAATTTGCTGGGCTGTGCTGGGCTCTGGTGGGCTGTAATGGGCTCTGGTGGGCTGTGCTGGGCTCTGTTAGGTTGTATGGGGCAGTACTGCACTATAGCTTAGACATTTTCATGTAAAACTATTGCCGGTGGACACAAACTCATGTAAAACTATTGCCTGTGGACACATTGGTTAATCTCAAGTGCAAAGGGGCTACAGGGCTGACAAGAGCCTAGGACAGCCTAATAGAGCCTATTAGACTCTAGTATGGCATAGAACATTCTATTCTAGCCTATTCCAGCTGGACCCAGCCCTTTATAGCCTAGTATAGTCGTATAACTACCCCCATAACCTAGGCTATTCTCCCACTGGGCTGGTCTTGGGTGTGCTGGAATGTGCTGGGCTGTGCTGGGCTCTGGTGGACTATAATGGGCTCTGGTGGGCTGTGCTGGGCTCTGTTAGGCTGTACGAGGCAGTACTGCACTATAGCCTAGACATGTTCATGTAAAACTATTGGCCGTGGACACAAACTCATGTAAAACTATTGCCCGTGTACACAGTGGTTAATCTCAAATGCAAAGGGGCTACAGGGCTGACAAGAGCCTAGTACAGCCTAATAGAGCCTATTAGAGTCTAGTAAGGCATAGAACACCCTAGTTTAGCCTATTCCAGCCGGACCCAGCCCTGTATAGCCTAGTACAGTCATCTAACTACCCACATACCCTATAAGCTATTCTCCCACTGGGCTGGACTTGGGTGTGCTGGAATGTGCTGGGCTGTGCTGGGCTTTGGTGGGCTACAATGGGCTCTGGTGGGCTGTGCTGGGCTCTGTTAGGTTGTACGGGGCAATACTGCACTATAGCCTAGAAATTTTCATGTAAAACTATTGCCGGTGGACACAAACTCATGTAAAACTATTGCCCGTGTACACAGTGGTTAATCTCAAATGCAAAGGGGCTACAGGGCTGACAAGAGCCTAGTACAGCCTAATAGAGCCTATTAGAGTCTAGTAAGGCATAGAACACCCTAGTTTAGCCTATTCCAGCCGGACCCAGCCCTGTATAGCCTAGTACAGTCATCTAACTACCCACATACCCTATAAGCTATTCTCCCACTGGGCTGGACTTGGGTGTGCTGGAATGTGCTGGGCTGTGCTGGGCTTTGGTGGGCTACAATGGGCTCTGGTGGGCTGTGCTGGGCTCTGTTAGGTTGTACGGGGCAATACTGCACTATAGCCTAGAAATTTTCATGTAAAACTATTGCCGGTGGACACAAACTCATGTAAAACTATTGCCCGTGGACACATTGGTTAATCTCAAGTGCAAAGGGGCTACAGGGCTGACAAGAGCCTAGTACAGCCTAATAGAGCCTGTTAGAGTCTAGTAAGGCATAGAACACCCTAGTTTAGCCTATTCCAGCCGGACCCAGCCCTGTATAGCCTAGTACAGTCAACTAACTACCCCCATACCCTATAGGCTATTCTCCCACTGGGCTGAACTTGGGTGTCCTGGAATTTGCTGGGCTGTGCTGGGCTCTGGTGGGCTGTAATGGGCTCTGGTGGGCTGTGCTGGGCTCTGTTAGGTTGTACGGGGCAGTACTGCACTATAGCTTAGACATTTTCATGTAAAACTATTGCCGGTGGACACAAACTCATGTAAAACTATTGCCTGTGGACACATTGGTTAATCTCAAGTGCAAAGGGGCTACAGGGCTGACAAGAGCCTAGGACAGCCTAATAGAGCCTATTAGACTCTAGTATGGCATAGAACATTCTATTCTAGCCTATTCCAGCTGGACCCAGCCCTTTATAGCCTAGTATAGTCGTATAACTACCCCCATAACCTAGGCTATTCTCCCACTGGGCTGGACTTGGGTGTGCTGGAATGTGCTGGGCTGTGCTGGGCTTTGGTGGGCTACAATGGGCTCTGGTGGGCTGTGCTGGGCTCTGTTAGGTTGTACGGGGCAATACTGCACTATAGCCTAGAAATGTTAATGTAAAACTATTGCCGGTGGACACAAACTCATGTAAAACTATTGCCCGTGTACACAGTGGTTAATCTCAAATGCAAAGGGGCTACAGGGCTGACAAGAGCCTAGTACAGCCTAATAGAGCCTGTTAAAGTCTAGTAAGGCATAGAACACCCTAGTTTAGCCTATTCCAGCCGGACCCAGCCCTGTATAGCCTAGTACAGTCATCTAACTACCCCCATACCCTATGCTATTCTCCCACTGGGCTGAACTTGGGTGTGCTGGAATGTCTAGGGCTGTGCTGGGCTCTGGTGGGCTGTAATGGGCTCTGGTGGGCTGTGCTGGGCTCTGTTAGGTTGTACGGGGCAGTACTGCACTATAGCTTAGACATTTTCATTTAAAGCTATTGCCGGTGGACACAAACTCATGTAAAACTATTGCCCATGGACACATTGGTTAATCTCAAGTGTAAAGGGGCTACAGGGCTGACAAGAGCCTAGTACAGCCTAATAGAGCCTGTTAGAGTCTAGTAAGGCATAGAACACCCTAGTTTAGCCTATTCCAGCCGGACCCAGCCCTGTATACCCTAGTACAGTCATCTAACTACCCCCATACCCTATGCTATTCTCCCACTAGGCTAGACTTGGGTGTGCTGGAATGTCCTGGGCTGTGCTGGGCTCTGGTGGGCTGTAATGGGCTCTGGTGGGCTGTGCTGGGCTCTGTTAGGTTGTAAGGGGCAGTACTGTACTATAGCTTAGATGTTTTCATGTAAAACTATTGCCGGTGGACACAAACTCATGTAAAACTATTGCCCGTGGACACATTGGTTAATCTCAAGTGCAAAGGGGCTACAGGGCTGACAAGAGCCTAGTAAAGCCTAATAGAGCCTGTTAGAGTCTAGTAAGGCATAGAACACCCTAGTTTAGCCTATTCCGGCCGGACCCAGCCCTGTATAGCCTAGTACAGTCATCTAACTACCCCCATACCCTATGCTATTCTCCCACTGGGCTGAACTTGGGTGTGCTGGAATGTGCTGGGATGTGTTGGGCTCTGGTGGGCTGTAATGGGCTCTGGTGGGCTGTGCTGGGCTCTGTTAGGTTGTATGGGGCAGTATTGCACTATAGCTTAGACATTTTCATGTAAAACTATTGCCGGTGTACACAAACTCATGTAAAACTATTGCCCGTGGACACAGTGGTTAATCTCAAGTGTAAAGGGGCTACAGGGCTGACAAGAGCCTAGTACAGCCTAATAGAGCCTGTTAGAGTCTAGTAAGGCATAGAACACCCTAGTTTAGCCTATTACAGCCGGACCCAGCCCTGTATAGCCTAGTACAGTCATCTAACTACCCCCATACCCTATGCTATTCTCCCACTAGGCTAGACTTGGGTGTGCTGGAATGTCCTGGGCTGTGCTGGGCTCTGGTGGGCTGTAATGGGCTCTGGTGGGCTGTGCTGGGCTCTGTTAGGTTGTAAGGGGCAGTACTGTACTATAGCTTAGACGTTTTCATGTAAAACTATTGCCGGTGGACACAAACTCATGTAAAACTATTGCCCGTGGACACATTGGTTAATCTCAAGTGCAAAGGGGCTACAGGGCTGACAAGAGCCTAGTAAAGCCTAATAGAGCCTGTTAGAGTCTAGTAAGGCATAGAACACCCTAGTTTAGCCTATTCCGGCCGGACCCAGCCCTGTATAGCCTAGTACAGTCATCTAACTACCCCCATACCCTATGCTATTCTCCCACTGGGCTGAACTTGGGTGTGCTGGAATGTGCTGGGATGTGTTGGGCTCTGGTGGGCTGTAATGGGCTCTGGTGGGCTGTGCTGGGCTCTGTTAGGTTGTACGGGGCAGTATTGCACTATAGCTTAGACATTTTCATGTAAAACTATTGCCGGTGTACACAAACTCATGTAAAACTATTGCCCGTGGACACAGTGGTTAATCTCAAGTGTAAAGGGGCTACAGGGCTGACAAGAGCCTAGTACAGCCTAATAGAGCCTGTTAGAGTCTAGTAAGGCATAGAACACCCTAGTTTAGCCTATTCCAGCCGGACCCAGCCCTGTATAGCCTAGTACAGTCATCTAACTACCCCCATACCCTATGCTATTCTCCCACTAGGCTAGACTTGGGTGTGCTGGAATGTCCTGGGCTGTGCTGGGCTCTGGTGGGCTGTAATGGGCTCTGGTGGACTGTGCTGGGCTCTGTTAGGTTGTAAGGGTCAGTACTGTACTATAGCTTAGACATTTTCATGTAAAACTATTGCCGGTGGACACAAACTCATGTAAAACTATTGCCCGTGGACACATTGGTTAATCTCAAGTGCAAAGGGGCTACAGGGCTGACAAGAGCCTAGTAAAGCCTAATAGAGCCTGTTAGAGTCTAGTAAGCCATAGAACACCCTAGTTTAGCCTATTCCAGCCGGACCCAGCCCTGTATAGCCTAGTACAGTCATCTAACTACCCCCATACCCTATGCTATTCTCCCACTGGGCTGAACTTGGGTGTGCTGGAATGTGCTGGGATGTGTTGGGCTCTGGTGGGCTGTAATGGGCTCTGGTGGGCTGTGCTGGGCTCTGTTAGGTTGTACGGGGCAGTACTGCACTATAGCTTAGACATTTTCATGTAAAACTATTGCCGGTGGACACAAACTCATGTAAAACTATTGCCCGTGGACACAGTGGTTAATCTCAAGTGTAAAGGGGCTACAGGGCTGACAAGAGCCTAGTACAGCCTAATAGAGCCTGTCAGAGTCTATTAAGGCATAGAACACCCTAGTTTAGCCTATTCCAGCTGGACCCAGCCCTGTATAGCCTAGTACAGTCATCTAACTACCCCCATACCCTATGCTATTCTCCCACTAGGCTGGACTTGGGTGTGCTGGAGTGTCCTGGGCTGTGCTGGGCTCTGGTAGGCTTTAATGGGCTCTGGTGGGCTGTGCTGGGCTCTGTTAGGTTGTACGGGGCAGTACTGCACTATAGCTTAGACATTTTCATGTAAAACTATTGCCGGTGGACACAAACTCATGTAAAACTATTGCCTGTGGACACATTGGTTAATTTCAAGTGCAAAGGGGCTACAGGGCTGACAAGAGCCTAGTAAAGCCTAAGAGAGCCTGTTAGAGTCTAGTAAGGCATAGAACACCCTAGTTTAGCCTATTCCAGCCGGACCCAGCCCTGTATAGACTAGTACAGTCATCTAACTACCCCCATACCCTATGCTATTCTCCCACTGGGCTGGACTTAGGTGTGCTGGAATGTCCTGGGCTGTGCTGGGCTCTGGTGGGCTATAATGGGCTCTGGTGGGCTGTGCTGGGCTCTGTTAGGTTGTACGGGGCAATACTGCACTATAGCCTAGACATTTTCATGTAAAACTATTGCCGGTGGACACAAACTCATGTAAAACTATTGCCCGTGGACACATTGGTTAATCTCAAGTGCAAAGGGGCCACAGGGCTGACAAGAGCCTAGTACAGCCTAATAGAGCTTGTTAGAGTCTAGTAAGGCATAGAACACCCTAGTTTAGCCTATTCCAGCCGGACCCAGCCCTGTATAGCCTAGTACAGTCATCTAACTACCCCCATACCCTATGCTATTCTCCCACTGGACTGGACTTGGGTGTTGTGGAATGTGCTGGGCTGTGCTGGGCTCTGGTGGACTGTGCTGGGCTCTGTTAGGTTGTACGGGGCAGTACTGCACTATAGCCTAGAAATGTTAATGTAAAACTATTGCCGGTGGACACAAACTCATGTAAAACTATTGCCCGTGGACAAAGTGGTTAATCTCAAGTGCAAAGGGGCTACAGCGCTGACATGAGCCTAGGACAGCCTAATAGAGCCTATTAGACTCTAGAACATAGGCATAGAACATTCTATTCTAGTCTATTCCAGCTGGACCCAGCCCTTTATAGCCAAGTACAATCGTATAACTACCCCCATAACCTAGACTATTCTCCCACTGGGCTGGTCTTGGGTTTGCTGGAATGTGCTGGGCTGTGCTGGGCTCTGATGGACTAAAATGGGCTCTGGTGGGCTGTGCTGGGCTCTGTTAGGCTGTACGAGGCAGTACTGCACTATAGCCTAGACATGTTCTTGTAAAATTATTGGCCGTGGACACAAACTCATGTAAAACTATTGCCCGTGTACACAGTGGTTAATATCAAATGCAAAGGGGCTACAGGGCTGACAAGAGCCTAGTACAGCCTATTAGAGCCTATTAGAGTCTAGTAAGGCATAGAACACCCTAGTTTAGCCTATTCCAGCCGGACCCAGCCCTGTATAGCCTAGTACAGTCATCTAACTACCCACATACCCTATAGGCTATTCTCCCACTGGGCTGGACTTGTGTGTGCTGGAATGTGCTGGGCTGTGCTGGGCTCTGGTGGGCTGTAATGGGCTCTGGTGGGCTGTGATGGGCTCTGTTAGGTTGTACGGGGCAATACTGCACTATAGCCTAGACATTTTCATATAAAACTATTGCCGGTGGACACAAACTCATGTAAAACTATTGCCCGTGGACACATACATACAAGCCCTGTATAGCCTAGTACAGTCATCTAACTACCCCCATACCCTATGCTATTCTCCCACTGGGCTGGACTTGGGTGTGCTGGAATGTCCTGGGCTGTGCTGGGCTCTGGTGGGCTGTAATGGGCTCTGGTGGGCTGTGCTGGGCTTTGTTAGGTTGTACGGGGCAGTACTGCACTATAGCTTAGACATTTTCATGTAAAACTATTGCCGGTGGACACAAACTCATGTAAAACTATTGCCTGTGGACACAGTGGTTAATCTCAAGTGCAAAGGGGCTACAGCGCTGACATGAGCCTAGGACAGCCTAATAGAGCCTATTAGACTCTAGTATGGCATAGAACATTCTATTCTAGTCTATTCCAGCTGGACCCAGCCCTTTATAGCCTAGTACAGTCGTATAACTACCCCCATAACCTAGACTATTCTCCCACTGGGCTGGTCTTGGGTGTGCTGGAATGTGCTGGGCTGTGCTGGGCTCTGATGGACTATAATGGGCTCCGGTGGGCTGTGCTGGGCTCTGTTAGGCTGTACGAGGCAGTACTGCACTATAGCCTAGACATGTTCATGTAAAAATATTGGCCGTGGACACAAACTCATGTAAAACTATTGCCTGTGTACACAGTGGTTAATATCAAATGCAAAGGGGCTACAGGGCTGACAAGAGCCTAGTACAGCCTAATAGAGCCTATTAGAGTCTAATAAGTCATAGAACACCCTAGTTTAGCCTATTCCAGCCGGACCCAGCCCTGTATAGCCTAGTACAGTCATCTAACTACCCACATACCCTATAGGCTATTCTCCCACTGGGCTGGACTTGGGTGTGCTGGAATGTGCTGGGCTGTGCTGGGCTCTGGTGGGCTGTAATGGGCTCTGGTGGGCTGTGATGGGCTCTGTTAGGTTGTACGGGGCAATACTGCACTATAGCCTAGAAATGTTCATATAAAACTATTGCCGGTGGACACAAACTCATGTAAAACTATTGCCCGTGGACACATTGGTTAATCTCAAGTGCAAAGGGGCTACAGGGCTGACAAGAGCCTAGTACAGCCTAATAGAGCCTGTTAGAGTCTAGTAAGGCATAGAACACCCTAGTTTAACCTATTCCAGCCGGACCCATTCCCGTATAGCCTAGTACAGCCAACTAACTACCCACATACCCTATAGGCTATTCTCCCACTGGGCCGGACTTGGGTGTGCTGGGCTGCTGGGCTCTGGTGGGCTGTATTGGGCTGTGCTGGGCTCTGTTAGGCTGTACGGGGCAGTACTGCACTATAGCCTTTACATGTTCATGTAAAACTATTGGCCGTGGACACAAACTCATGTAAAGCTATTGCCCGTGGACACAGTGGTTAATTCACACAGCCACCAGCTGGCGACAATTGAGTTAATTGATTGGAATGTTAGGTGATCAGCTTGCAAACACCTCTCTGAAGATGACAGCATTGGTCTGGCTATAAATATATCTGAACATAGCTGCCTGCAATATCCAAACTGTACTCAAAGATTACACACATTATGCATGAAAATGTATGTTGTTACAAAAATACACACATTATGCATGAAAATTAATGTTGTTAGGAAAATATTAATTATTAATATTCACTGATATTTTCTGAATATTAGATCATTGTTCATTATTGAACATAAAATAAAAATCACACCCTGTGTGAAGTGGGCGGTGTCTTGCTAGCTAATCACAATACTGAATGGAGTCAACCAATCATGTACAAAAGATAAATACATTTATTGAAACACTCTTTATGATGGACGAAACCATAACTTGAAAAAAACCAATTTTTGGTTTTTTTCAAGTTATGGTTTCTTATATAGGGCTATGCACATGTGTCATGTGACACTGGCCAATCACAGTCCTGAATAGACTGTGATTGGCCAATCACAGCGCAGGATAATTGTACAAATTTCCTGGGCCCAGATCACAGCGCAGGAAAATGTACATTTTTCCAAATCTCACTTATAGGGGCGGTTTCACCGCCCAAAAATAATTATTGTCCTGCCTCAAACAATGCTTTGTAGCCATTTACAAAATATAACAGAGACTGTATTAGGAATTGAATTATTCTATTATCAAATGGTTTATTCTTATTGGCACTTCTTGAACAAATAGCTTCTCTCATACAAAATTTCTTGAAGGCTGCAATACCAATAATGAAAGTAGCTATTTTACATGATAGTAATAGTAATAAAGGATAAAGAAATACAATGTGTTTCATTTTCTACCTCACTCAAATCAAAGTATTCACATAAGTATGCCTTCTTCTGCTAGCCCCTTGTATCTCTTTTTCGTTAGTGGCAGAATGCCACATCATATTTGTGCACAAAGTGACCTCTGACTATATATATATATATATATATATATATATATATATGTATATATATATATATATATATATAACCACTGTGTCCACGGGCAATATATATATATATATATATATATATATATATATATAACCACTGTGTCCACGGGCAATAGTTTTACATGAGTTTGTGTCCACCGCCAATAATTTTACATGAACATTTCTAGGCTATAGTGCAGTACTGCCCCGTACAGCCCAGCACAGCCCACCAGAGCCCAATACAGCCCACCAGAGCCCAGCAGTTCATTACATTCCAGCACACCCAAGTCCAGCCCAGTGGGAGAATAGCCTATAGGGCATGTTTCCTAACCTTTTTGGTGCCAAGGTACACCTGGCATAGCCAAAAGATCCCAGGGCACACCTAAATATACGGTGTGTGTATTTTATATATATATATATATATATATATATATATATATATATATATATATATATATATGTGTGTGTGTGTGTGTGTGTGTGTGTGTGTGTGTGTGTGTGAGAGAGAGATCATAGGGCAGGTATAAAGAAACCTTGACCATTACAAAATGTCTTTGGCCTACAAATATATAAACTTGGGTCAGTGCAATGAATGGAGGAGTCTGATTTCACCTTCCCAGAGTAAAACTTATTTGGAACTAAACCCAATATACTTATAATTATAAAATTACAAAATATAAACTCATATCTGATAATAATATCAAATTATCTGATCCTGATAGCATTATTGCGAACGCATTCGCAGTTGCCCACTACAGACGAAAACAGTCACCCCAGGAAATCTGATAAACGTAACCTCATTAAACTATGCCTAAACCTAACCTTATTCCTAAACGTAACCTCAGTAAAACTAATAATATGGCTAACCCTCAACTTATTTCTAACAGTAAAAACAAATACAGTGTCAGGAATACAAGAACAGCTGGTCCGCTGCGGCAGCAGCGCGGCTTGCGAGAGATTTTCTCTGTGGATTAATTAAACGCCACAAACAACACGGTTGTTGTCGACACAAACACACTGGAGCGACTTAGAAGCACTTTATAAGAAAACTAACACTTATGTTGATTTAAAGTTAGGCCTACATGTGTTTGAATGTTGACATGCGTTCATGGCAGATTATAATATAGGCATTTGAAAGCCTCTCTGTTCCTGGTACAGTGGACTTGCCCTGACACTTTTAACAAGTTTAATGTAATCATCATGGTACAGTCTGGCTGTGGCTTTCTTTTTACATTAGGGTATGGGGGTAGTAAGATGACTGTACTAGGTTATACAGGGCTGGGTCTGGCTGGAATAGGCTAAACTAGGGTGTTCTAGGCCTTACTAGACTCTAATAGGCTCTATTAGGCTGTACTAGGCTCTTGTCAGCCCTGTAGCCCCTTTGCACTTGAGATTAACCACTGTGTCCACGGGCAATAGTTTTACATGAGTTTGTGTCCACGGCCAATAGTTTTACATGAACATTTCTACGCTATAGTGCAGCACTGCCCCGTACAGCCTAACAGAGCCCAGCACAGCCCACCAGGGCCCAATACAGCCCACCAGAGCACAGCATTCCCCAGCACACCCAAGTCCAGCCCAGTCTAGCCTTCCCAACTGGGAATAGAAAAGGAGAGGGGGTAGTTGGATGGCTGTACTAGGCTATACAAGGCTGGATCTGGCTGGAATAGGCTAGACAAGGGTGCACCAGGCTGCAATAGGCTCCACCAGGCTCCACCAGAATCCAGGGTATATTACTGCGCTCTTACACTATTACACATATTACACTATTACACTATTATACTATTACACTTAATGCAATATCACAATATTACACTATTACACATATTTCACTATTACACTTTTACACCTATTACACCATTACATCTACTACATTATTACACTTATTGCGCTATTACACTATTACACTATCACACCTATCACACTTATTGTGCTATTATACTATTACACTTATTACACAATTACACTATCACACCTATTACACTTATTGTGCTATGATACTATTACACTTATTACACTATTACACTATCACAACTAATACACTATTACACCTATTGCGCTATTAATCTATTACACCTCTTACAATATAACACTTATTACACTATTACACCTATGGTGAACCAGCCCTGGACCCCCTAGAAGCCCCGGTGGTCCCCAAACCACACTTTCGGAGCCAGCCATGGACCCCCTTGGAAACCCCTCAGGGACCCCCAGAGGTCCCCGAACCACATTTTGGGAACCAGCCATGGCTGCTCTATGTTGTTGCGAACTAGTCATGGATCCCCTGGAAACCCCGGGGGTCCCGAAACCACACTTTCGGAACCAGCCATGGACCCCCTTGGAAACCCCTCAGGGACCCCCAGAGGTCCCTGAACCACACTTTGGGAACCAACCATGGCAGTACAAGGCTGTTTGAAGCTCAACCAGGCTGTAGTAGGCGAGACCATGGCTCTCTGCTGCCCCCCATTGAGAAAATGTAGTCGTTACAGAGACTAGGCTTCGTGGACACTAAGAGTGTCCACGCTCCATAGCCAATATGGGAAATGGACCGTGCCGAGTCCACCGGCAGTATGTTGTCCACGGGCCATAGGATTTTCTATTGGGACTCCCTGAAATGGACACCACTTTTATTGTTACCCTTATTATTATTATTATTATTATTATTATTATTATTATTATTATTATTATTATTATTATTATTACCTTTAATTGTAATATGGGGTAGTCAGGGGCGAGATTAAAAAAGCTCAGAAAAATGGCTTTTGACAATCGTTGACAACAAGGTTTAAACCGCCACAGCTAAATGACCTGTACGATTTTAGGTAGTTTTAGTTAGTCTTGTAAACACACAATACAGTTTCAGTTAATTATAAAGACCCATTTTCAACCTTATCTTCATATAATTGGTCCTCACTAATGCTCATTATAAGATGGCACCATTTCTGTCTACTCACTCTGTGTCTCATTGGTGGGATCTGGACAGTTCAGAAACCTGCCTACCAGTGACATCATCGATGTAGACTCCAAGCTAATAGCAACTGCAGCCTTAATCTTAGCAGCAGTTACTGTAGCATGCTATAATAGAATACATTGTTCTTGTATAAAAAAAAACATCTCGTTTGAAATGACCAAACCAGATTGGGGATGATAAAATGATGATGTTTACCCCCATGATAGAATATTGATAAATAATATAAAATGTAGCTGTCGGGCAGAAACCTTGAATCTTCATATTTCATAGTTTATTTAAAAACAAATGAAAAAATGAATGCCCTACTTCTTCGAGTTTGTCGAATCTTATGATATTTAGTCAACTAAAACTAGACATTTCAGATGACAAAAATGTGACTAAAACTGAATGGAATTTTAATCAAAAGACTGGTGTGTTTCTGTGCGTGCCTGCGTGCCTGCGTGTGTGCGTACTGCGTACGTGTGCGTGCCTGTGTGTGTGTGTGTGTGTGTGTGTGTGCGTGTGTGTGTGCATGTGTGTTTTAGCACATCATGGAGTACGGGCGTTTATCACTCACGCCGGCTCACATGGTCTTGTAATGGCAGCTTTTACATGTTACTTTATGTAAATTAAACAGATCAGGAAGATGCAGGACTCAGTTGTCAGGAACCAAACTCCATGTTTATTGTAGATCTCATCACAGCAGAGAGAGACTAGTGTCTCCCTCCAGGGCTTCCCCCATCACTCCCCAACACTAATGTCTTACACATATTTATACTTGGCAGGATGGTACACAGAGGTATAACAACAGATGGTCATTCCTTAAATGGGCTTTATTCTATAACTGACTCGCACATAGTCGGCACGTTTGAAATAGGTTAGCATGAGTCGACTGTTTCTTAAAGACTTTGTTAGGGAGAGGAGTTTAACAAGGAAGAACAGGTGATGATTGTTGCATCTACTAATACATTCAATTAATCCATACCACAATGACTGTTATATGAATTTTATCCACTACATTCCAGCCCTTAGGGCATAAATATAAAGTATTTATGTCCTATAAAAATAGAGAAAAGTCATAGAATGACAGGACATTATGCTAATTCAATGGGATGCAATCATGTACAAATATTCAAAACAAAACTGTATTG
Organism: Gymnoscopelus braueri; assembly: GCF_963280865.1. Taxonomy (NCBI): domain Eukaryota; kingdom Metazoa; phylum Chordata; class Actinopteri; order Myctophiformes; family Myctophidae; genus Gymnoscopelus; species Gymnoscopelus braueri. Next base: position 65,982,706 of record NC_137603.1, on the reverse strand, counting down.
TTAGATACACGTGTGATGGCAGTGACAAGCAAGCATTGCGCATATGCTACTGGTCACGTATCCTCAAACAGTGTATTCAACAATTCTACAGTAATGGTTACAGAGAAAGTCAACACCAATAACCATTTTTTCCCCACACTTCACTTCTTATGTATTTAAAAATCATAGGACCTTTTGGCATACTGTATCTTTGATAATGCTATGCTCTTTGACATTTGTTAAACAACTGATCTGCAGTTTGTACATTTATACAATTTTTGGAAATGTTATATCTGATTTGCAGCTTGTAGATCTGCCATTTTTGGGAAAGATTCCCATTGCTTCTTTTAAATACTATTATGGTGGTGTAGTTCCACACTACAAACCTCATAGCTTTATTGTATTACCTATTTAGTAGCTAGTTAAGACCCAAATGTACCCATCAGGCAGGTAATTGACCCTTTGAAAAATAGAACTATCTCGGCCTGTCACCGGTCTCTGTTTTAGACATATGATAATCAAAACAAAAATTGATTGAATACAATTTTAATAAAAATGTTCCCTTACCCCCCAAAGTTTGTGAGTAACTTTCACGGAATAATGGACTGACCGTTGACCAATGGTCGGAAATAATGGACGGAAATAAATGTTCCCTTACCCCCCATAGTTTGTGAATAACTTTCAGGGAATAATGGACTGACCAATGGTTCTGCAGAAACCATCGGCCGGACCCATGATCCGGAAAGCTGCACACAAACTTTTTGCTATACAGTAAAATGTAATACTCAACCGAGGTACAGTTTAACCTGTCTTTATACTATCTCCATCAATCACTCAAAAATTGCTGTAACAATTTGCTTGATAACCCCTAAAGTTCTAGCCTACGGATTATTCTTTTAGTTCTTTTATTTTAAATTATATCAACACGTGGAATTTGCAACCGAATGGATTTTTCATCACAGTATGGCACTATCAACACACCATGGAATTTTCATCACTCGGGCATTTCGCTACATGGAATAAAAAATATAGAATTCTGTGTCTACACGTGGTGTGTTTATTTTAATCCGAGTTTTACTTAACATGTATCTAGCAAGAGCAGAATAAGTTGACTGGAGACAAATAAAATATGTTTTAAATTACCCGTTTCACATTATTGATTGAGCGCCTTGAAACACTACATTTTTTATAATTACTTTGATATATTTTAAAACTCAAATGTATTCCTGTTTCAGTGTTTGGTCTATCTCACTCACACACAGACACACACGGCCCCTATCACCTTCCCCCCTGTCAGCTATTCTGGGGAGAGGAAAGAAAGTGGGGGAACCAGACTGATGAGTGAACTATATCATGTGTGTGGAAATAGATTACAATACTGACTTACTCAAGTTCTAAGACATTATTGTCTTTTCTTTTAGGCATATTACCTGCACCATTAAACAATATTGTTCTTACATTAATTAGTAGAATATAATTCTCAAATTTGGATCGGATTGTACTGCGATTTTTAAGGAAGTACCATTAAACAATATTTTTCTTACATTAATTTAGTAGAATATAATTTTCAATTTAGGATCGGACTGTACTGCGATTTTTAAGGAGGTTATCTCGAATAAATTCATTTTATCACTCACTATTTTTAGTATGACAATGAATAGAACTTGCAAAGTAAATTAAACCGTTTTAACTCAGGACATGAACCTTTTATGTGTGTGGCCTGCTCCGCATGTAGTAGATTGGTGCCTGTTGTATTAACATTGTCACCTGGTCCATCTTGCCAAGGAGTCCGCGGAGCCCGACGTGGGGCAAGGCAGTGGATGTGGTCCACCCCGTTCTGGATAGTTGGCCACAGCATTTCCACCTGGCCCATAGTTGCATGGAACAGACCCTGCACCATATTGTTCGTGATCCTGGTCTGGGTGCTGCTGGTGCAGCCATGCCCTCCTTTCGACAGGACACTCCCTCTCCATGTGGTCATCTGAGGCACAGTAATGACATAAGACCGCTATGTCATATGGCTCACTGTTTCCTCCTCTTCTTTGCCTCCATTCACGGCTCCTTTTCTTCCTATGTGACTCCTGATTTGGTTGCTGCTGCTGTTGTTGTTCCTGTGGTGGCTGCCGGTGGTTCTCATAGAACATCAACTGTGCTCTTTCCAATTTCTTCTTCCTCCCGTCTTCTTGTGAGAGCATGTGCCTCTCAGCGTGCAGTGCATGTCCCCACACCTCAGTGAGGTTCTGACTTTCCCATCCAATACAGGAAGTCATAACCCGGTTATGGATGGACGGGCGCAAGCCATTGATCACGGCAGTTTTTAACAAGTCACTGTAAGCCGGGTTGTCTAGTGTCACACCACAATGCTTCTGAAAGCAGTCCTCCATTCTATTTCTGTAGGTGTCACAGGTTTCATCAGCCCATTGCTTAGTGCTGTGAATTTTCGGCCAATCAGTGTGTGCTGGAAAAGCTGCTTTCACCCTGTCAAAAAGACCATCTCGATTCTGCAGCTGTCCAGTGATGATGTCATCTCTTTCTCCAGTCACATCAAAGTTTCCCCTGAGACGTAGCCACCTTAATCCAAAAACTTTGCGAAATACTGATTCCAGCTCTCTTGTCGATGGCCCATACATCTCGATCAAATCTAACACAGCCGTACACCAACGTACCGCGTCAATTCTGGGGTCTGGAAGGTCCTTCACAATGTCATTGAATTCATCAGGTGTCCAGTTTCGCTGAACATGTACTGTTGCAGAGTACGCATCTATCTCTGCTTGCTGTGCCCCAGCCCCCGGACGGGGATGAGGGTTTGGATATGGAATTAATGGGAATAGGTTACTTGGACAGAGCGTCGCTGTGACATCTGGGTGTTCCTTGGGTGTAGTAGCAGTCAGTTGTGTGTCTCTCCTGCAGTTTGGCTCCTTCTGCCTCACATTGTAGTCATCAGGAGAAGTATTGGCTTGTAGATCTGCTAATGTCACCATAGTTCTGTCAAGGTGTTCTCGCAGTAATGTCACTTCTTTCCGTTGGTCGTTGAGTTGTTCTTGCTGTAGCGTTGCGGCCCTCTTAGCTTTGTCACGCTGGTCATTGAGTTGTTGTTGCATTCTCTTCGCTTTGTCACGTTGATCTTCCAAGGCCTTCTGTTGGTCGTCAAGTTGTCGCTGCATTTTCTTTCTGCTCGGTTTTGCTCCCATCTTCTTAAGATTCTAAGTGGAGTGTTTGCTATAACAGCAAAGCATCCACCCTGCTCGCAGCGCCAATTGTAATGGCAGCTTTTACATGTTACTTTATGTAAATTAAACAGATCAGGAAGATGCAGGACTCAGTTGTCAGGAACCAAACTCCATGTTTATTGTAGATCTCATCACAGCAGAGAGAGACTAGTGTCTCCCTCCAGGGCTTCCCCCATCACTCCCCAACACTAATGTCTTACACATATTTATACTTGGCAGGATGGTACACAGAGGTATAACAACAGATGGTCATTCCTTAAATGGGCTTTATTCTATAACTGACTCGCACATAGTCGGCACGTTTGAAATAGGTTAGCATGAGTCGACTGTTTCTTAAAGACTTTGTTAGGGAGAGGAGTTTAACAAGGAAGAACAGGTGATGATTGTTGCATCTACTAATACATTCAATTAATCCATACCACAATGACTGTTATATGAATTTTATCCACTACAGTCTGTACGAGGGGGTGTGTCATGGCGTTCCCATGGTGATGCTGCCTCTCATTGGGGACCAGCCCGACAACGCTCAGCGATTGGCCAGCAGGGGAGTGGGCGTGGTCCTGGACATCCAGACCATCACCGTGGAAACCCTCCTTCAGAGACTCAGGGATGTCATCAACAACACCAGGTGAGAGGTCTAAAGGTCACTGGAAAACAAATAATGGAACCTAATAGACCCTTACAGATCTGTCACACTGAGGGTGTACACTGGTGTTATAATACCGGGATTCCCGGGATATTTACCGTCACGGGAATTGAAATCGGTTCCCCGGATCCCGAAGGTTGTTTTTTCTTGTTATAAATTACTACTAATTAGTAGAAGGGCCTATCTACAGCGCAGAGGAATTACTATTATAATTAGCCAAGTTACTTGCTGTGTTGCCGACCAGGGTCTCATCGTCCCGTTTTGAACCAATATGGGACGCACTGAATTTAACAGTAATGAACAAAATAAAACACAAGGAGAAGGCCAGTAAGTTTGTCGTAGGATCCAGGTTGGACCTCCTATACCATATGTTCAGTCTGCGCCGCTCTATGCTGCTGCGCAGTGTCGGTAAACGGAAGACTTGCCCCAAAACACGTCACCCCCATTTCTTTCGCAGACAAGCGGTTCTTGTATTCTTGTATTTGTTTTACTGAGGATAAGGTTAGGAATATAGTTTTACTGAGGTTAAGTTTAGGAATAAAGTTAGGTGTTGGCACTGTTTTACTGAGGTAACATTTAGGAGTAAGGTTAGGTTTAGTTTAGGCATAGTTTACTGAGGTTACGTTTAGGAATACCAAGTGAATACCGCCGGATTTTCCCCGGGGCGACTGTGTTTTGGGGCGAGCGTGTTGCCACGAATACCAGCGCAGCGCCTGGGTATTTAGCCCGATGATAGCTTAGTAAGCCTACTAACTCCACCACATCTCCAGAACTGAAGAGAAAACGCACGCTAAAGCTAATGCGTTAACGGCACAACACATGGTGGTCTGTCTGATCAAACAGAATGCCCAAAACAAGAGCAAACAGTCCTGTAAAGTAACGTCACGTCAGAAACACAGAACACCCCAGCAGCAGTGTCAAACAGGTGGCTACCGCTACCCCAAGCATCTCCCGATATATATGGTATGGAACATCTTGTTCTAAATCTGATCAATCTGATCATTTTCTTGCATATTTAATATCAAATAGATAGTGTAATGCTTACTAGGAATACAGGAAAGGGACATCTGGGCACCTCTATGTAAAATTGGCTATTTAAGTATCTACATATAAATGCATTTTAGAGGGCACTTTTTTTTAACCCTTTAACAGGAATTCCCGGGAAGCTAGGGAAAAAGTCAGAAAATTCCCAGGAATCAAAAATAGCTATTTCCCGGAAAATCTTAAACCCTTAGGGGTCTGTAGCTCTGAGAGTGTACACATGGAACCAAGTGACAGGGCTCTAGTGAGGGCGCGCTTATTTTGGGGTAGCAAAATCGTGGGATAAAAATTTCCAACATAAAAGTAAACTTTTTTTTTTTTTTTTTTTTTTTAATAGATGGGTCCGTGGACCCCCTGGGAGTGTTGGGACCCCCGCGGACCCCCGTGAAACATGGCGGACCCCTTCGCCTGTTTTTTTTTTTTTCATGAAGGTGGTTGCTTGTATCTGGCGCACATCTGGCAACACTGACATCTGCTTGTCTTTTGGCAACTTGGCAACCCAGATGCCGAGTCGTGTGGTGTTGTGGGGAGATTAGAAAATCGGCTGCGTGGTGTTGGTTGTCTTTTGTATGTACATGGCACGTGAATGACGGACATATTACCGTGAGTGTGGTGTGATAGAGACAAGCAACGGCGTGGGTCGAACAAAAAGGTAAGCAAGAGCGGGGGTTGAAGCGAAGGACGCGCTTCTGTTGTTGTTGTTTTGGCGATGCAGAGATGATTTCAATGGCCGCCGCGTCGTGTTGCTTCGGCTGTGGCCGTCGGCGTTCGGTGGTGCGCACGGTAAACGGTGCGAAAGTGTTTCCCCGTCCGTTGTGGTCGTAATGTGGTGAGTAGAATTAATTATGTTCCGTGGAGGCAAATGTGTAGTGTACAATGAGAAGTACCCTACGCCACCCGTAAATTCAGCGTGCACGTTGTGGCTGGTGTTGTGGTGAGATGTCATATGTAGTTGTTGTGTTTAGTCCAAATCAATGCTGTGGGTATGGCGTCAGCGGCGAGAGGTCCAAATGCATGGAGTGGGTGTGGCGTCAGCGGCGGAAGTAGCTTTCTCCTTTATATAGGTAGATAGACACACTCTGTGTCTGTCTCATTGATTGATTGATTGATTGATTGATTGATTGATTGATTGATTGATTGATGCACTTTATTTAGAAAGACATGGAAACAGTACAGGGAAGTACAATTCACAATCATAGGTCCTCTAAACTAGCCTGGCTCCACCCCCTGAATCGCTAGCCTCGCATTCAGGGTCTGGTGACGATGTCGAAGGCGGGGGTTTCTCGGTTGAAAATCTTTGGTTAAGACTTTGACAGGGGCCAGTTTGGAATTGCAGCCTCCTGAAGGTGTTTTTTAATAGGGCTGCTTTGAAAGTGAGTAGGGTTTTACACTCCTTTACTCCTTTTCGTAGGGCATTCCACATTTTTGTTGCATAGCATGAGAACGAGTTCATTCCCTTGTTTGTGCCAAATCTGGGTTGAACATGATCAGTGGAGCTGCCTCTGGTGTTGTGATTGTGGACTTCATTAACGTTTTTGAAGTATTTTGACAGGTACATGGGTATCCCAATGTTGTGGTGTATCTTTTAGACCAGGCCCATTGCAAGTTGCCGTACTCTGTCCTCAACCCTGAGCCATTCCACCTGAGCAAAATGAGCAGGGGTTAGATGGGTTGTATATTGGTGACCTGTGGACAGTTCAGAAACCTGCCTACCATGTGACAACATCCATGAGGATTCCAAGCTAATAGAAACTGCAGCCTTTCTCTTCCTGGAAAGTTAGCATGCTGAAATAAAAGCTATTGGTCTTGCATTAATAAAAAATGTAATGTTTGAAATCATTGAAGACAAGAGATCTTTTTGTTTATAATGTTTTTACTGACCAAAGAATCTTCAACCTAATGAAAGTAATCATATAATCGTCTGCTCACGCCTCAGCAGCCAAATCAGTGTGCATTAATTATGAAAACATCATCCAGTCACTTGGCGAGTGAGGACGATACCCAAAGTAATGAATATTTAAACATAAAAGTGGTTGGATGGAGACTGCATTCTTGTTCACGTTCAGTGGTGTAAAGTACATGTACTGTACAAATTTGAGGATTTTTTACTTTAGTGGTGTATTTCCAATTTTTAATACTTTTACTTTTACTTCACTACATCTCAGAGGCAAATATTGTCCTCCACAAGCAATATTTGAAAACTTTAGTTACTAGTTACTTTGTAGATTTTGATTATTATATATATATTGCAAAACATTTAACACTTCAGCCCTATTAAAACTTTGGCTATTTGAAAATAGCCGATCTACAAGCTCACAACGCGTCGCAATGCAACAAGTTGTGAGCTTGTAGATCTGCTATTTTCAAAATATTTTTAGAAATGGTGAGTACTTTCACTTTTGGTACTTTTTTGATGGCAATACTTTTGCATTTGTACATTTGTATTACCGGACTTTTACTTGTAACCCTTACAGGTCTGTAACTCTTTGTAACTGAGAGTGTACAAATGGAACCACATGGACCCTTACAGGTCTGTAACTCTGAGAGTGTCCAAATGGAACCAAATGGACCCTTACAGGGTCTGTAACTTTTAGAGTGTACACATGGAACCAAATGGACCCTTACACAACTGTAACTCTTACGGGTCCATTGGTTCCATTCATACTCTCAGTGTTAAATTAACACTGAGGATTTTACATTGTAGAGTACACTACTCAAGTGAATGCACTTTGTTACTGTCCGCCACTGTTGTGCATGTACAAGGGGAACATATCGAAGCTGTCGGCGCTGCATAAGGACCGCCCCATTAGTCCCTCTGAGCTGTCCGCCTTCTGGATAGTTTGTGATGCGACACAAAGGAGCGGCTCATCTCACACCTGCAGCCCACCAGCTCCGACGTCGTTACGGCCGTGCTCCTCACGGTGGCGCTGGTCCTCATGGGGACTGTCACGTGCATGAGACTGTGCCTGTGACTGTGCTTGTGCCTGTGACTGTGACTCTCTTCAGGAAAAAGAAAAGTAACTAAGTACAGGTATTTTTACTTTACTGGAGTATTTCCAATGTTCAGTACTTTTACTTCTACTCCACTCAAGTAGCTCACAATGCGTCGCATTGTGAGCTTGTAGATCTTTTTCAAAAGATTTGTACACATTTGAAAACTTGAAATGGGACATTCTGCATGATTGATGAGTACTTTTACTTTTAGCACTTTAAGTACATTTTGATACCAATGCTTTTGTACTTTTACTCAAGTAAATTTTTAATTCCGGACTTTTACTTGTAACAGAGTATTTCTACATTGCAGTATTGATACTTTTACTCAAGTAAAGCAATTGAGTACTTTTTCCACCACTGGTCTTCTTAACCCTTTAAGACCTGAGGCCCATTCTACAAATGCCTTCTAAATCAGTAGTTCTCACACTTTCAAGATTTTTCACAAAATGTTCAAAAATACCAAATGTGCCGCGCTGCGAGCTTGTCTATCTGCTATGTTTGAATAGCAAACGCAAAAATATAAAATTAAACAGATGCTTTCCCGGTTTTAGGAGCACTTCCCAATTTTCAAACGTATCTTCATATTGGTCCTATACTGCTCATTATAAGAGACATACAGACACACTCTGTGTCTGTCTCATTGGTGGGCTGTGGACAGTTCAGAAACCTGCCTACCAGTGACATCATACATGGGGATTCCAAGCTAATAGAAACTGCAGTCTTTCTCTTCCTGGAAAGTTAGCATGCTGAAATAAAAGCCATTGCTCTTTGTGATGGCTGACTCAGCAGCCACACATAGAGACTATAATGTATGGTAACTCTTCCTTTTGGTTAATATATTTAGTGTGTTTATTTTCAGTTGTACATTATTAACAAGTTGAAATGACATAATTTATTAGTTTTTGAGTTTATTTGCATTTGATTTGACTGAGTTTCTTTGAGTTACCAGTTCTGTGGGAGGTTGCTGACTGACATATATGGACATGATGGGCTGGCCAAAGCAATGGGGATCAGCTGCTCCAGATCTACAGTTAATCTGGAGAAATTGGACTGCACCACAGTCCCTCTGTACCATGGGGTGGGGCAGGGGTTTTGAGTGTGTGTTTCAATGGTAGTCTTTGTCTTTTCCCCCTTTTGTGTTAACAGTGGTCTGACCCGTCCCTATATATGTCCACCTCCTGTGTCAATCTGGTTAAGTTCAGTTTTCAGTTTAGTTGTGTTGTTCAGTCCTGTTTTTCTGTTATTTTCCTTTCTGTTGAGCACATTTGTTTTGTTAAACCATTTATATGCAACAACGAAAAAAAGAAAATAAATAAAAAAAGAGAACAATATTTTAAAAACAACAAAGTTTTCCCTGTGTCTCTCCTTCCGACCAACTCGGTCCCTGACACTCTTGCATTAATACAAAATTAAATGTTTGAAATCATTGAAGACAAGGTCTTTTTGTTTTGGTTCTTTCCGTCCTGTGATGCCCCACTTCCTTATATGGAGTGTTATTGGAGTGTCTGTGTTACAGGGTGAATGGAGAACCAGGTAGATTGAAGAAGGCGCGTTCGTTTTTACCACCCACCCAGCAATTCTGTAGAAGCAACACTAGAGGGAGCCACAAGCCAGGCTTGTGCACAAACATATATGGCTGCGACCACACACACACAGTCACACACACACACACACACACACACACACACACACACACACACACACACACACACACACACACACACACACACACACACACAAGCGCACACGCACGCGCTCATGCTTTTTTTGGTTTATTGAAAGCAGGACTGTTAAGATACTTTTATTGTGTTCTGGCTTTTGTTTTACTTTCTCCCTGACACACACACACACACACACACAGTGATCCATGAAAAGAACTATTCTGTCCCTATCGGTTTACAACTCAAACGGCGCTGAGTCGACAAGTGGAGCATCGGCCGGTCAGCGCGGGCACTCGCGCGCTTCCTCGGCCTCAAGCTCCACTTGTCGGCGCGCCTCCGTCGTGGACAAGCGTGTGCGTGTGCACGCGTGTTCAGCGTTCCCCTAGCGTAGCTTCCTGGTTGCTATGTGGGGGGGAACAACAAAAGACAGATTCGCGTCGGCACATCAAAGCCCCGCCTCTCCGCGTTCTCCTTCTCCTCCTCGGAGGAGGAGCACGGTTAAACCGCACGAAATAAACCGTCCTCCTTCTCAGAAGGAGGACGGTTTATTTCGCGAGGAGGAGCTCCTCCTCGCCTCACGTAATAAACCCCCCGCCTCGCAGTGCCGCGTCCTCCTTCTCCTCCTCCTCCTCCTCGCGAGCCTCGCTAATAAACCCTATCTCGAAAAGCCCCGCCTCGCCCCGAAGCCCCGTGCCTAAAAACGAGCGCTCTGTCTTCAATCTACCTGGTTCTCCATTCACCCTGTGACATCTGCTCTGCTCATGCTGTTCTTTCTAGGTGAACGAGGTGGGGCAGTCTATCTGCTAATGGCTCATCGAAGAGCACCTGGGCCCGGTGCCTCCAGGAGTCTATAAAAGCCAGCCCATGATCAGTGTATGATGAGATCCAGAGGAGAGGACTGCCGTCCTCTTCAGCTCTATCCTGCTCCCCATGCTTTTGTTATGTTATGTTTGATTATTCTTTGCATCCACACACCCTGCATTACACCATGTTCCACTCATCCACACTTACACCACTGATTTACTGACTACACACCTCATAGGATCCTTACTGTTACCATGTTACTTTACCTTCAGTTATCTCTCAGTTGCTTATGTTAGAGTTTATTAGTTAAAAAACATCTTTGTTACACTTTCCGTTGGTCTCCCTCCTCTATTATTTGTCGTGGCAAGAGCCAGCCATGACAGTCCCTTTATAATGACCAAAGAATCTTAAACCTAATGAAAGTAATCATATAATTGTCTGCTCACGCCTCAACAGCTGAATCAGTGTGCATTCATTATGAAAACATCATCCAGTCACTTGGCGTAAGTGAGGACGATAGCCAAAGTCATAAATATGAAAATAAAAGTGGTTGGATGGAGACTGCATTCTTGTTCACGTTCAGTGGTGTAAAGTAACTAAGTACATGTATTCAAGTATACTTAAGTACACATTTGAGGAATTTTTACTTTACTGAAGTATTTCCAATTTTCAATACTTTTTCTTCTACTCCACTACATCTCAGAGGAAAATATTGTCTTCCACAAGAAATTTGAAAACTTTAGTTACTAGTTACTTTGCAGATTTGTATCATTATTACAAAACATTTAACCACTTCAGCCCTATTAAAACTTTGGCTATTTGAAAATAGCCGATATACAAGCTCACAACGCTAAGTTGTGAGCTTGTAGATCTGCTTTTTTCAAAAGATTTTTAAAAACATTTTAGACATGAGTACTTTTACATTTGGTACTTTTTTGATGGCAATACTTTTGTACTTTTACTGAAGTAAATTTTGATTACCGGTATTTTACTAGAGTGTTTCTACATTGCAGTATAGATACTTTTACTTAAGTAAAAAAATGTAGTACTTTTTCCACCACTACTCTGTAATAAATATAAACATAAAAGTGGTTGGATGGAGACAGCATTCATATTCACGTTGGAGCTGCTCTCCAGCAGTTTAAAAACTTAAAAAGGGGCAGCAGTGGGTCAGTTCGACAGTGGGTCAGTGGCTCAGAGTTAGCCGAAGTGTCCTTGAGCAAGACACTGAACCCATAACTGCTCCTGATAAGCAGGTTGGTGTCTTTCATGTTTCCTCTGCCGTAACTTAAGTGTGTGAATGGGTCAATGTAATGCACTTTGGTTATAGAAATGCACCAATTACCGTTAAACACATCTACAAAACGTTTTGCCGTAATGTCATTATGCCACAATTCTCGCCAAACACATTTCTCTGTGTTGTCACTGCTGTATCCTACTGGCCAGTGGTGTACATGTACTCAAGTACTGTACTTTTATTTTACTGAAGTATTTCCAATTTTCAGTACTCTTACTTCTACTCCACTACATCTCAGAGGCAAATATTGTACTTTTACTCCACTATAATTATTTGAAAACGTTAGTAACTAGTTACTTTGCAGATATAAATTATTATATTATAAAACATATGTTAACCACTTTAGCACCATTTTATACATAGGCTATTTGATCTACAAGCTCTACAAGCTCTACAAGCTCTACAAGCTCACAACTTGTGAGCTTAAGATCTGCTATTTTAGTACTTTTACTTTTGGTACTCCAAGTACATTTGATGCCAATACTTTTGTACTTTTACTCAAGTAACATTTTGAACACAGGCCTTTTATTTGTAACAGAGTCTTTGTATATTGTGGGATTGGTACTTTTACTTAAGTCAAATAGCTGAGTACTTCTTCCACCACTGCTACTGGCTCACCTGCCAGTGAGGAGCCCCCACAGGGACGACATAGAGCCTGTACTACTCCTCCCGCTAACACTCCCTGCTGACAGGTGGCATAGGAGTACGTGTAGTGGACAAAGCTGGATACTCCACGGTGGAATTGAACCCCCGGACTCTGCGGTGGTGGGCAGCTACTTTATCACTGTGCCACAAGATATTGACTTCTCAGCTCGAAAATAATAACTTCTGAGTGACAAAGGTCATGAGTAGATAGATTTAATGTTGTTGATCGTTGCATGTGATGTAACTGGAAATGTCTGCGCTGTCTGTGCTTTCCTTCACTGATTGTTGTATTATTATTATTGTAGCCGTCTTAATTTTGTGGTAGGAAAATAGGCGCTGATACAGACTGTAGCCCTAGTCACTACAACACTGGTTGTCTGGGTACCTGCTCAGGGTCCATTTGGACCCTTATGGGTCTGTAAGTGCAAATTAAACACTGATAATTTTACAGCGTTCATTGGGGTCCCAAAGAAAAAAAATATACAGAAACGTTTCATTTATACACTTTCAGAATGATAGACCATTAAGTGTCCATTTGGACCCTGGTGGGCCCCGGACCTGATGTTGAGACAGAGTGCACTGAAGAATCTTACTTACTGTAGGCCCTGGCACTGATTTGTGTTGTGTGTGACATCAGAGCCAGCTTTGATCAGCCTATATAAGGTACTGAAGTTACTTTAATATTGAGAGAATATAGTGGTTTGTATAGGTTGAGAGAGGTTGAAGTGTTGACTGTCAAATGCGTCCTGTTCTTGGGTAATATTGTGGTATGTTGGACCCCCAACCCATGAGGAAGAGTGTGAAAGAAAAGCGGGTGCAGCCTCCTTGGTCTGCACCCGCCGGGACTCCTGTCTCACAACTTCGACTGTACAACGGCCTGACACGCTCTAAGGAGCTGTTCATCCCCCAGAATGGGAGGAAGGTGCTGTGGTACTGCTGTGGACCCACAGTGTATGACTCGTCTCACATGGGACATGCTCGATCATACATATCCTTTGACATCATGAGAAGGATACTGAAAGACTATTTCAGATATGATGTCCTGTACTGCATGAACATCACAGACATAGACGATAAGATAATCAAGAGGGCCAGACAGAACTACCTGTTGGAGCAATACAAGGAGAAGAATCCAGGAGTCCAGCGGATTCTACAGGATGTCCTTAGTGCCAGAGGGCCCTTTCAGGCTAAGCTGGAAGAGACAAAAGACGAGGATAAGAAGCAGATGCTGCAACGTTTGGATGATGCGGTCACCGCTGCCCTAGAGCCTCTGCAGGAAGCTGTGGAGAACAAGGCTGAAGCAGATATCATACAATCCCAGGCCCAGCTGCTACTTCAGGTTGCCATGGATCTACTTGCTGAATGGTTGGACGCTCAGTTTGGAAGCCAAGTGACTGAAAACGCCATCTTCTCTACTCTGCCTAAATACTGGGAAGGAGAGTACCACAAAGACATGGAAGACTTGAATGTCCTTCCTCCAGATGTTCTCACCCGGGTCAGTGAATATGTGCCTGAGATTGTGGAGTTTGTAGGGAAGATTATCTCAAATGGATATGGGTATGAATCAAACGGCTCGGTTTACTTTGACACTGTGACATTTGATGCCAGTGAGCAGCACTCGTATGCCAAGCTGGTGCCGGAAGCAGTTGGTGACCAGAAGGCTCTACAAGAGGGAGAGGGTGACCTGAGCGTCTCTGCTGACAGGTTAAGTGAGAAGAAATCCGAAAATGATTTTGCTTTGTGGAAAGCCTCCAAGCCTGGTGAGCCGTCATGGGATTCTCCTTGGGGAAAGGGGCGGCCAGGTTGGCATATTGAATGTTCAGCCATGGCTGGCTCCATTTTAGGAGAGTCAATGGACATCCATGGAGGAGGATTTGATCTCCGATTCCCCCATCATGACAACGAGTTGGCTCAGTCGGAGGCTTTCTTTGAGAATGACTGTTGGGTTCGTTACTTCCTGCATACTGGACACCTGACAATCGCAGGCTGCAAGATGTCTAAATCTCTCAAGAACTTCATCACCATAAAAGATGCCATGGCAAAGAACACAGTTCGCCAACTGCGACTGGCTTTCTTAACGCACTCATGGAAGGACACTCTGGACTATTCCCTCAACACAATGGAGTCAGCTGTCCAATATGAGAAGTTCATGAATTAATTCTTCCTCAACGTGAAGGACATACTGCGTTCCCCCGACGATATCACAGGTCGGTTTGAGAAGTGGGAAGCGGCAGAGATGGACCTGAACAACAGTTTCTGTGAGAAGAAGTGTGGCATCCATGAGGCTCTGTGTGACAACATGGACACCCGCTGTGTCATGGAGGAGATGAGGTCACTGGTCAGCCTGACCAACAGCTACATGGCCAGCAGGACGAACGCCAGGCTGACGCCCAACCGCCTATTAGTGCAAAGTATCGCTGTCTATCTCACGTCTATGCTGAAGACTTTTGGTCCAGAGACCATAGGATTTCCAGTGGGAGGACAAGGTCAAAGGGTAGAACTGGAAAGCACAGTGATGCCATATCTGAAAGTCTTTTCAGATTTCAGAGAGAGTGTCCGAAAAGTTGCCAGAGAGCAGAAAGTGACAGAGTTGTTGCAGCTGTGTGATATGGTCCGTAATGATACCTTACCTGAACTGGGAGTCCGACTGGAAGACTGTGAAGGCCTTCCTACAGTGGTGAAACTAGTGGATAAGGACACACTACTACGGGAAAGAGATGAAAAGAAAAAAATGGTAGAAGAGAAGAAAAAGAAAAAAGAAGCTGCTAGAAGGAAACAAGAGCAACGGATGGCTAAACTTGCAAAAGTGTAAGATGAAGGCATGAAGATCCCATATCGCTGTGATCTCTCTGTGATGTTGAATCTTACAAGTGTTGCTTACCAGACCAACCATGAACAGGGTCAGTGATTCTGGTCTTAAATTGAGTGCATACACCACACACAAACTCAAACTAGTATGAGATGACATCAGCTGTGAAGCTGCATTGTGATGGAGGATACATGTGTGAGTGTGGTTTGACATACATCCTGTTTCATTTGTGCACAGAGACCACTCTAATAGCAGCTTAGACTTCACTGTTTAATATAGCATAATGCATAGTCTGTTACACTCATAATGCTGTTTAATGTATTGAAAAACACTCATGATGCTTTTTAATGTATTTTAATACAAGCCTCTTTCTTTTATTGCAAATATGAACATAGAACTCAGTGCACAACTTCTATTTACCTTCCCTGTATCCATAGCAACGGAAGCTGTCAACTGTTTAGTGAGGCTGAACTACAGTTCAAATCAGGATACAAAACAACACTCCTTATGTTCATTGGAATGTTTCATTTGATCCTTGTACTTATGCTATAGACTATAGACCAGTGGAAGTTAGTTGCTATAAGAATGGACAATGACTGTGAAAGGGACCACAAATGCTAGGAGAAAGCGAGTGATGACCATGGCCCCAAATCGAAATGTTGCGGCCAGCGGGTGGACTGTAGTCATCAGTGAGTGCATAGGTGGTAAGCACCAGATGATGTCCTTATCACGAGGGCTGTGTGTCCATAAAGATGAAGTAAGGGGAGCTGAAAGCCGAGAGCCAAGCCAAGTAACCAGACACCCAGACTCCCCCAAGACGTATTTCTGACACTGCAGTGGTTCGTGGCCGACACTGGCCACACCACACAGACACATCTGTCAACACTGATGACCATCAGAATGAAGATGCTGGCATACATGTTCATGTGTAGAATGGTAGGGTTCAGTGCAAATTAATGTACCAAAAGGCCAGTGGGAGTCCAGAGCCGTTTGTGTGATTCTCAGGGGCAGAGACGCTGTGAAGAGGAAGTCGGCCACAGCGAGGTTGAGATACCAAATGGTGTTGATGTTTTTCTTCATTGTGAAGCCTGTCACCCAGATGACAACTCCCCAACACACCGAGCACAAAGACCAGGCTGTAAATGATGAGGGACATGATCTTCATGGCTTGAGGGATTGTTTTAGTTCAGCATGTTCATCATAGTCTGGGCCATTTCCACCAGACAGATCCATGTCTTTAGGATAGACAGCAGCTGTGGTCATAATCTCTATCGTCCTAAAACATAAAAATAACATAACAAAAGTAAATGCTTTGTTTTAACACAATGTATTATCCTCTAGGGGTCAGTAAGACTCCATAAGCATTTGGGCTACAGTAAATATAGTACAGTGTTTCCTGAACAATTAGCACTAAATTCTAATGATATATCATTAGGGTTTTATGGAAGATGCTTCTGAACATCAATTTAAATGTTTAAATTAAGCAATAGGACATGTATTCTGTTACTAATTTGACCAAGTCTAATTCTCTTAAATGTATAAAAATGACTGAAATCAGTCGTGGAAACCGAAACAAATCATGTTGATTGCACAGCTCTGGTCATATATGCGTACATAAATAGCTCTTTAGACACTTTAGCTTTTGTCTTTGTTGATACAGAGATGGTAGAACTGTTTGACTATCGCCTGATTTATACTTCATTGCACGCCAGTGTCTCACACAAAAAACAGCAGACCCACAAGGGCTTGTAGATCAGCCATCCTCGGAGCGAGCCACGATGTGCACGGTTACCATGTCATCACGTTTTTCATAGCGATCATCAGTGCAGATCTTTTGCATCTTCTGCAATAAGGTTTCTTACATGAGACATCTCTCAAGTTCTAAAGAGCAGTTAATCTGTGCCAACAGCACGCACACATGATCACACATGATCAGTGTCAGAAAGGCGTCTTGGGGGAGTCTGGGTGTCTGGTTACTTGGCTTGGCTCTCAGCTCCCCTTACTTCATCTTTATGGAAACACAGCTGCCCTCCTTCCGTGATAAGGACATCTGGCTGCAAGTCAGTGTGTGGGTTACTTATATACATTGACCCATAATCTGCCAATCGGTACAGATTATGGGTCAATAATTATGGGTAGCAATGCACAGCAATGCACAATGCACAGAGCATGCATGTACACGCACACGCACACGCGCACACACACACACACACACACACACACACACACACACACAGACACACGTCACATACACTCTGTGACGATGCCAGTGAAACAATAACTCATCAATTTGGGAATATACGTACATTTATCATGGTGGTTTTGTGTGTGTGTGTGTGTGTGCGTGTGCGTGTGCGTGTGCGTGTGCGCGTGTGTGTGTGTACGTACATTTATCATGGTGGTTTTGTGTGTGTGTGTGTGTGTGTGTGTGTGTGTGTGTGTGTGTGTGTGTGTGTGTGTGTGTGTGTGACGTGGAGAACAGTGGTTTACTGTGTGGTGTAGCATATATACCTTTACAAGTGTATTTATTAGTGATGCACAATGAATCTGTCTAGACGGGTGCTACACCAGAATGTTGCGTGCAGTATTTAACATCAGCAAGAGTGCACGTTACCAACAAGAATCTGTATGAGGGAATACCAAGGGTTGAGCGATGAAAATAGCAGCCAGGATAATGAAACTAGCAGGACACTGCCAAGGCACCAAGAGCTGCCAGCCAGCAAATGGGTGCTTTGAGAACCAACACACAGGCATCGGTCACAAAGACGTCTCACACTAACATGTACGCAAGAAAGATGCAGGAGCGCAAAGCACAGACGAGCGGGCCAGATGTATGGAGAGCCGGGATGACTGGAAGCGACGATCTGCGACGGTCTGAGGATGACCAAACTATGCAATGAACTCCCCATTGCAATTAGAACGGCGGACTCACTCCCAATCCTCTAACGTAGTCTGAAGACTCACCTCTTCAGACTCATGAGAGAGAGACAGAGAGATGAATCTGTCACAAGTAAGACGCGCGAACGCTGGAAGCGAACGCAGCTCGAAAATATTGTGTATTTACGGATTTACTTGTAATCCGTGTTATTTCACCGTGATGGGGAGAGAACATTGACTGTGTGTGTGTGTGTGTGTGTGTGTGTGTGTGTGTGTGTGTGTGTGTGTGTGTGTGTGTGTGTGTGTGTGGCAGGCTGGTGTGCATTGTCTAAATTCCTGCACTCTGGCGCACTCTGGAGGCTGCTTACAGGCAGTGCACGCATGTGAGTCACATGGGGGCGCGAGCCAATGAGAGCATGAACACAGACAGAATCACAGACAGACACACACACAGACAGACACACACACAACCTGAGCAGGGTTACATAGTAAGCTCCACTAGGTCGGAGGCGCGGCGCAATCATGTCGGTATCGCGGCCTGCATCAGTAGGACAAATAAATCAGGTATAATAAGAATGCACTGCTTATTTTTGAAGTCTGCATCTGCACCCATAATCACAGTTACTGCATAACAGGTGTAAGGTAAACCCTACTGGAAACTTGTACTGCAATCGGTATCGGAAACTCACTTCCACTGGTCTATAAAATAAATACAAGGTTCAAATGAAACCATTGCAATAGTAACTCCACCTCCACTGGTCCATAAAATAAAAACAAGTTGCAAATGAAACATTCAAATGAAAATAAGGAGTGTTGTTTAGTATCCTGATTTGAACTGTAGTTAAGCCTCACTAAACAGTTGACAGTGTCTGTTGCTATGGATACAGGGAAGGTAAATAAAAGTTGTGCTCTGAGTTCTGTATTTTCATATCTACCTATATAAAGGAGAAAGCTACTTCCGCCGCTGACGCCACACCCACTCCATGCATTTGGACCTCTCGCCGCTGACGCCATACCCACAGCATTGATTTCGACTAAACACAACAACTACATAATGTCACCACAACACCAGCCACAACGTGCGCGCTGAATTTACGGGTGGCGTAGGGTACTTCTCATTGCTCACTACACATTTTCCACCTCGCAACATAATTAATTCTACTCACCACATTACGACCACACCGGACGGGGAAACACCTTCGCACCGTTTACCGTCAGCACAACCGAACGCTGACGGCCACAGCCGAAACAACACGAAGCGGCGGCCATTGAAATCAGCCGTCTTCGCTCGCACAAGTATGTAAGGGATAATGCATGGGGACGTAGTCATTATTCACATTTAAAGCCCTTCAGGGCGATTAACCACCATTATCCCGCTTATTACACGGCTACTTAATAAATACATCAATAAATTTACCCAAAAGTAACAACAAAACCAAGTATTTCCTTGCTTACGGCAATGAAAGTATTCCATAAGTATTGGGCTGGGCGGACAAGTTTGCCTCGGAAAACAAATGACACAATGAAAAAAAAATCGCCCCTAAACACAGTCGCCCCGGGCCAAATCCGCCGGTATTACAGGCAAATCGCCAGTATATAGACTGGGGGGGCGACTTTTTTTCCATTTCTTCATTTGTTTTCCGCGGCGCAGATGAACAAGAAAGTGCAGTGGATCAAATAGAATCACTTTTCGGTCATTGCATTGTCTATTTCTCACTTCAAATGTTTTCCAAAACATTCTTGAGAGCAACATTTAGTTGTAAATGACATTGGTTGTTTGTTTACATGGCTGTCATGTTGGATAAAGCATAAAACCAAACAGCGCAGGTTCAATCTCTCTGCATCGCCACAACAACAACAACAGAAGCACGTCCTTCGCTTCACCCCCCTCCCCCTCCCCTCCTCTTGCTTACCTTTCTGTTCGAACCACGCCGTTGCTTTCACTTTATCACACCACACTCACGCTAATACAGTATGTCCGTCATTCACGTGCCATGTACATCCCAAAGACCACCTACGATCTACACCAGACTTTTCAAAGCGCGCGTATGAGTGGCGCGTACAGCGCGTTTGTTTAGATCCAATTGATATCAATGATAGCGGCTACACCACCCGCGCGGATACGCGAGTCCCTCATACGCAGCCTTTAAAATAGGACTGGATCTAAAAGTGCGTGTGAGCGTATATGCTCGTGTGTGCAAAAAAAAAGTCTGGTGTGTTTCTAGCTCCATAAAGAACCTCTCACTCCGCTATACAGCTCCGAGATGAGGTTCTATGTCGTTCTCATCCAGGATCGGTCGAACGTCCGCCAAGCTCCGCTGTTTACCCTTTTGTATACATCGTATTCCAAAACTAATGGTAGATTCCAAACCGCACGGATGTTTAAGGTTTGGTTCGGAGCATAATATTTTAGGTCTGGAGCGAAACTACCCGTTTAAATCGCTTATTTAGTCAGCCTGTGGCCATGTTTCCCATTCAACCCGGAAAACCCCCCTACGTCCGCTGCCAGCACTGCTCCCGGTTTGGCTACAATGGGAAACATGGCCACAGGCTGACTAAATAAGCAATTTAAACGGGTAGTTTCGCTCCAGACCTAAAATATTATGCTCCGAACCAAACCTTAAACATCCGTGCGGTTTGGAATCTACCATTAGTTTTGGAATACAATGTATACAAAAGGGTAAACAGCGGAGCTTGGCGGACGTTCGACCGATCCTGGATGAGAACGACATAGAACCTCATCTCGGAGCTGTATAGCGGAGTGAGAGGTTCTTTATGGAGCTAGTGTGTTTCCACAGTTTACTGTGTGTGTGTGTGTGTGTGTGTGTGTGTGTGTGTAAGCACCGCAGGTTAAATCTCCGCACAGACATCCTTCCACTATATCGTCACCCAGCCAGCAACAACAACAAAACAATCTTATGGCCTACCTTTCTTTGAGGTCAACTGTGAAGAATAACATTGCAAAAATAGTTCCAATCCAGTGCGTAACACACAAACAAAAACACTTAATTTTGAGTCACGAGCGCCGTGAAGAAAAAGTCGAGGATGTGTGTGCGTCTGTGCGACATGTGTGTGTGTGTGTGTGTGTTGTTGTCACGTGACCACTACTAGCCAACCAACAGCCTGGACTACATTCAGTGTTGCCAGATTGTGCGCGAGAAACAAGCCACCATCCATGTTTATGCAACAACAATAGACAACGACGGCGACGCGACCGAACGTGTGCGGTGTGGGTGGGGGGGGGAGAGACGACGTAGGCCTAATAATAAAGCCCTGTGCGCGGCTAGCGGGCCGGCCGCCCTACGACCTCTAGTTAGCAATAAAAGAAAGAGGCTTGTTTTAAAATACATTAATGAGCATTTAAAATACATTAAAAAAACGTATGAGTGAAAACCGACTATAAACATACAGTAAGTATATTAAATAGTGAAGTCCAAGCTGCTATTAGAGTGGTCTCTGTGCACAAAAGAAACAGGCTGTGTCAAACCACAACCACACATACGCACATCCTCCATCACAATGCAGCTTCACTGTGTGTGTGTGTGTGTGTGTGTGTGCTGTGTGTGCGTGCGTGCGTGCGTGCGTGCGTGCGTGTGTGTGTGTGCGTGCGTGCGTGTGCGTGTGTGTGCGAGTGTGTACATGCATGCTCTGTACATTGCTACAGATAGGCAGATTAGATTATGGATCAATAATTTATACAATTTGAGACAGTATGAGACAGTATGTTGTCTTTAATACGTATATTTCTCTCTTTAACCGTCAGTCCTCGGGGAAGCTACAACCAGTTCACTATGGCATAGATCGCTATGGTTACGCCATCACTGCTGTCTGACATCAAGAGCAACTCCATATTTGGGTGAGGTTGATCTGGAGTTCTATATATGGATCTAGTGCTGACATCATGCTGATGTGAAACAGCACCCTCTGTACTAACCCGGGTATTCCTTACAGCTCAGATATTTACGAATTTCCACAGAGCACTTTTCTTCTATACCATTTCAGTGTGTGCTACTGCGTCACCTTGTGAACCACTAGGGCTAGACATCTTGGTTTAGGTTCTGCACTGACACCACTCCACTGGGCGGGTCTTAGCTTAGATAACCAGTCAAGACTTGGTATTTGTCACACACTCTGGGTGAGGAGATGGAGCCAGTTAAACTCAAGAGCAATACTGCTGCTCCTGCTCCGACTAACACTAGTCCTGCTGCTGCTGATTCCACTGGTGGTGCCGCCAATAATGGTCCACCAAAGACTGAATCCCAGCTGAAGAAGGAGGTGAAGAAGAGAGAGAAGATGGAGAAGTTCCAGCAGAAGAAGAAGGAAGAAGATCAAGGGAAAGAAGCAGCCACAAGCAGAAGAGCAGAGAAAAATGCCAAGCCTGAGAGGAAGGAACTGGGAGTGATCACATACAGCATCACTACCAAACCCGGAGAGAAGAAAGACATTGTTAGCCCTCTTCCTGATGCTTACAGTCCCCAGTATGTGGAGTCCTTCTGGTATTCCTGGTGGGAAAAACAGGAATTCTTCAAGCCTGAGTATGGGAGGAAGTTATCTGAGCCAAACCCTAAAGGTATCTTCATGATGTGTATCCCTCCACCCAACGTGACCGGATCTCTCCACCTGGGTCATGCCCTTACCAACGCCATTCAGGACTGTTTGACCAGATGGCACAGGATGCGAGGAGAGACCACCCTGTGGAACCCTGGCTGTGACCACGCCGGCATCGCCACCCAGGTGGTGGTAGAGAGGAAGCTCGAGAGAGAGACCCCGCCACGACCCCGCCACGTCCTGGGCAGAGACAAATTCATCCAGGAAGTCTTGAGTTGGAAGAAGGAAAAGGAAGACCATATCTATCTCCAGCTGCGGAAGCTGGGCTCCTCTCTGGACTGGGGCAGAGCCTGTTTCACCATGGACGATAAACTATCCGATGCTGTCCAGGAGGCTTTCATCCTTATGCATGAGGAGGGAGTCATCTACCGGAGTAAGAGGCTGGTCAACTGGTCCTGCATGCTCAACTCTGCCATCTCTGACATTGAGGTGGAAACGAGGACATTGACAGGCAGGACTCTGCTGCCTGTTCCTGGCTACAAGGAGAAGGTGGAATTCGGAGCGCTGGTCTCCTTCTCCTACAAGATCGATGGATCTGATGAGGAGGTGGTTGTGGCCACCACTCGTATTGAGACCATGCTGGGAGACTCTGCTGTAGCCGTCCACCCTGAAGACCCCAGGTACCAACCCCTGAAGGGCAAGATGGTACAACACCCCTTCTGCCACCGCAAGATGCCCATCATCTTTGATGACTTTGTGGATATGAACTTTGGAACAGGTGCAGTGAAGATCACCCCAGCCCACGACCACAAGGACTACGAGGTGGGAATGAGACATGATCTGGCCTTTATCAACATCCTGGATGAGAAAGGTCTTCTCATCAACGTACCTGCTCCCTACTTGGGCATGAAGCGTTTTGATGCCAAGAAGGCAGTGCTAGACGCTCTGAAGGAGTTGGGCCAGCTCAAAGAGATCAAAGACAACCCTATGGATTTACCAGTATGCAGTCGTTCTAAGGACATTGTGGAGCCCCTACTGAAGCCACAGTGGTACGTCAAATGTACAGACATGGGCAAAGAGGCGGCAGATGCTGTCAAGAACGGCGACCTCAAAATCATCCCAGACCACCACCGCAAGAAGTGGTTCAGCTGGATGCACAACATCAGAGACTGGTGTATCTCTCGCCAGCTGTGGTGGGGCCACAGAATCCCTGCCTACTTTGTCACTGTGAGTGACCCGTCTGTGAATCCAGGAGAAGACATGGACGGCCATTACTGGGTGAGTGGGAGGACAGAGGAGGAGGCCAGGAAGAAGGCAGCCAAACGCTTCAATGTGTCTACTGACAAGATCTCCCTCAAACAGGATGAGGACGTCTTAGACACATGGTTCTCCTCTGGTATTTTCCCCTTCTCCATCCTTGGATGGCCTAAAGAGACGCAGGACCTGAATGTGTTCTACCCAGGCACCTTGCTGGAGACGGGTCACGACATCCTATTTTTCTGGGTGGCTCGCATGGTTATGATGGGCCTCAAACTCACCGGAAAGCTGCCCTTCAGGGAGGTGTATCTGCATGCCATTGTGAGGGACGCCCACGGAAGGAAGATGAGCAAATCCCTGGGTAATGTCATCGACCCTCTGGATGTCATCACAGGGATCTCGCTGGACGGTCTGCATGCCAAATTAAAGGAGAGTAACTTGGACCCGGTGGAGATAGAGAAGGCCAAAAAGGGTCAGAAATCTGACTATCCTGGCGGCATCCCAGAGTGCGGAACCGATGCCCTCCGCTTTGCCCTGTGCGCCTACACGAGCCAAGGCAGGGACATCAACTTGGATGTCAACCGTATCCTGGGTTACCGTCACTTCTGTAACAAACTCTGGAACGCTGTCAAGTTCACCATGAAGGCACTGGGGGACAACTTTGTGCCTTCAAAGGAAGCCCAGCTGTGTGGAGAGGAGAGCGTAGCAGACAGGTGGATCCTCTCCCGGCTGTGTGCGGCCGTGTCTCTGTGTGGTGCAGGTTTCCAGGCCTATGACTTCCCCACCATCACCACAGCCATCTACAACTTCTGGCTGTATGAACTCTGTGATATTTACCTGGAGAGTGTGAAGCCAGTGTTCAGCAAGGCGGAGGAGGGTGGTGCCTGCCAGAGGCAAGCCCAGGTATGCAGACAGACCCTTTACAGCTGCCTGGAGGTGGGCCTGCGTCTCCTCGCTCCCATCATGCCCTTTATCTCTGAGGAGCTCTTCCAGAGATTACCACAGAGACGACCCCAGGCCATTGACAACCCCCCTAGCATCTGCGTCACGTCCTACCCCGAAAACGACGAGTTTTGCTGGCACAGCCAGGAGGTGGACCGTCAGATGGAGTTTGTGATGACGGTGGTCAAGACCATTCGTTCACTCCGAGCACACTACAACCTGACCAAGAAGACACGTGCTGGCTGTTACCTCGAGTGTATAGACGGCAAGACTGCATCCCTGGTGCAGAAGTACAGTCTGCAGATCCAGACGCTGTCCTACTCTCAGGACATCATCCCCCTGACAGCAGACCAGGCCGTCCCAGAGGGCTGTGTGGTGGCCATCGCCTCGGACAGATGCACCGTCCACCTCATGCTCAAGTGTGTCATTGACGTGGAAAAGGAGGTGGCTAAGCTGACCGCCAAGAAAGGCGACCTGGAGAAACAGATTGACAAGCTGACGGAGAAGTTGGCCAAGAGCAACTATGAGGACAAGGTTCCCGTCAAAGTCAAGGAGCATGATGCCGAGAAGATGCGCCAGAGCCATGTAGAACTGCAAAAGATGAACGAAGCCATAGACAACTTCAAGCGGATGATGTAACCCCAGCACATTGTTATGCCTTACTGATTCTCAAGGTCAGGTCCGGGGTCCACCAGGGGTCCAAATGGATTGTGAAACTGGTGCAAATGGTTCCATTTGTACACTCTCAGAGTGAAATGAGCACTGAGGATTTTACAGTGTAGATTGGGGTTCTCGTATAGTTTAGTTCAGTGATTTTCAACCTTTTTAATTTCAAGGGCCCTTGAAATCAAAATGTTAGTTTGATATGCATTAGACATGATAGTTTTATTTTTTTATTTACTTTTTGCTCTGGTTCCCCAATCTACACTAAGTACTGTATCTGTGTGTTATCTGAACTCAGAGCATGGGTCCATTTGGTTTCATTTGCATACTCCTAAGTTTCAGAGTCGTGAAGTTTCTTGCCGATTCATACGTCATTTGACAGATCTAATTCAGACATCTAATTGACAGAACTCATCAGTTGATAATAATAATGATATAAAAAACTTGAATTTATATAGCGCCTTTCAAAAACCTAAGGACGCTTTACAATACACAACATAAACAACTAATTGCCAAAAGCCTGAGTAAACAAGTGTCTCTTCAGTGCGGACTTGAAAGAGTTCAGTGTTGGCGTCTGGCGAATCTCCATCGGTGGAGAGTTCCAGAGGTCAGGGGCTGCCACACTGAAAGCTAAGGGTCCGCTTATTGCTGTGAGGGGTGGTGAGGAGCCACAAGTCAGAAGACCTCAGGTTCTGCACTGGGCAGTTAGTTAACGTACAAAGAGTCCGGGATCCAATAGTTTTAACAATCTACACATTTTAAGTGGTGGATGTAACTGATGCATGTAAAGTACATTATTACTTAAGTAATTGAACGGTGTAGCCTGGATCCTGGCTTGACCATAGACCCCACCCGCCCACTTTCCGCCTATCCCTGATCTAGACGGACGGCCCCGTTTCAATGTAGTTGCTCACCAGCGCCAAAGATGGTTGATTTATGAAGATCCGCGATCCTAGAGCAAGTATGAGTAAATGGTGCATTTGTGCATTCCGTCATAACGTCAAGACGCTGGCTTAACTTTAGTCTATGGTATACAATACACACTAATTGAAGCATTCAGAAGCCGACCTACAAGCTCACAATGCGTTGTCTTGACTAATTGTGAGCTTGTAGATTGGCTATACTCTGTTTTAATATGTATTTAAATATAAATAAATACCATAATACATGTCAGAAAAAAACAACAGCATAGAATTTATGAGTTTATTAACCAACCAACTAAATGAAGCATGTTAAATAAAATAAAATAAATGCCAAAGTCGGGCAAAAAATAAAACCGTTGGAGGCTTGGAGCGTCTACTTCCGGACACGTTGTTGTTGCATCAGCAGCAGCAGCAGTGTTGCCATGTCTGCTTATTATAAGCGACTTTGGGCTTGTTTTTCAGTAAAGTATCTGTAAATATTGGGTTTTGATTGATTGATGTAGTTTATTTAGTAAGACATGAGAATAATACATGACAGTACATAACAGTACATGGAAGTACAAATTCACAATACAAGGTCTACTAAACTGGAACTCTCATTAAGCACTAAGCTTGTTTAAGATGAGAACCCCATGCACACAAATCATGATGACATATAAGAGGCAGATAGATATGCACACTACGATTGTTAACGGGTTCCGTTTTTTTTGGGCTTGTTTCCTAAATGTTGTTTCTAAAACATTTTCATGTCAAGGACTCCCAAATTAATATATTTCTCTGCGGACCCCCATCTGAAAACATTTTATGCCAGGGAAAATATTCTAAAATATTCTTTTGAAAATAGACAATCAATGTATATATTTAAAGGGCGAAGGGCTCGCTTCTTTTGGACTTGTAGATCTGCTATTTTCAAATAGCCAATGTATATGTTTAAAGGGCGAAGGGCTCGCTTCTCTTGAGCTTGTTTTCCTAGACCTGGTTGCTTATTTTTCTTGCAAATTTGGCAACATTGAGCAGCAGCAGTAATACCTCACACAATGTCCAGCTCTGCAGAACAAGGTGCAGTATTTATATTTATACTACATTTAACACTATTTTACACCTTCAGCTTCTGCTACATTCACGTCAACATGTCTTTGGAAGGTTCTGTAAATCACAGCGGCTGTGAGGCAAGGGTTATATAACGTGTTTTGTTTTGTTATTATGGATGATACGGTACCATCAGCTAGCTATCAGCTACCAGAGGAAGTAGTACTGAAACATGACTGTCATGGATGAACGTCAACCTAGTTTTTGCACTTTCCCCATTGACGGTCCGTACGTCTAGTCTACATAAACGTTCAGATTTCAAATATAAAGTGCTTACCCCATGGCCACGGATGTTACAATTATGTACGGGTCCTCAGAAGTACCCGTATCTTCCGTTTTGTTCAATAACAATAATTCTAATCCGATCTTTGGCCATTTTCTCCGCATTTCCTATTATGCTTTTAACTACGCGACCCTATCGGTTGGGAATTGTACTGCAGTCTGCTACATGTGATAAAATGGCCACCGATCGGATTAAAATGCTATTTATTGAACAATACCGAAGATTCGGGTACTTCTGAGGGCCCGTATTTAATTGTAACATGTAACATCGGGGCCATGGGGTAAGCACTTTATATTTGAAATCTGATTGTTTATGTAGATGTGCGGACCGTAAATGGAGAAAGTGCAAACACCAGGTTGAAGTTAATCCATGACCGTCATGACAGTCATGTTTAAGGGCTACCAGAGGAAGCCGTGCTCTCAGTGTTAACAAAGACTAATTATTATTTATATAGAGTCAAGTCGTAGTTTTATATATTTTCTCATGATATCAAAGCATAGCGTTATGCTAGCCTTGGATCAAGACTATCATAGATGTATTTTTTCAAGTGTGACTTTTACTTTCGTATGATCATAGTCATAGATATGCAGTGTCTGATTTTTACTTTCGTATATGATCATAGATATACATTGGTGTAAAGTAACTTAAGTACATATACTCAAGTACTGTACTAAGTACAATTTTGAGGCATTTTTCCTTTACTGGAGTTGTTACAATTTGGTATACTTTTACTTCTACTCCACTACATCTCAGCAAATATTGTACTTTTACTCCACTATAATTATTTGAAAACTTTAGTTACTTGTTACTTTGCAGATATAACTTATTATATTATAAAACATACTTTAATCAGATTAAGACATGAATCCATACTGCATTCACTGTCTCTGCGATGCTCATTTAGGTGTTATCATTAATCGTTAATAATTTCAGTAATTGAGCTATTTAATTACACTTAGAAAAATTATCACCTGCACGGAATTTATTGACAGAAAGTAGCTCATAACTTGTCTATGGTGGATTTTTATGAAACACAAACTTTGCAGATAGAAAGAGGATAATTCAAGCTTTCCGTACAGCTCCAATGTTGGTGAGTTAATACAATTAGATCAGACTTTTCTGTTTGGATGTATGGGCTGTCAAGGGTCGGTATTGCAACTCTAGATTCCAGATATTAAAGATAGGCTCTACGAGTTGCTTGCGGCTAGTGAGGAGAGTGGTTGCACTTTCTGTTGGGATGGATCATACATACTGTACTTTTAACATTGCATTGGTTTGGGACTAGCAGATTTGAATTTGTAGCAATGTTATACTACCATTATTATTATTCCACTTAAAAATGAGAAAAACTGACACTCATTAACACATTTGTTTAACAACTTGTTTATCTAACGTCTGTTTTGTCTATTTAATTAACTTAACATTCAGAGGCGGATAGTTTTAGTTGTTAGGTGCCAGGTCCATAATGACACATTATGTTTCAAGCTGGAATAACGTTGTGTTAGTTGTGTAGATCAAACACAGAGGACAATCATGGTTGGTTTTCTAGCCCCATATAATGATCTGATTGACATCGACTATGATATCATAGAGCAGAGGCTTGATTAAAACTACTTTTATTGTCATAATAGATAGTCATGCATAGAGATGCACCGATCAATCGGCTGCTGATCAAAATTGACGGTTTTATATCAAACCGGCCACATCGGTGACCGGCCGGTCTCTGTTATAAATTCCGGTTTCATGCCGGTTTGTGTCAAATTGATACTGCATGGGCACTGCACAGCATGATGGTGAAGTTGTGTGACTCAGTAAACATTAGCAAGCAGCCTACAGATGGTGCTGATTACCTTTGTAATGTAAGGATATATTCCATAATCCTGCACGCAGCACTTTATAGAAAACAAATAGTCCAGACGGTCTATGCAGTTGGAGTTAGTTTCACTTTCATTGACAGAATGCAACAGCATTGTAAAAGCTGTTGCGGGCTACACAAAAGCCAGACTATAAACCTCCCTTTATTTTAGCCAGTTCCAAAGGAATATCCACCCCCCCACCCCGTTTCTCTGTGCATTATTATGAAAAGTTCAACGACAGTTCAACTTTGTCATGGACGGTGGTGTGTGCACTTCTCCCAGCTGCAGCCTGTTAAAGCTCGTTAAGAATCTTCTGAAAGTTTAACAAAGTACACTCCCTGAGGCGTGATATTTTTATACAACTAGATTTTGACAAGTCCCGGGAGGGACTGCCACTCAAGTCCCTTGAGTGGCAGTTGGGGCAAACGCTCACCCCAAATCGTGATTTACGATTCCGTGCCTATCGGTACATAAGTAGGTACATTGAGTAGTCTCAAGCAAACTTCGCAACGTTCGGCACAGCAACTAGCTCGCTTTAGCTCGCTCGGTGGTGCCTCTCATGGCCCAAGTTCGCTTGAGACTGTGCGCCTCCATATTGGCAAAAAATTGGTAAAAAGAGTGTCGGCTGCGGGATTCGTCCACGGGAGGTTGGGGTCAGCAGTTCAATGCTCAGCGAGCCACGCCACCAGACCAATACAAAAATGTGGGTTTTGTGCTGTATTATTAGAATGTGACAATGCCCCCACTGTCCCCTCTGGGGGAGGAGTCCTTGTTTTCTAGTTTTTGCATTCAGCCAATCGCGTGGCAGACAGGGCGGGGCGTGGTAGAATCTAGTTGCCTTTAAATAATACGCCTCCCTGAGCAAAAGTCCCTATACAGAGGTTTAAACAAGCCAATTCAACTGGAGCATTGACATAAGGTAATAATTTTGAAATAATTGAAAGGCAACAGACTAGACTATAGTGACATAAGGTAAATTTCTCACCTTGAAAACAGTGAAATGCAGACATACATGTACTGCTATGTGTGAATGGGAAAACCTTATTTATTTATTTATTTTAGCTTTTCGTCAAAATAAGACAATCATTTTGCATTAAGATAAGATTGTGTTTGTTAAAAAAGATTGCCATTTTTTTCAATAATAATTTTAATAACTGATCTCAATATGGATCCATAATAGGTTTTACCTTAATCATGCAGCTATATATAACAGTGACACAGCCATGACACCAATGGTATAGAGTAGACAGTAGTATATCTTTTTTATTTGTATTCTTTTTGTAATAACTTAAGGCCTTTCAATGCATGGGCAGGGCAATATATCAATATTATATCCATATCATATTAGACTGGATATCGTCTGTGATTTAGGACATTGTACTATTGTGATATGGCATAAGTGTTATTTTCCTGGTTTCCTTATTGGTCTGTATTGAGTACTCAAAAAATTGAGTACTCAAAAAATAAATACATAAATAATTATACTCGGCTTTAAAAAAACGGCATTGGAGCAACCCTATTGTCTCGTTCTTACATCGGTATCGGATTCGGCAGGTCAGACTTATAAAAAGCGGGAATCGGAATCAGGCTTTTAAAAAAAAAACAGAAAATACACAATTCCCTGGCTTCAACATAATCTTAACTATGACAACAGAAAAATAATGTGCAGCAGCAATACAATAAATGTCCAACAAATTACTTCCTTCCAACTGAACTATACAAATAAAGAATATAAATGTTTTACAGAACAAAAATAATATCTTTTAATAAAAGCACAGCTCTAGGTGTTTTTCTGAAAAAAGATTAGCATGTCTGCCTTGTCAGGTATGAGCCTGGATCTCTCCAGGCTGATGGTATCCCCAGCAGTGGAGAACAACCTCTCTGAGGGGGTGGAGGAGGCTTGAACACAAAGGTAGTTGCTAGACAGTTCAGCTAGCAGGGGCAGAGTGTCTCTCTTTGCCCACCACCACAGGACAGGGTCTTCTGCCATAGAGACTGGAGGTAGGTTTCTGTAAAGAATGATCTCTTGAGTAGAGTCCGACCGATATGGATTTTTGTGACCGATACCGATAACCGATTTTAGAGAGGTTTGGATTATATCGATCACCGATAACCGATATGCAACCGATATTGTGAAAAGAAAAAAAAAACAGAAAAGGCCTATTTTCATTCCAGCTAATACAATTAGCTGGAATGAAAATAGGCCTTTTCTGTTTTTTGTTTTTTTACATTTACTCAAGTACTGTACTTAGGACAATGTTAAGTAACATTTTGAGGTATTTTTTTTTACTTCAATGGAGTATTTCCAATTTTCAACACTTTTACTTACTACTCTACATCTCAGAGGCAAATATTATACTTTTACTCCACTACAATTATTTGAAAACTTTAGTTACTTTGTAGATTAAGATCTAGAATATTATAAACAAAACACACATTAAGCACTTAAGCCCTATATACATTTCTGCCATTTGAAAATAGCAGATTTACAAGCTTGTAGATCTGCTATTTTCCAAAGATTTTTATACATTTGAAAACTTGTTAAGCCCTATATACTAGTGGTGCACGATAAGTATCGGCCCGATAATTATCGGTCCGATATTAGGAATTATGACGTCATCCCGATAGATCCGATAAAATTATTTATCCCGATAATTTACCCCGATAATATACACTGTATTTTTTTGGGTAAAAAAAAAAAAAAATGCTGCGGTGTGGGTGGATTGGGATGAGGGGCGCTTGTTTTTCACTCGGCTCCTCCCGTTTCGCCAGTACTGTGGTATTAGTGGTTTAGGAAGAGGGGAGTTTTTCACAAATCCAGCGCTCCCTAACTCATGCCTGGCTGTGACGTAAATGGTCGTGTGCTGCCGGCAAGTGAAGCCAGGATAGTAAACAAACATGGCGTCGGTAGTATGGGACTATTTCAAAGTTTCAGAGTTAGATAGTACGCTTGCTATTTGTAACAAATGCGATGCGAAAGTTCCACGAGGAGGGAAAAAGGCAACGAGCTATAATACTTCCAACCTGATTAGTCACATGAAACATCGCCATCGCTGGGATGGTGTGTTAAAAGCGTACGAAGACGCCAGCGCTGCTAAACTAGCGGCGAATCCAAAGCCAGCTGCAAAGGCACCGGATCTTTTACCTATCGACGAGGCTTTTGAAAAAGGCAACAAGTTTGCCAGAAACGACCCCAGGGCTAAAACGATCTGTAACTACATCATAGAAATGATGGCGCTTGACGACCAGCCCTTCTCCCTCGTCGAAGATAAAGGATTCAGTCGGCTAGTTCATCATATGGAGCCCAGGTTTATCATTCCAAGCCGCCGCTACTTTTCAGACGAGTGTTTACCAGCCAAGTATAACGAGATCGCCACACTCCTTCATTCTCTGATCGATAACGATATACGGGACATAAGTTTCACCACGGACATATGGACGAGTGATGTTAGCCCCGTTAGCATGCTAGGTCTGACGGCGCAGTGGCTGGACAAAGACTACAAACTGTACAGAGCGGTGTTGCATTCTCAGGAGCTACCAGGTTCACACACTGCCGATATGATCCGTGAGGCTTTTGAAGCCATGCTTCAGCAATGGAACATTAGTAAAGAGATGGTCCATGTTGTCCTAAGAGACAACGCACGTAATATGGCGAAGGCTTTTGTTGACTATGGAGTCGATAGCCTGGGCTGCATGGCCCACACTTTACAGTTGGCCGTGAATGAGGCTGTGCTTAGCCAAAGAGCTGTGTCTGACTGTGTTGCCATCGGGCGGAAGATAGTCGGACATTTTAAACACTCCCAAGTAGCGTCCACTGCCCTGGAAAAGTTACAGGCAAACCTGCGAAAGGGAACAACCACTACTACCACCACCACCAGTACACGACTCCAACAGGACGTGGCCACACGTTGGAACAGTACATTTTACATGCTTAAGAGTCTGGTGGCGCAGAAGCAAGCTATTGCAGCTTATGCAGTAGAATACAAGTTACCAGCAACACTCAACTCCCACCAATGGGCCCTGGTTGAAAACATGTTGACCATCCTCGATCCGTGTGAAGAGCTGACTAGAAACATTAGCAAAGCTACAGCCACAACGGCCGACGTAATCCCCTCCATCCAAGCCTTAACGCGCCTGCTAAAACAAACTGTTCCAACAGACCACGGAGTTAAAACTTCAAAGGAGACCCTGTTAAAAGCAGTCCAAACGCGTTTTGGTGACATCGAGGAAAAGCCCCTGTATTATCTCTCAACTATATTGGACCCGAGGTACAAGGACCGCTACTTCACCCTTGCATCAAAACGGCAATCTACAGAAATGCTGCGGGAACAGCTGCACAGCATCGTCGACCGCCGTGCCACAGACACCCCCGGCCCCCAGCCAGACGAGCCACCGGCAAAGAGAAGCAGGGGAGACGAGAACAACAAGTCCTTCATGGGCATGTTTGAGGCAATCCTCGAAGAAAATACAGATGCTGAAACTGAACAACAGAAATACAGCAGAGTGGATACGAACGTAAGTGTATATATTGTATTTGAATTGTTTTATGAACACAATGTAACTTATGTTAGAAATGGAACCGAATATTCAGAACATCATCATAATTAGATTTTGTTCTTCTTCTGTGTTTTGTTTTTTACTGAAAGCTCCAGTCATATCTGTCGGAGGCCACGCTTCCCATGAACCTTTGCCCGCTGGAATACTGGAGAAGCAACCAGTCCCGTTACGAGTGCCTGGCCCAACTTGCTCGTAAATATCTGTCGGCTCCTTGCACTAGCGTTGACAGCGAGCGTTTGTTTTCTGCTGCTGGACACGTGATGACCGAGCAAAGAAACCGACTCGCATGCGACAAGGCAGAGATGCTGCTCTTCGTCAAAAAAAATCTCCCTCTGATCAAGCCAGAATTTAAAAAAAAGTAGAACGAATAGCTAGCTACCTGCTCTAAAGGAAGCTAAAGTAACAATGCAGGATCAAATGTGAATCTCTCTCTGAGAAAAAAAAAGAGGACAATTGAAACCTCATGCTTTTGTGAAAAACGGGTTCACTGTCATTTATATGGATTATAAAGCAAGTCATTAATCCTTATCCTTTGTTCTGTAAAATGACTGTTTGTTACTGTGTGGAATGCACTTTTTCAGTTTGTGTTTACATATACATGTCTAACTTGTTTCAGAATCAGTACCTTATTTTTTGTTACTGTGAGGAATGCACATTTTCAGTTTGTTTACAGAGACTGATTTTACTTGTCAGTATTTCATTTGAATCCTTATGCAAAGATTTGCACTTTTGCAGCATCCCTTCTAGAGGAGAAGAGGCCTTTATTTTTATATCACTGAGTGATGCACCTTACTATGGCAAATGTTTACATTTTACAATCTAGTTGACAGGTTGTCACATTTTTTTGTTTGATTTCTTTTGGCAAATGTTTGATAGGCTTGCTGTCCTATAAATGCCAGGTAATAGTTGTTTCCATTTGTTAATATGGACCACTCATTGCTAACTCATTGTTCAGGGAAACACATTGTCATTGACATTGACTGATTGACTCAATTATATATTTATTTGGGAAAATAAATATGGTCACTTTAATTGAAGTGTCAAAACGGTTCTTGGCTTTGTTTTGTTCATAGTAGTAATGCTGTCATTTGCTCACTACTAGTCTTTTTTTACCACCAGGTGTGCAAAAACTACAGGTACATTTAATATATATATATATTATATTATTATCGGTATCGGTATCGGTATCGGTCTTGAGAAGCAGGAAGTTATCGGTATCGGTATCGGTTTCAAAAAACCAATATCGTGCATCCCTACTATATACATTTCTGCCATTTGAAAATAGCAGATTTACAAGCTTGTAGATCTGCTATTTTCCAAAGATTTTTATACATTTGAAAACTTGTTAAATAGGACATTCTGCATAATGAGTAGTACTTTCTACTTTGTACTTTAAGTCAGAGTCCTGCAATTGTTTAACGGGTGAAAACGGGTGTAAAATATACTGACGGGCGGTTCTGAACTAAACGCGGGTAGGTAACATTTTATTGTGAAAATCAGAGAGCACTGTCTCCGCCCAAACAACGTCACTTGTATAACTTAACACAGCACAACAGCTTGGAGCACAACGGTCAGTAATCTTAACTCTCAAAAACACATTGAACATCCTGTTAAACCTTCAAATTAAAACCATCTGACATGACAATGTAAACAATGACACATGCGTAGTGCGTATGTGCACGTTAGCGCGTGTGGCTAAAGCTCGCTCATTTAGTTTAGTTTAGTTTAGTTTAGTTTATTTATTACATTGTTATAACAAATATAGAAACAATACATATTGAAAGACAAGTTGCTGGGCTTATTTGGAATCCTTTCCTTCATGGGAGAGTTCATTAAAACAACTGGATTAAAAGTTCAATAAGAACAATACAAAAAAACAATAATAATAATACAAGTTTCCAAGGGGAGCAGTAGTGCAAATAAAGAAATAAAAACAAAAACTGCTCAAAAGAAGAAAGACAAACAAAACAAAAAAATAATAAACAATTTTGTAAAGATGACTAAATCATTGGACTATAGTAAGGAAGAAATTAGATATTGTTTTAGATGTTTCTTAAATATTGGGAAGGATAGTGAAGACTTGAGAGATGCATCTAGCGAGCTCCACAACTGAGGGCCTCTAAATGTGATGAAAAGTTTATGTTTTGAAGTACGACAAAAAGGTAAATTAAAATCATCACTTTGCCTTGTGGGGTAAGAGTGAACATCAGAAGTAACATGAAAAAAATTATGAAAAGAATAAGGAAGGTCTTGTTTACATTTTTTTAATTTGAACATAAATAAGCAGGTTTGAAAAACATGAACCTTATCAATAGGCAATACAGAATATTTAATAAAGAGAGGTGCAGATGGCTTGTGTCTATTTGAGTGAGAGATCGTTCTCAAAAACCTCTTTTGAATGATGAGTAGTTTAGTTAAATATGTAGGATAAGTAGCAGCCCAAACAATATTACAGTAGTTAATATGTGGGAAAATTAAACTAAAATAAAGAGTTAAATGAGACGAAGGATGAACCAGTGGACAGATTTTTCGCAATATGCCAAGCATCTTCATAGACCTCATAGCTACAGTATCAATCTGTTGTTTCCAATTTAGATGATCGTCTATAATGACGCCCAAAAATTTTGTATGAGAAACCTGGCAGATTTCCGTACCATTAATTAAAATTCTAGATTTATCTATTGGGAATTTTTTGTTAATATTACTAAAAATCATGAAGTTACATTTTTTTATGTTGAGAGTAAGCTTGTTCAATTGAAACCATTTGAAGACATCAGATAATTCATCATTCACATATTTTACTAGGGTATTTAAATCACTGTGCGAGGCAATGAGATTAGTATCATCAGCAAATAAGATAGGAAGAGACTTTTTACAGTTCATGGCTAAATCATTAATATAAATCAAAAACAACAAAGGACCAAGTATGGAGCCCTGGGGAACCCCGACTAAGATTTTCAACTTCTCAGATATGCAACCGTTGATGGACACATATTGTTCCCTGTCCTTGAGATAGTTAGAAAACCATTTAAGAGCAACATCCCGTACCCCATATCTATTGAGTTTAGAAACAAGAATTTT
This sequence comes from Gymnoscopelus braueri, assembly GCF_963280865.1. NCBI lineage: Eukaryota > Metazoa > Chordata > Actinopteri > Myctophiformes > Myctophidae > Gymnoscopelus > Gymnoscopelus braueri. The sequence goes on along the minus strand of NC_137603.1, from coordinate 65,945,524 downwards.
ATGATTGACAGTATCAAAAGCTTTTGTTAAATCTAAGAAAACCCCAAGAACAAATTTCTCATCATCCAGAGCAGAAGAGATATTGTTGACAAGCTGTAACAGAGCTAGTTCAGTTGAATATTGCTTTCGAAAACCATATTGATGGCAATAGAGGATGTTGTTCTCAAGCAGGTGTGCTGAAATTCTGGAATAGATAAGTCTTTCCAAAATTTTGGAAAAACAGGGAAGAATAGATATGGGACGATAATTGCCAAAAAGATTAGAATCTCCTGATTTATGAAGAGGCATAACTTTTGCTATTTTAAATTCATGAGGGATGACTCCAGATTGTAAAGATAAACCAAAAATATGAGTTAAGGGTTGGATAATATAATTGATGATTTCTTTAATAAAACTGCTTCTACACCCATCGTGACCTTCAGCAGAATTTTTTAATTTAGAGACAATACCCCTAACTTCCTCGACACTGGGTGGATCAAAACTGCAGAGTGGAGAAAACTGACCCTTAATCAAGCTACATGGGAGTTCATCCGTCTTCACTTGATTTCTGAACGAACCTGACCACTGAATGTAGCTCTATTGTTGAAGGCTGCTATGCTATCCTTTTCAACACATTTCAACACACCTTAATTGAGTGACTGTCTGTAGGCTATTTCCATTTTACTCTGCATATAATCACGGATAAACGGGCGGACAACAGGTCCATTATTTGACGGGCGGGCGCGGGCGGTTCTGGTTCGTATTTTGAAATAATCACGGCCACGGGTGACGGGTGGGTCTACTCTGCAGATCTGATTATTGACGGGCAGCGCGGGTTCTCAACATTGGACCCATGCAGGACTCTGCTTTAAGTACATTTTGATACCAAAACTTTTGTTCTTTTACTGATTTTTTTTAACAGATTATTTCTATATTACAGTATTGATACTTTTACTTAATATGCAAACCCGCTGTAGACAATTAATTAATTAACACAGCTGTGGTGGTGTTGTTTTTGTTTGAGGCGTAACAAACTAAGCCAAAATTACGACGCTAAAATAGAAGTGAGTATAGCCTCACCTCAGCCTATTGTTATTATTATTATTATAGGACAATCCACAATTATTTATACTGGCATGTTTTGGGCTGAACCAGTCATCAGATTGAACAAATTTACCGTCGCATCTGGGAAAGTATCCGCTGGTTGAAGCTGCTTTGTTCGACAATGTTTTTGTTTAGTTTGCTGTTGTGTAGAGTAGTCGAGTATGGTAGGCCTACTGAAAGTAGCAGATCTACAAGCCCAGCGCGCTCTGCTGGACAAAATATATCATTACACCAGCAATGTGTTTTTTGAGCAAACTTTTTTTTCTCTTTCATATCGGTCTTTTTTCATATCGGTGAGAAATTTCACCGATACGATATGATCCGATATAACCAAATGGGTTAGGCCATATTGGGTACCGATATATCGGTCGGACACTACTCTTGACGGACACTCTGAGTGGTGTTAGGCTGGATGTTAGGCTGGATGTTGCGTAGCTCTTGCTCCTCCTCTGCAAACAGCTCCTCCAAGGCGCTCCTCCTCCTAGGCTGTACTAGTGGAGCGACTGCAACCACAGGAGGATCCTCTTCTTCCTCTGAGACCAGTGAGCGGTCATCATCATGCTCTGCCTCCTCCTGGGCTGTGTCGCTGTCCTCAGGGTCTGGGAAGCCTTCTCTAAGCGGTCCCAGGTGGAGTCTCTGTCACTCTTAGCTTTGAACCTGGGGTCCATAGCAGTCACCTCTTCCAGGAACGCATGGATGTTGTCCTGGTAACGTGCAGAGAGGTCAGTCCAAATCTTCTGTTTAATGCCAGCCACAAACAAAGTGTCTCCTTCCAGTACTGTGAAGTGCTCCTTCAGTTTCTCCAGTATCGGAAGGATCTGACCACATATGGGGCATTTCTCACTTGATACACACACTGTAGAGGTGTACAGGATCTTCATCACCTTGATGAACTGCTCTGCTCTGAAGTCCTCATCTGTGATTTTATCCATCGGGTAACTGTTAATGCTGTATACTTTGTGTGCTGCCAAGTTGAGGGTGTGGGCCAAGCATCCAATTTTGAGGAGTTTCAGCTTCTTCACAGCAACATCCATGTTGGATGCATTGTTCACCATTATCGCAAACACCTTGTGCATAATGCCAAACTCTTCCATCACATCTCCAATTTCAACGGCCACTGTTTCCCCTGTCTGTGCCTGGTAGACAGCTTTGGTCCGGAGGACCTTTTGGTGAAGTTTGCCTTGGCTGATGTAATGTGCGGTCACTGTGATGTAGTGGTCCTGCGCTATGCTAGTCCATCCATCACTTGTAATGGCTACCTTGGCCACATTTGCTAGATCTGTGATGACATTCTGTCTCTCCACTTCATGCCATGCAGGGATGAGGGTGTTGGACAGATCAGTCCTGCAGGGGGGGGGGTGTTAATGTGGATTGAGGGCATTTGTCATCTCCCTAAACCATGGTCACTCCACTGTTGAAAAGGAATGCAGCCCCTTTACCACAAACTTCGTGACAGCCCTGTGGCACTCGTCCACTTTGTCAGGTGCCATCTTTTTGGAAGCCAGAGTGAAGGGCGTTTGGGCCAATTTGGGGACAGGGGATGGGGGGTTCTATTTGTTTTTCTTTGTTTTAAGTAACTAAAAAAATATCCCTTGACCCTTGCACTACATTTTACCATGGCCTTCAAATACAGTATTTTTCTAACATATAGAAGGCAAGTGACCTTTTTACTTTTGGAGAATAATATTGAAGAAACTGTGTGTGTGTACTGTCACTTTAAAAGCATAATTTATAAGTCATCGTAAGACTGTGTGTCACACACCAAAAATAGCCGACCTACAAGCTCACACTGCGTCTGCTCGCATCACATTGTGAGCTTGTAGATCTGCTATTTGAGTCGCACATTGAATATGTCACGCTACACGACACTAGTCATTCATTCATTCTCAGGGAGTGATCTATTATAACTCAATGGCGGGGAGATTTGAGTTTCATAAATGGATTATTATCAATTGGATTATTAACAGAGACTTGCTAAGATGCTGGGCTGCAAGCACCACATACCTTGGGTAGAAGAGGACAGTTGCCCCGCTGTAGGAGCCGACGGCTCCGGTGTTGTTTTGACTCGTCGTCGCAGACATGCAAAGGTATCACATTTTGGCTTTATGTGATGCACGATGGACAGATGCCTCTGCATTGTTGAAGTGTTACCACCTACGCATGAAACAACCTTGCCACATATTGTGCATTGACTTCCCCCCTTGTCTTTTTGAAAATGTAACCAAACTTTTGAGCGTTTCACGCGTTCCGCCATTGTTCCACCGCACTCGTAAACAACAATGACGCAACCACCGGTCTCTCCGGCCCCCTTTATAAAGCGATTTTTCAAAAATGAAACTTGGCCAATAAAACTCCTTCCTTATTTCCCCGAGCAGCGCTGGGTGGCGGGTACCAATTCAATCAATACACTTTTAAACCGTCATCATGTTAGTGCCAGTGTGGGTGATTAGATTTATTTTTTGATCGGCTCTTGTTTTGATAGTTTAGACATGACATCATGGGCCGCTACACTCGATAACAGGCTCAACAAGCCCAAAGCTTATCGATACCCGGGTCTTGATAAATGCAGGCCCGGGTTTATAATGTGCCCGGTTTTCGAGCTCCATCCCTAATCTCTAGTAAATAACTAATGCAACTACAGCTACATGATTGCCTGCTTGCTTATACTGTAGACCATGGGTCTTAAACAGGGGGTAGGGCCTAGGGGTCCTCAGAGTTATTACAGTGGGGCCACCAAATCTTTGTGATAGGAACTTTTTTTTGTACATAAACCACTTGAATTGCTATTTACAATATTATTTTACAAAATTGTAGCTGCACTTATTAATGGAATCTTTATTTATTCCTAGATCATTGGTTCTCAAACCTTTTAATTTCACCCTGGTATCGGATCGGTACTTGGTTTCGACCGATACGCAAGTTAATGGGTATCAGAAATCGGTATCGGGAAGGAAGAAATCAAATGGTATCGGACGGTACATCTCTAATTTTCAAGCACAAGCATCTGGAGGGTTTACAGAGAATGCATCAAACCAGGCAGCATTTTTCCAATCTTTTATTGTCAAATTCTTTGGTGAGCCTGTGTGAATTGTAGCCTCAGTTTCTTGTTCTTAGCTGACAGGAGTGTCATCCAGTGTGGCCTTCTGCTGCTGCTTGTAGAATCGATCTACAAGCCCGCGTTGTGAGCTTGTAGATTGGTTATTTTCACTAGTTTGGGTCCCAAGGGAGACATCAAATGTCTCTTTTGGGTCACAAGCTAAAACGTTTGGGAACCACTGCTGTAGCCCATCTGCCTCAAGGTTGGACGTGTTGTGTGTTCAGATATGCTCCTCTGCATACCTCGGTTGTAAGGAGTGGTTATTAGTGTGGTTGCCCAGAATGGGCAACCAGACTATAGTACTCTACTGACTTTATAGATAAACTTTATTTCAGGCTGCTACTCCTCACACAGTTTTTTTCTCCCCAATTTCGTGCCATATGTCAAAATGACCGGCTTCATCGGGAATCGTGCGCTTGTACTTTGCTAAGAGATTGGTTACATAGTTTTATTGATATAGATTTATTAGTGCATTAAATGTCCCCATCCACTTTAATGGGAAAATGAAAAAAATAAAATTCAAGTATTTTTTTCTCAAAACCCGTAAGCGCTAGAGTTACAAGACTTTAAGGGGAGGTTTATAATATTGTTTGAAATTATTGAAATAAAAATTATATCATTGGGCCTCATGGTGGCGCTATAACAGCCCCCTTTACGTTTTGGCCTATAACTCTTGAACCGTAGGTCGTAGAATAGAAATATTTTTCCCCCTAGATTCCTTGGGTCATGACTTAACTCCCCATATAGGCCACGCCCATTTGCGTCAGGATAGATTTTCCGCCATTTCGAATTTTCTTCAAAACACACTTTTAGCTCCTCCTCCCACATATTTTGGTCAAATTTCACAAAAATCGGTACACATGATCTCTGGACCCATGCGACAATCTGGAGAAACAGAATTTTGATAGTCCATACCGTTCGTCCGTAAATGGCTTCCAAAGTTAGCGGGAGGGGCCCGTTTTACAAAAAAGGCCACAAATCACAAACAAAACGTCCAGTCAATCCCAAATTTGAATCACATGTCAAGGGTGGGTTGCTCAACAAATCCCCAAAAGCATTTCCATTTTGATCCATAGGGGGCGCCACAACTGCGCAAAACGTAACCATTGGGCACCAACAACCAACATGCCACGTTCAAAGTCAATTTAATCACCTTTCTTCCGAACTCTGATGCTCGGTTTGAACTGCAGCTGATTGTCTTGACCCTGTGTAGCCTAAAATGTGTTGAATTACTGCAGGGTTCCCCAATTACTTTACCCCAAGGGCCAAATTATGTCTCGGTACCAAGCCAAGGGCCAGGGGCATTGTGGCGCGGGTGCCGAAAATCATGCGCGGGCACCAAAATCATGCACACGCGCGTGTGCATAAAGTTTTTTATTTGTTTTTTTTCTCTAATCCTCCCACAATAATTGACAACCAAACTCATGGAGTCCACATGATTGCATGTGGAGGGCGTCCAAGCAGACCCATGGCCCAACTAACTCCAAACTTTTCACAAAAATTCCTCAATATTCTGCCTCCCAGCATACCTGCTTCCCACACCGTTACTGTACTTGCAGGATGTACAATCAATAACAAACGCATTATGCCCCAATACTTATGCAAATCACTTCGCCAGCTGCAATTTACTTCCGGAGGGTTCTTTTAACAGCCAATCATCATCATCTGCCACAAAACCTCAGCACCTTCGTTCCCCTGCAGAGCACACAGAAACAAGCGCTGCCTTGGTCTATGCAGCTCACCCCCCCCCCCCCCTCAGATCTACAAGCTAACAACGCTTCGCGCGTCGACACGCTGTTGCCTTGTAGATCATATGTACTGCCAGCAGCCCCTCCCCCTGCAGAGCACACAGGCCATCTACACAGCGCAGCGGTCACAACCGCGAGCGAGTGAGGGAGAGAAAGCCACACCATCTTTTGGACAACAGATCTACAAGCTTCAGAAAGACACGCATGGACATGGAGAGAGGGACAGAGACACAAAGAGACAACACGAAAGTTTTCCTCTACAGCGGTCACAGCCGCGAGTGAGGTAGGGACAGAGAGACAGACAGAGAGGGGGACAGAGAGAGAGAGAGGCACACTACACAAAACTTTGCACGCAGCCATGGCACGCAGAAAAACTATGCTGAGCGAACGCACACGCTGTGTGTGTGTGTGTGTGTGTGTGTGTGTGTGTGTGTGTGTGTGTGTGTGTGTGTGTGTGTGTGTGTGTGTGTGTGTGTGTGTGTGTGTGTGTGTGTGTGTGTGTGTGTGTGTGTGTGTGTGGCGTCGCAAAAACACAGCGGCCATTTTGACCAGCTTGAACAGGGTCACACTTTTCTGTATAACACCCTCCACCGAAACATCAAATTCGCTTATATAACACATATCCGTTGGTAGGTCAGTATGTCCACAACGCGTTGCAAAAACACACAAACAGTGGCCATTTTGACCAGATTGTACAGGGTCACACATTCCTGCATAACACCCTCCGCAGAAACCACACACGGCCTTTTGCCGTGTAGTTGAAGCACAAGGGGGGGGGGGGGGGGGCTGGGGGGGAGAGAGTCAGTGCACTGAAGTCAAGGCACAGACTACTGTGCTGTTGACGGACAACGGAAAGGAAACATTCAGTCTAAATGTCCACTTTGTTAATTCACAACTACTGTGCCAGATAATCACCAAGACAGTCCAAAAAAAAAAAATCTGTCATTCAGTCCCACTTCACTGTAGCCTATAGTAGCCTAACTAGCCTTTACATACAGCCTATAGTAGCCTAACTAGCCTTTACATACATTATATTTGTATTAGGCTGTCCTGACACTTTATAATATTTAGAGAAATTTAACGTTTCAAATACAAAAGCAGTGGTAGTAGTTGCACATTACTGGACATTTACACTGATTTTGCTACACACATAAGAACCCAGCTCTAATGAAAACACGTACAAACGCCTATAAGTCAGTCAGACCAGGTTGCCACATTGCGCGAGACAACTACGCCACCAGCTCTATGAAAACAAAAAAAAATAGCCCTCCCACGTGTGTGTGTGTGTGTGTGTGTGTGTGATCGTCGCAATAAAGCATACAGTATTTACACAATACTACCTACATAGGAAAATAAAGTCTCTTCTTCACCAGATGCAATTTAAACACTGTGATGCCTGCTCAGAGTCATATTGTGTCTAACATACACATCTCCTCCTCATCTCAGCTGTACCTGGGCCCTAGGTGTATTCCAACCAACCAGAGTGCAGTGGCCATCACTTGTGACGTCAGGGCTCTCAATACTGCACATTGGGGGAGGAGGAGGGGTGCAGGGCGGGCGCACAGATCGCTGTGTGGGCGCGGGTGCTATGTGGGCGCGGGCGATAGAGCTGAGGCCGCGCGGCCGAAGTTCTAGTCGAGCTAATTTGACACCTTGTTATTTTAGGCCTGGGATTCTTAAATCCTGTGTTGAGGGTCACACAAGGAAAAAATGCACTCTGGAAACAAAATAAGTCTGCTTGAAAAGTAATACAGATTAACAGCAACCAGTTGTACATACTGAAAATCAAAATAAGTCCAGAATCAACAATTTACTTACAGATGTGTTTGTTAGTCTGCTTGAACAGTAATACAGATATAGACTGGGTACAATGCTTTATGCCGCAAGTTGGCATTTTTAGGTTAATAAAGTACAGAATATAAGCTTTCATATGATGTATCATTTATTGAAATCGGAACATATTTGAAGAAGATGTGCTCATTTGAAACTGGTTATCTATAATAGTGCAAAATGAGATAATCCCTTCTAAAGAATTGTCACTTCGAGCACCTCTGAACTCCAGGTAATGGGCGTGAACAATGGGTAATTTATTCAGCCTAGCCACCCCTCTAATCACTCCCCCATTGACACCTTTCAGTCAGCTCTATTTAGTGCCAGGGACCCCCATAGAGGTGTGTTGTAAAAAATAGGCATATTAAATAATCATCATAATAGATTTTTTTTCACATACTAGTGTTGCCATGTATACTAATTAGCTCACAACTTGTCTTTTAATTTCACTGTTTGAAACAGGGCTTGAGTTGTTAATGCATAACTGCAAGTTTGCCCTTTTCACTACTGGCTTACATGAAAAAAATACCCAAATGGGTCCATTTGGTTTCATTAATGTATTTTCTAAATAAAGTATTCAATCAAAATACAAAATAGCTCACAATGCGGCGACGCGTTGTGAGCTTGTAGATCTGCTATTTTCATAGCAGATCTGTTTCTAACTAGTGTTGCCATGTATACTAATTATAAGCGACCTCGTTTTCTGTAAAGTTGCTTGCAAATATTGGTAGCTGCTTTTTATTTGTAATTACTATTTTGTTGTGAGCTTGTAGATCGGCTATTTCCAAATCGTCTATTTTCAAATAGCCGATGCATATAGGTTTAAAGTGCTCATATAGCCTAATAGTCGCTTAAATCTTTGGGCTTATTTTCATTGAACTGGTTGCTTATTTCTCTCTCAAGAATCTGGCAACCGTGTCATTGTTTACACCAACGAAGAAGAAAATGCGGAAGCCCTTTGAAAAAGACACAGTATTATGTTGCGCAAATATAAAGTCATTACAGCACCATAACATGGTTAATACATTTTATTTTGGGATGTACAATACATGAAAATTACGAGAGTAATAACACGACTTGCGTCAATAACTAATGCAGAGCGGACATTACCGCGTTTGGCTAAAAACAGTGTGTTAGTAACCTCATACAAGCTAACTATTAGCCACATTCGGCTAACGCTCGTCGAGTCCTCCACTGTTATTTTCGATTCCACTTCACATTAACTCATTTATATCATATTTACATGCCGAGTTAAGCTCTGACATTTAAGTGATATGTAGCCTGATATTACCAGATTGCTATAGTGGGTTTAGAATATTTTAGACGATTTGGTGGTGCTGTGGAAACACACGGCCGCAGCGGCGAAACAAGCCTTTATTTGCATTTTTTCAGACAAACAAACACTAGACTATTGTGTGTGTCATCTACATAGTCAATCTATATACCATTTTAAAGGTACGGGCCTTGTGATTAAAATGATGCAAACCATTCGCAAACCAAACGCTAAAATCAACGCCAAAGTGCGACATACAAAAGGTTTCAGGTTTCATGAAAATAGCAGATCTACAAGCTCACAACACGACACCTTGTGAGCTTGTAGGTCGGCTATTTTGGATTTCTGCAGAGTGTAACATTACTGTAAAAATTAATGAATAAACAAAGATACTGTAGCAACATGAATGAAACGCTGCTACGGTACTCTGGTGCGTGAAACTGGAGAACAAAGCCTATAGCCAGGCCAATCGAAACCTCTATGCAAATGCTGGACATGAATGTTCAACCCCCAAAATACACACAGAAACTCTGTTACAAACAGAGGCTTGTTCACAATCTAATTGTAACCATTTAATGACTACTAAACGGCTTTCTGATAGAATACAAACCTTCTTCAACATTAGAACTGTGTTAATATGAAAATATCTAGTCTTTCTCACCTGGCGACTTGGGGAAGGTCTCATCAGTAGCAGTCACATATAAAAAAAAAAAAAAAGAATCCCCCAAATTTTTTTATGACAGGAGTCGCCGCGGGCCGGACAGTTGCCTCTCGCGGGCCGCAAATGGCCCGCGGGCCGCCTATTGGGGAACCCTGAATTACTGCCATATGCTTGGCTGATTAAAAATGTGCGTTAAAGGTATCATGACATTCATTTTCACTTTTTTTATCTTTTATGTTTTTTGGGGGGTTTTATGACCTCAATTACACCCAAAAAATCTGAACTTTGAACATTCAGTGGATTTTCTGTGGTCTGGGGTTTTCTGAATAATTAGGCTGAAAAGTAATCTGAGCTTGGCCCTTCGACAGTGAGGTCACAGTCGATTAATCCCGCCCACTGTCCTCCTCGCCCCTCCCCTCCCCTATCCTTTCCTTTGGGGGGGGCGGAGCAGAGGCGATGATTGACAGGCAAAATCCCTCACCAGCGACACCCGCAGGCAAAGATTTCTTTTGACATTGCAGTTGAAAAGGCTTTAGAAATGTGAGACAAAAACACCTACAGTGGATCACTGGAATGGAATTTTCACTTAAAACTTTTTGGACACTTTTGAAGGACCAGGACAAAGACTTTGAATGTGGTGTAAAAGTGAATGTCATGATACCTTTAACCCATTCTGAGGCCGATTCTACAAATGCTTTCTAAATCAGTGGTTCTCAAAATGTTTCGTGCCAAGGACCCCCAGAAGAGAAGATTTGTGTTAAAAAAACTTTAAAGAGTGACGTGCTGTGAGCTTGTATATCTGCTATTTTTTTTTAGATCTACTGTTCTAAACCACTGTTATAAATCCTAAGAGTTTTCTGAAAAAACGTATGTTGCTATATATATATTGTGGAAGTGTATAAGAAATGCTTCTGTGATCACGCCAGGGGCCGCTCTTCCATAAGCGAGACATCTCGTTCATAATAATCAAATAACCAGGTTTACGTTTGTAACCTATAGTTTTAATGTTGTAATCAGTTGTTTAGTATCCCTTTTCTATTCTCTTTCCCTCTTCTAACTTGTTGTACACATGGAAATGTGGAGAATTAGCACACAACACTGTAATCGTATGATGTGACAATAACATTGATTTCTCACAGGAACCGGTGTCTCCAAAAAGGAAGTTTGCTTTGTAAGTGAAAGTGAGGCATACGGTTAAAGAATGTTACACGTTAGTTCAGTTGGATACGCAACTCCTTATTGGGATTTCTATTAGCTGTGAAAGTCCTGACATGACTGATGCGAATGCCCAGTTTTACATGATGGTGCTGTGTTGTTAGTGTTTGTTCTCTGGGGCTGTGTTAATACAGCCTAGTTGATAATAGGCCTGTCAACAATTATGACATAATCTGTTTCATTGTTGAAGAATGTTCCTAAATTTTTTGGGGGGAAATAACAGATCTACGCAATGCACTGTGAGCTTGTAGATCGGCTATTTCCACTACTTTTAAGCAGTTTTGAAAGTATGCAGTTATTAAATGTCAGTCATTGTATATTCAAGTTATTTGCCATATCTGCCCTCTGCAACTTTTGTTTACGAAGCCTAAAAGCCAAACAGAAATGCAATTTCAAAATGATGTTCCAATGCCAACAAACACAATGAAATCGTTGATCGCAATTATTTGTGTGACAATTAACACATTGGGTGCCAGAATTTTATAATAACAGAATACGTTTGGTGCCGGGAATCTGACCGTTAACCTCCATTGTGCTTTTTAAAGCTGTAGACTCCATGACGAGCAATCCATGAAAAAAAAAGCATGCCTCCATTTTACCCGATGGTGCTGGCTAACGGCTGGAACGATAACATCTCTCACGCGAGTAACAATGGCGGAGCGATCACGGATGCAAAATGAGTTGTTTTCCCCATAGAAAAACGTTTAAGAGTTATAGGCGTTTTAGAGAAGGAAATAGACCGGAAGCGGATGGGGGGCCATGTTTTTGACACGGTGATGCATCTTGCCTATCCTTCTCAGAATCGCCTAGGGTGACCCCAGAGCTGCTCTAGCCCCTCCCGCATGTAAATAAACGAAAAAAACAAAAAATAATAAATAAAACTCAAGTATTTATACGTTTTTTAGGAAAGTTGGCACTCCACGGGTGTATTTGCAAAACCGTACCGGTACGGTTTTGGCACTCAATGTGTTAATAGTCAAAATTGTCATTATCGTGACACCCTTAGCAGTTGGTAATTATTTGCCCTCTTGTCTCTGCAGTCTTTGAGTATGGCTTCTTGCTGCAAATACATGAGGAGGCTACCTTGGCAGGGGCCCTGAATGAATACCTGTCCTCCCGCAGCTATCTGGCAGGGTTCAGCCCTTCCCAGGCAGACCAGAAAGTCTTTTCACATCTCCAAAGGCCCCCAGCTCCACAACACACCCATGCTCTGCGCTGGTACAGACACATAGTAGCCCTGAAGCTCCACCTCAACCCAGAGAGCAGCAGTGAGTCCACAGTCCACCGTGTCCCTGTATCTGCTAGTCTAGATATCTAGAGCACTGGTTCTCAAACTTTATCATGTCAAGGACCCCCAGAACGACACTTATGAGCCCGCAGACCACCATTTGAAAAGATATGCCAGGGACCCCCACAAGAGAAGATTTTTTACTGCCCTAGCAGTGATTCTCAGCCATTTTAATTTCAAGGACCCCCAGTTTGACATGCAGTAGAGGCTATGGACCTCCATTTAATGGCATTTCTATCTCTGGGACCCCAATTTATATTGTAAAATCAATGTTAATTTAACTCTGAGAATGTACATTTGTACACTCTCAGAGTTACAGACCAGTAAGGGTCCATTTGGTTCCTAACTATCCATCATTTAGCTGGGGACCCCCTGGAACTCCCTCAAGGATCCCCGGAGGTCCTTGAGGAGGTTCCAGGGGGTCCCCAAGTAAATTCATAGTTCATTCATAGTTTTAGGAACCCAAGTAAATAATTCATAGTTTTAGGTATGAATGGAAGCAAATGGACCCTTACGGGTCCTTTTGGTTCCATTTGTACACTCTCAGAGTTAAATGAACACTGAGGATTTTACAGTGTAGGTTGGGGTCTGTAGCCTAATGCATTTCAAACTGGTACCAAAAAAGTTGAGAATCTAGAATTTAGAGACAATATGAGGTTCTCAAGGCAATGCACTGTAGCACAGACTGGCAGCTAAAATAAACCTCACTTCCATAACCTGCTCCTCACATCCTAACATTGAGGTGTGTGAAGCGAGATTATCTCTGGGCCTGTGAATGTGGCCTTGGCTTTCACTGCTGTACAGTACTGTGTCATAGAGGGCGGCTACAGTGCCTGGAAAGCTTTCTTTATATCTCTGGTGGTGTTATTTGTTCAAGAGTTCGGCTGAGCGATAACGAGCCTTGGATTATCATTGCCCTAACAAAGCCATTAACAGCTGGAACCGTTCCCATTGCATGTTTTTTTTTGTTGCCCAGAACTTTTTTTATTTTAGAAACATTTAACCAAATGTACTTGATAAAACAGCTTCTGAAACCTCTGTGCACATGGGTTAAAGTTCTCAGTCGCCACCAGTGGTGGAAAGTGACTAAGTACATTTACTTAAGTACTGTACTTAAGTACAATTTTGAGGTATTTGTACTTTACTTGAGTATTTCCAATTTCCAATACTTTTACTTCTGCTCCACTAAATCTCATATTGTACTTTTACTCCACTACAATTATTTGAAAACTTACTAGTTACTTTTCAGATATAAATTATGATAATATGAAACATACATTAACCACTTTAGCCCTATTTTATACATAGGCTATTTGAAAATATAAAGGCGGTGGCGGTGTGATCTACAAGCTCATGTGTCGCACTGCGACGCGTTGTGAGCTTGTAGATCTGCTATTTTCAAACATTCGAGTACTTTTACTTATGGCACTTTAAGTATATTTTGATGCCAATACTGTACTTTTACTCAAGTAACATTTTGAATTCCGGACTTTTGCTTGTAAAAGAGTACTTCTACATAATTGCATTATTGATACTTTTACTTTAGTAAAACATTTGAGTACTTTTTCCACCACTGGTCTGACTGATTTCAGTCATTTGGATTCCATAGAAGCCAGCATGTCTTCTGTGGAAGCATGTTGCACAGCGAAAACAATGCAAGCTCTCGCTTGTAGATGGGCTGTTTTCGGTTATTATTTTAAGCATTTGTAATGGTCAAACTTACAATATGTTCAGAGGTATTTTCCATAAAATCGTAATAGTCTTGGATATGTCATACTTTTGTATGAAACCAAAGGTTAAAGCCTCCGTCTGTAATTTCTTCACCTGGTTGGCAGTATGTAGAACAGCAGAAACAATATTACTAAAAGACAATGTTACATATTGTGGTAATTGTTTTGGAATCAGCGGTAGTGTGGAGGGCTCCTTTTGTATACTGTTTCACAAATCGCACATTAGAAGTCTGGTAATCAAAATTTACTTGAGTAAAAGTACAAAAGTATTGGCATCAAGATATACTTAAAGTACCAAAAGTAAAAGGACTCATCTTGCAGAATGTCCCGTTTCACAATGTATCACTATGTATAATATGTATGAAAATATTTAGAAAATAGCCGATCTACAAGCTCGCAACGCATCGCAAAGCGTTGTTAGCTTGTAGATCGGCTATTTTCAAATGACCAAAGCTTAAAAAGGGCTGAAGACTTGTGGTTAATGTATGTTTAGTAATAATAATTCAAATCTGCAAAGTAACTAGTAACTAAAGTTTTCATATTATTGTATGTATGTTTATTTGTATTAATGTGATTGAGAACATTGCAATCTTGTATTCTTATTCTTAACTTTTATATTCTTAACTTTAATAAAAAAACGAAGTTTTTAGGTTTTTATTTTATTACAAAATATCGGTCAAAAACATCGGCAATCGGTGGACCAGGACTCTCGAATATCGGCATCGGACCCAAAAATCTGGCATCGGTTGGGCTCTAATTAGGACTTGGTCATATAAACATCGGCGTGAGATTTTATGTTGCTTTAATCCATGTGACAACTGCAGTTCACTTTAAACTCATGCAAGAAAGATGTGCAGTAAATAAGATCGGTTCTGACAGGGTGCATTTGTGTGTTTGTCTCTTTGGGCATGCTGTTAGGTGAATGCAATTATTCAATGTCCTCTGACAGTGAGATCTTGGTGTCTCAAAACCAAACATTTTCTAACTTAAAGAAAGGCATCCAGAGTAATGGCCTCTTTTGGATGACTTTCTGTGAAGGTCAGAGCGTTCATGCTGCTGTGCAAGTTGGTCTGGATGAGAGTAATTCATGCTTATTAACATCATAGACACAAATGTAAGAAACATTTGCATGACGTCTTTAACCCATGAAGACCGGGCACGCATCTCTGTAACCACTTTAACCATTATTTTATACTTTGGCTATTCAAAAATAGCAGATATACAAGCTCAGTGCTGCGCTATGAGCTTGTAGATCTGCTATTTTTTGAAAAATCATGAAAATCTGTGCAAATCTTTGAATATATATATGTTTTAAAATATATTTCTTTTACTCAAATCTTTGCTTCTGGGGGTCCCTGGAATAACATTGAGATGGGGCTCTGTGGCCAAATACTGTTCATATCATTTTGTAAACATTTTTGGTACATTTGTAGAATCCCCAGAAGCAAAGATTTGAGTAACAAATGTTCGCTTTAAAAATATATATATATTCAAAGATTTGCACAGATGTTCAGGATTTTTCAAAAATAGCAGATCTACAAGCTCATAGCGCGGCACTCAGTGCCGCACTATGAGTGCCGCACTATGAGCTTGTATATCTGCTATTTTTGAACAGCCAAAGTATAAGATAATATAAGAAAGTGGTTAAAATCTAAAATGACAGATGCTTTCCCGGTCTTAATGGGTTAAAGGTTTGTTCTCCTAAACTATTTTTGTGAACTTCTCTAACAATAATTTGTGAATGTTTTTCAGTGAAAGGAAAGCGGGTACAGCCTCCGTGGTCTGCACCAGCGGGGACACCTGTCCCTCAACTCCGTCTGTACAACAGCCTGACACGGACTAAGGTACGCACTGTAGAATAGTAGTACACATGGATTAAAGTTCTCACTCGCCATGACTGATTTCATTGGATTCATGCTGACTTCTATGGAAGCGCGTCACTCACCGACAATAGGCTACAAGCTCATAGCGCGTCGCAGACGCGTTTTACTTGTAATCATGTAGATAGCCTATTTTCGGTTATTAGTTATTTTAACCCATTTAAACCGGGAAAGAATCTGTGTCATTTTTTGATTTCTTTGGCTATTCAAAAATAGCAGATATACAAGCTCATAGCGCGGCACTAAGTGCTGTGTTATGAGCTTGTAGATCTGCTATTTAAGAACAATCTTAAACATTTGTGCAAATCTTTGAATATATATATTCTTAAAACGTGGAACAACATATTTTGAGATGGGAGTCGGCGATCAAATGCATATAATTTTTGGGGCCCTTGACATGAAAAAGTTTGAGAACCACTAATATAGAAACATACGTTTTTCAAAAAAGTTTAGGATTTAGAAGACATTTGTAGAATCCCCCCAGAAGCAAAGATTTGAGTTACAAATGTTTGCCATAAAAATATATATATATTCAAAGATTTGCACACATTTTCACGATTTTTAAAAATAGTAGATCTACAAGCTCGTAGCGCGGCACAAGTGTATGTGCTATATTTGAATAGCCAAAGAAATCCTAAAATGACACAGATTCTTTCCCCGTTTAAATGGGTAAAGATTAAAGAATATTTGAAGCGGTCAATTTTCAATCTTTCCATAAAACCCTAATGACCATGAATACAAACTATAATGAAAACATCATAATTTTATCTCTAATACCTCCACCTGGTGCTGGTATATATAGGGCCAATACCCTCCCTTCACCCTTACCCCCTTGACTGAGGCCCTACAGGACGAAGCCAAAACTGCTAGTCTTTGAAATGGGACATTAAACCAAGATTTATTAAAACATTTAATGTTTGCATGATTATGTGCAAAGATATGGATCTGATCTGCATCTGAATTTAAAGGCAGTGTAAGTGATTTTCGTTTAAGAAAATGTATATTACATTCTGAGAGTAACCATGTAGTGTTTGTTCAGTAACAGGAGCCTCCCTTATCTCTCCAGCTCTTTAGTAAATGGAAGAATATATTTTCAGGTACCAATTTTATCCAATCAGGAGAGAGAACTATATGTAGATAACTTGTCTGGCCTTCTGTTGCTCTCTTGTTTTGATCTCCTTCCCACTTGCCCCCCACCCCCTCTTCTTCTCCCCCCCCCCCCCCCTCTTCTTTCTATGGAAACTAACGTTGCGATGGGAACGATGTACAAAAACGAATTTCACCCACTTTTTTACCTTGTAAACCTGTGATGTGACAATAAAACTGATTCTGATTCTGAGAACTCGTATAGGGTAAACTAGGGATGTTAAATGACTCATATTTTGCGAGTCGACGTGTCGGGGCCAAAAATCGACGTGTCGATCGATTTTTCTCTTTATTTTTTCATGCTGCGCAGCAGTTGAGGAGCGCGCATATTGCGCTTTCCTTTAAGCAGAATAAGCACCACAACTGCGCACAAGCTGCAGCTGCACCCATCATGATAATAAAAATGAGACTTTATTTTGTAAACGAGTGTTTATTAAACACGGAACACTTTTTTAATCCGTAGGCTATATACAGCAGCCTAATTAACACATTGGGTGCCAGAGGTTTATTAAAATATTATACTTTGAGTGCCAGGATCTTTTAAAAATGTTGAACCTTTTTCAAGTAGTCACAAAATAATTTCAGTGATCACCGTCCTCACGGTGATCCCCTCATTACACACATACAGGTCTCGTACAATCGGGGGGAAAAAATTTAAAACATTCGGTAATCCGTTCCATAGTTGCAGCCAGTTGAAAATAGTTAAATTAACATTGTAAAAAAAAAAAGTACACAGGAGCCGAGCTACAGGTTTTTGAAGTCATAAGTTAACCAGGAGGTGGATTGGAGTCTAAATCTTGTAGGAGTGATATTTCCTGTTGCTGTGAAGGAAAAAAATATATATATATAAAAAATGTATATATATATATATACGGTTTTGGCACTCAACGTTAGTATGGCCAAAACCGTATATATACGGTTTTGGCACCCAATGTGTTAACAAGGCCGACATTTGACAAATTAGAATATATATCAGACTCAGCTCTCCTTCCCGATGCCAAATAATAACTGTCAGTAACACACACGTTGTACAACAATATGCTATATGGCCTGGATATATAAAATAAACATGGATTACAAAGTAATGTAACTAAGTACAAAAACAATTGCAGCTATTCCAAAATATATGGACACGTGGCGTCCAAAATACGCCTACAATAGGCGAAAATACAAAATAAATTATTTGTAGCAGCAAAACATCAGCCAGAAGGCTTAATAGCTAGCAGTGCAAAGTCTGTGCAATAAACCAACACTTAATTATCGTTCCCAAGCTGCGTTGCGAGGCCAAAACAACAACGCAAAGTGGACATTTTCCCTATAAAACAAATAGCCTTCAAAAAGAATTATAACATAATTAAATAATAAAATAATAAATCAGTACACCATTAAATACTAGGCTACAAACAGTAACCTGCCTGCCTGTCATCTAACATACAGGCAGGCAGCATGCAGCAGAGCAGGCTGGATAGAGCGGTCGCTCTCACTCTTAACATGGGAAAGTGAGGAGTGATGATTGGTTAACGCGGGGTAAAATTTACGGATAAGCCAATCAGAGACAGAGTTGGGCGGGTCTTGCGTACACACACACACACACACACACCACGCCCACCACCACCACCTCGCAGGCTCGCACACACTCAGAGCGCAGCATTAGTTTGCAGCTTAGATAACCATTATTTAGAATTTGTGGGGATAAAGGATGTAAACTGTGTGCAGGACAGAAAGCATTGTCCACATCGAGTAACAACAATGCTAATCTCACCTAAAGTCACCTAACTAAAGTACATGGGGTTATAAAACTAGTCGCCAAAGAAGACCTCTCCATCTCTATCACCGGCAGTGATCCAGATACTACTCCATCTAAACAGCCAAAAACCTTTTTTTTTTAATCGCCACAGCATGTCACCCAGACTCAACTAAACAGATTGATTGCCATTTGCCAGGTATGTTGTTGAGGAGGACATGCTTCCTATCGCAACGGTTGAGTTTGTTGCCTTCAGAGAACTAGTCAGCAAAATAGCAGTGCAGAAAGACGTTTAATTGTTTCACTACATTTCATAATGACAATTGCTACAATGAACAATGGCTCTCTCACTGTGCCACAGAGAAACACTGACACTCTGTGTGTGTGTGTGTGTGTGTGTGTGTGTGTGTGTGTGTGTGTGTGTGTGTGTGTGTGTGTGTGTGTGTGTGTGTGTGTGTGTGTGTGTGTGTGTGTGTGTGTGTGTGTGTGTGTGTGTGTGTGTGTGTGTGTGTGTGTGTGTGAGACAGGGTACACTGGCATAAGTGTGAGAGGTTTTTTCTTTTAAAATTAAATTAAAAAAAGGTTTAGTCAGTTAAATGAAGTCCACTCACATCTATGCAAATGACATCAAATGTATTCAAACTGATAACTGACTGGGGAGGGAGTGTGGGAGATAGGTGGGTTATTGCTCTAGAGTCTAATGATCATTACATCCTGATGTGAAAGAAAATATTTCTAAAGAAGAAACAAATAAACGTTATGTATAGAGCACCGAAGTCCTGACGTGACTCGTTCATCCCCAGGTTTGCGGAAGTAATTTCTCTATGGAGAATAACATTGGGTCATCTTAGAATCGTCTCATATAAGAATTGTGGTCCAAAAATAAACACCGCGTGTCGGCGTTATTGTCAGGGAGGCGGTTCTTTATCGTTTATGATAGTCAGTCACTTATATTTGATACAGTCTGTTTCTGGCGAAAATGTAACTAATTCGGCGGAAGTAACATTAGCGTTTTCTCACCGTCAGTTGATGCTTCATATCCATAAGAGTCAACACGCCGGGGTCATTTGTTTATTTTTGGAACACAGTTCTTATTTGACGCGATATTAAATAAGTCTATGGGATTCAGAACGGGGGTGGAAAACTGCGAACCAGGTAGACAAACAAAGGATGTGTAAATGACGTCAGACTTCGGCGGTCTATAGCCTATCAAAAACATTTGGAAATAATATGTATTTTTTTATTTTATTTTATATATTTTTTCTACTTTTTAAAAAGTAAAGTAACTAGTTACTAGTTACTTTCATAATTTAGTAACTAGTAAAGTAACTAGTTACGTTTTTTGGAGCAGTAACTATAACTATAACTAGTTACTTTTTAAAAGTAACTTGCCCAACACTGGCGATTAGGCAATTATGTAATAATTGTGACAGGCTTGCATGGGATTGTCCCATATTATGTTCATCTGTTTAAGAAATAATTGATTGTGATTTGGGATCAGTAAAGCAGGTACTGTGCAGTGACTAGGCCTGTCAAAGTTATTACACAATCGCCTGATAGAAATTATTTGAGATAATCACAATTATTTTGTATAATCGTCAGAAGTGTTTCCATTCGTCTGTATAAATTCATCTGTTGAAAAGTGTTCATACATTTTCAAATGTTCCCAAAAATATTTCCACTATTTTTATATATTCTTTTTAAGTACAAAAGGCTGTATTTTGGCTATAGTACTTTTCTTTGTATATTTCAGTTATTTGTCACAATATTTGCCCTGTGCAGTTGTTGTCTACAAAGCCTTGAAGGCAAACGGAAATGTAATTTTTATTTATGTTCCAATGCCTAAAACACAACTAAATGGTTAACCACAATTATTTGTAAAATCTAACTAATGTCATGATTGTGACAGCCCTACCTGTGCATTGACTCAAATATCTGCACAGCAGTGTGTATGTCTATAGCAGTTTCTTACAAAGGGCTTTACAAAGTGCGTTCTATTCACCCATTTGCACGCACGCACGCACACACACTAGGGCTGCCCTTCGATTGTAATTTCGGGTCGGCTCGCTAATCTGCCATGAGCGCGAGGCTGCGCTGGCCTGCGCTGTTGCCCTATCTCTGCAGTGTGCAGCCAGCGAAATTGATAAATTTGACATGCATTGCTAGGTTGGATTGGATATGCTACTTGTTTTAGTTGGATTAAACCCAAACAAGTGGCTCAATATTAGCCACATATTCTTACTAGTCAAAATGATCTCCAAACTACAAAGCATCCATCCATAGTGATCTATCATAAAGATCAGCTGTAGAATGCTGCTCCACGACCCGCTGAATGTAACCCGACACCCAAGAGGATTTATTTGTCAGTCACAAAAGTCGTAGTAAATGTATTTTATCGAGTATCTACGAGAGTCTTAGCAACCACCCCCCCAGTTCGCCCTGGAATGTCACCAGTAAAGCCCGTATTTCTCCAAACATGTACAAATGCAAAATATAAGGTGCTTACCCGCTTGCCTCAAATGTTAACTAGGTGTCCGGAGTATTTGTGCAATATATTAGTCCATATTTTTCAATTAAGAAGTGTTTAAATCCCGTCTGTGACCGATTCTGTCGGAAGTTCCCAATGGGCGGGAGTGACGGGGCGCATCCGGTGAAAGCCGGAATTACACTCAATGTAAACAGGAATTAAAAGAGGGGGGAAAATGGCGTTCGTCCACAGATGGGATTAAAACCATAGACATATAAAGGTAGACGCCTCCTTCGACTCTGAGGCATTGGTATCTCGGGCGCCATTTTCGCGTAGGCAAGCTGTAGGCAAGCTTCCGTGTGTGTCACAGAAGGGGGCGTTCGGTAGGCCAATCAAAGGCAGGTGGGGGCGGGACAACTAGATTCTGACAAGTCTTAGAAAAGACGCACTGTGATTGGCCAGTAGTCAACGCGCCTACGCGAAAATGGCGGCCGCGATACGAGTTGCTCCAACGAACTGCAGAGGCCAATGAGGTATCTAGGTTTCTATATCTATGATTAAACAAGACCAGGAGACCTGGTTCTGCCAGACCCAAAATGAAGTCCTAGTATGTAACACAACTACAAACCACTTTATAACTGTTCATGATGTCATGAATAGTTCGTGACGAAAGGGGACGTCACAAACTTTTTTTTGGCTGGGGCTGGAGGACAAATGGCCCCTGCCCATGTATGGACGAAACAGGTACAAAGCCTCATGGTACAAAGCCTCCATACATGGAGGGAACGGGTACAAAACATGCACTACGTCACGGCTAAGCCGGACTTCACATGACGTGTCGGCCTGTGTATACCCATGTATGGACGAAAGGGGGACAGACTTTTTTGGCTGGGGCCGGAGGACAAATGGCCCCTGCCCATATATGGACGAAACAGATACCCATGTATGGACGAAAGGGGGACAGACTTTTTTTGGCTGGGGCCGGAGGACAAATGACCCCTGCCCATGTATGGACGAAACAGATACAAAGCCCGACCGATGTAAGCCCGACCCCTTGGGTCTGGCAAACACTTCTTTATTGAAAAATATGGACTAATACATGACTAATACATTGCACAAATACTCCGGACACCTAGTTAACATTTGGGGCAAGCGGGTAAGCACCTTATATTTTGCATTTGTACATCTTTGGAGAACAAATGATCAAATAAAAAAAACGGCCGATTACTCTATTTAAAAAAAAAAATCGAATCGAACGAAGCTTCGAATATTCTAATTATTTGGGTCAGCCCTAAAACACACACACACACACACACACACACACACACAAACAAACAAACAGGTTTGTATTACTATACTGGTGAGGACCTCAACATTTTAGGACGCCAATTTTATGAATGCCGTATTATTGTTATTATTATTATTTTTTACCGTAACCATAAAGCCGAAAAATAATGTGCCACAGCGCACAGCTAAGTATAAATCAGGTATGACTCTTATATCGCTAAGCTCTAAACCTAACCACAATGAAAACAAGCCCTCAGGCAGATGCGTTCCTGGTCTTAATGGTTAATTGGCCAACAGAAATGTAATTTGTGTTAATTTTTTCCAATGTTCATTGCTAAAAACACAATGAAATCGTATAAATTATTTTTATGGCAGTTAATTGTCAAGTAAAATGTCATGGAAGGTGACAGGCCCATACATGCAGAGGTGTAAAGTAACTAAGTGCATTTACTCAAGTACTGTACTTTCTGTAACTGTTACAATTCTTAGCTACTTTACTTTACTGACATTTTTTACTTTTACTCCACTACATCTCAGAGGCAAATATTGTACTTTTACTCCACTACAATTATTTGAAAACTTTAGGTATTAGTTACTTTGTAGATTTTGATTAGTATTACAAAACATACATTTACCACTTCAGCCCTATTAACTTTGGCTATTTAAAAATAGTCGATCTACAAGCTCACAAGTCACAACGCGTCGGCTTGTAGATCTGCTATTTTCAAAAGATTTTTATACATTTGAAAACTTGTGAAATGGGACATTCTGCATAATGAGTACTTTCTACTTTTGGTACTTTAAGTACATTTTGAAACCAATACTTTTGATTTTAATTCCGGACTTTTACTTGTAACAGAGTATTTCTACATTGCAGTATTGATACTTTTACTTAAGTAAAACAATTTGAGTACTTTTTTCCACCACTGCTCACATGCTATTTGAACAGTGCTGTTATTTAACGTTACGGATTTGAATGTTTCAGGAGCTGTTCGTCCCCCAGAATGGAAACAAAGTGCTGTGGTACTGCTGTGGACCTACGGTGTACGACGCTTCTCACATGGGACATGCCAGGTGACCACATGATTATTAGAAATAATGGCAACATAAAGTAGTGTTGTCCGGCAGAAAGTGGGGTCCTTGAGGGGGTACCAGGGGGTCCCCAGCTAAATTTGTCAATAAAGCCTCACAACCATTTTAACCCTTTTTATCCATATTTTATACTTTGGCTATTCAAAAATAGCAGATCTACAAGCTTGCACTCGGTGCCGTGCTATGAGCTTGTAGATCTGCTATTTTTTATATTGTTTTTAACACACATCTCTGCTTCTGGGGGTCCCTGGCACAGCATATTTTCATATCAATTTGGGGGTCCTTGGCACAAAAACGTTTGAGAACCACTGCTCTAATGGATCCAATGTAGTTATTATTTAGCGAAAGGATCTTAATACTTTTCAGTGGTTCAATGTTTATGGAACCCACACACACTTCGGAAAAGTAGCGAAAATAGCCAATCTACAAGCTCACAATGCATTGCGATGCGACACGTTGTGAGTTTGTAGATTGCCTATTTTCTCTGCTCTGTGCGGCGCGAGCGTGTGCAAATAAGTATTTAGCATTTTCTTGCTATACCAGGACCTGGATATACATGAAAATAACACAGATCCCCCCCATGGCTTTGTTCCTAATTGTGTGTGTGTGTGTGTGTGTGTGTGTGTGTGTGTGTGTGTGTGTGTGTGTGTGTGTGTGTGTGTGTGTGTGTGTGTGTGTGTGTGTGTGTGTGTGTGTGTGTGTGTGTGTGTGTGTGTGTGTGTGTGTGTGTGTGTGTGTGTGTCTTTCTCTCTGTCTGTGTCTCTGTGTCTGATACACACACTGTCTGACTGGCCACGCACGTTAGTGATGCGCGGGTCAGGTTTTTTCATAAGCCGCCCCGCACGGGAACCCGCCCCAACCCGTCCCGCAAAAATGAATATACTGTAAATCAACGACTCGTCCCGCCCCGCAACCCGCCAAGAAAAAGACACACAAGCAAGTCCATTCAATTGCTTGAATGGAAAGAGAGGGGGACAGAGGGAGGGAGAGAGGGCACACGCGAGAGAGAGGTGTGTTTTTGCGTCTTTTTTTTTCCTTCAAATTCCCTTGCAATATTCTTCTGTTGGCATTCACTCTCGTTTTGAGCTTCAACTGCTTGGCAGGTGTGTCCTGAGCATGGGTCCTGCAACTTTGTTGGATGGCAGGATCAAAGTATGGAGACGGCATGCAGAATGCTTTGCAGATTGCTGCATAGATCGCTTGACATCTTTCCATGTGGGCCAATGTCATGGTGTGGGGCGGTATCTCTCTCACAGGCAAAACAGATCTCGTCATCATTGAAGGCAATCTCAATGCAGTGAGATACCGGGATGAGATTCTGGAGTCAGGGGCGATCCCATATCTTCAGAATCTGGGATCTAACACCATCCTCCAGGATGACAACGCTCGCCCCCACACAGAGCCAGGATCATCACAGAGTACTAGGGCTGGTAAATTAATATTCGAATATCCAATATTCCTCGAATATGGGGAAAATATGTATATTCGAATATGAAAATTAATATTAATTTCTTTTTTTTAAATATTTATTTGACAAGGACAATACAAAAAATGTATCAAGTTATAAAAACAACACAATATATGTTTTAGTGGATCCGAGCACTTGATACATTGTTTTTTTCATTGTCCCTGTCAAAAAAAGAATAATAATAATGTATTTTTTAATAATAATATTCGAATATATTTGAATATCTGCCAATTTTTAAGACCAATATTCGAATATCATTTCTGAGGAAAATTACCAGCCCTACAGAGTACCTCCAGATTTTGGGTGTGGAGAGGATTGAATGGCCTAGCCTGGCATTGGCCAGACTGATAACGTGGATTCACTCTCACGTTCCACCCCGGTATCAGTCTGGACTTTGATACCGGAGGAATGTGAGAGTGAATCCCCGTTATCAGTCTGGCCAATGCCAGGCTATGAATGGCCTGCTGTGAGTCCAGACCTCAACCCAATTGAACGCTTGTGGGATCAGCTTGGGCGTGCTGTACGTGCTAGAGTGACCAACAGAACCACGCTGGCTGACTTGCGACAAATCCTGGTTGAGGAATGGGATGCCGCCAGTGCCCAGTGGTGTAAAGTACATGCACTCAAGTACTTTACTTAAGTACATTTTTGAGATACTTTTACTTCACTGGAGTATTTCCAATTTTCAATACTTATACTTATACTCCACTACATCTCAGAAGCAAATATTGTACTTTTACTCCACTACAATTATTTGAAAACTTAAGTTACTAGTTACTTTGCTGATTTTGATTATTATTACAAAACATATACCACTTGAATCAGCCCTATATATATTTCGGCCATTTGAAAATAGCTCACAATGCGTCGCATCGTGGCGCATTGTGAGCTTTAAAAAATGCTTAAATACATCTATATATACAATTGGGATGCAGGCGCATGCGCGAGAGTAATGAGTAATGAGTAATTGGTTTGTAAATGCGTATGCGTGGACTCCACTTTCTCTGTGCCATTCGTCTTTCACCGGTGTCGTCTTTCACCGGTGTTGCCAGATTGTGTGCGAGCAACAAGCAACCAGCTTCATGAAAAAACATGAACACAAGTTCCCACGAAGCGCGCCCTACAAGCAACAAACGAAGCGCCTTCACATATATACATTGCCTCTTGGAAAACAGCAGATCCACAAGCTCGCAACGCGTCCCCCCACCCATCTGCACTTCCACAACCAACGCCAACACACCACCACCAAAATTGCCCCTAAACCGCTTACAATCGAAGAACATGGCAACACCCACTTGGGCCACATTCCATGATTCCCTACGTCCCCTTCACCAGAGTTGTCAACACTGCCCTCATCGTACACACACACAGCATTAGCTGCTAACGTGGCCTGCAACTTGGATTCTGTTGCTGCTGGTTGTTAATGCAGCCTGCTAATAGTGTCTAAAGCATGTATGTGAATGTTTATGTCCATTACTGTGTTGCCGTTAGTTGGGTTACATGACTATTAGCCAGGCGCTGCCTATAATGAGCCGTTAGCGTGTTGCTAAGCTAACGAACGAGTGACGTTCGCATGCGGTTAACACCGTTGTGTGGAGAAGTATAACTCGGTTAGACACCGTTGTACTGGAGAAGTATAACTCGGTTAGACACCGTTGTATTGGAGAAGTATAACTCGGTTAGACACCGTTGTACTGGAGAAGTATAACTCGGTTAGACTCTGTTGTGACTGGAGAATCTCTCACACTTTGTAACGAGAGAGAGAGAGAGAGAGAGAGAGAGAGAGAGAGAGACCTGGTTCTAAGGGCAACTTTAGACGAAAGGTAGATCTGCTATTTTCAGCAAAGAGGGAAAAAAGAGCAGACCAAGTACAGAGTGAAGTTCACTAAGTATTGATGGTTTAAGTCGTTAAATGTCTGAAAATACACATTAATATGAATCCAACATCTATGAAAAGCTTTAATCTGCAACACAATTTTATGTAATATATAGTGGGGGTCCCTGCTTCATCTCTCTCTCAGTTAGGGGGTCCTTGGCGTGAAAAGGTTGAAGACCCCTGCGTTAAAGAGTTTCATTTTAGTGTATTTTGTGGGTTTTTGGGACACAATGTAACGGCAGCGATGCGTTGCTGCACCATCACAGGGCATCATGGGAAATGTAGTCATTTCTGCTAATTTCGGTTCTACTGTGTTAAAGGGATATTTCACTTTCAAAACAACTGTGTGGTGAATGTTGTGTGTGGTGCTGATGTTTGTTATGTGAAGCTTAATGTCAGAGTGTTTGTGTTGGAGCACCTCAGTGCGGCTGCAGAGTTCATGTGCAACATCTTGCATGCGTGGCTGTGGCTTTACAGTTTTCCTTCGCCGTGTCTGTAGGTCACCCCCAGGGACCCCCAAGGGTCTCCAGGGACCCCTAAGGGGGGAGGGGGGGGTAACCGCGGATTTTTTTTTTTTTTTAATCCCATGATTTTTTACCCCCAAACGCTAATTTTCTTTTGGGGGGGAGGGGGGCCTGCCAAGTGGGCGCTGCGTGGGCACTAGACGTTCGGCCCGCGTAGCGTAGCGGGCCGAACTTCTAGTTTTATACATTCGAAAACCTGTGAAATGGGACATTCTGCATAATGAGTACTTTCTACTTTTGGTACATTTTTATACCATATATCTTTATTTTTTTGTACCTTTACTCAAGTTAATTTTGAATTCCGGACTTTTACTTTTACTTTACAGAGTATTTCTACATTGCAGTATTGATACTTTTACTTAAGTACTTTTTCCACCACTGCATCCCACAGCAAAATGTGGCGAGGTTGGTGAACAGCATGAGGAGAGTCCCTGACAGTGTACAATGAATAAAGTATCAAATTGTCAATAGTGTTGTTTTTTCCTTATTACTGTGGGAGAGTGCAATCATCCAATCCACTGTTCTGTGTTTTTTGTGGGGACTGCGGATGAAAATTTGCATCACTGCTAAATCCGGTGTATTTACACTACATTATTATGTACAGGTCATTGATATGCTCTGTCGCATTGAAATAAATTAAAAAAAATTAATTAAATAAAAAGCCAAGAAACTCAAAACCAGAGTGAATGCCAACAGAAGAATATTGCAGGGGATTTTGGCACTTTTTTGCAGGCGCTACCCACACGGTTAGCTGTGTTGCTCATTCCATGAATGCACGATGGTTGTAAAGGTGACTAATCAGGCTTTCCAACAATATCAAATACCAATTGGTATACTGAAGGGGAGAAATAATGGACCAAAATTAAGTTTCCAAACTTTTTTGAGGAGCGCATTTTGTTCCAGGGACAAGATTTGTGGTGTTAAATTATTTTTTGAAAATTGCTGATCTACAAGCTCACAACGCGTTATTACAGTCGTTAAAGCGAGAGCGATGCTATATTAACACATTTTTTGGAACCCCCTCAAGGACCCGGACCGCACATTGAGAACCCCTGCGCTGATCCATGGTGAATCCCAGCTACCCTTTGGCACGGCTGCGTTGAGTTTTGTCCGTTCTAATTTTGTGTGTCCCAACAGGTCCTACATATCTTTTGATATTCTGCGACGGATACTGAAGGACTACTTCAGATATGATGTCCTGTACTGCATGAACATCACAGACATTGATGACAAGGTTAGCAGCAGCAATTCATCTAGATTTCATTTTTGTAATGTTTCCTACAATAGGTCAACTGGGTTAATTTGTCATCTAAGCTTGCCTGTACTGTAAGTGGCCCTTAAATCCAATTGAATATTTATCTGCATGTAAGTTCTCTAATCATGTTAATAATAATAGAGAAATAACCCAATATAAACTGAGAAATGTCAGGAATAATAATAATTACTTATGAAGCATTGAATTAAATTGACGGAGATCTCCGTCATTTAAAATCCACCCGTTTACCGCCATTGACGGAGATCTCCGTCATAAAAAAAAAAACGTCTAGAACCCAAGATGACGTCATCCGAAGAAATCTTAAAAATCCTGTATCACGGCTTCTGTGTACTTTTTTTTTTACTATGTATTTTGTCGAAACATGCTATTTTCAACTGGGAAGAGAACGGGAGGTCACAATGACATATTATTAGTAAGCACAGTGATTTCCTCTGTGATTAGCAACCATCAGGGGATCGATCATACTGGAGATAAATATTCTGTGGTTCTTGATTTTTTTTTCAGAATGCTTAAAAATGCTGCCAGAAGCTACCTTCCAGTATTAGAAAGCCCCTGGCAGTGAATGTGTTAATGGAGATTTTGTCGCATTCCTGAGCCAATAATTTGATGACCGGCGGAGTCTCCGGTAGGAGTCCTACTCCCCTGTTGACCGATGACCCGGTCATCAAAATAGGAATGCGACACAAACTAAAAAATCTCCACGAAGTCCAGGCTTCATGGGGTGTGTATTTGATAGAAAATAAGTCATTTCTTGGGTGAACTACTCCTTAAATCCTGTGTTTTCCCATAACCCACTAAAACCGAGAAAGCATCTGTGTCATTTTAGATTTTAGCTATATATATATATAGCCTAGCCCATTGGTTCGCAAAGTTTTATTTTATACTTTGGCTATTCAAAAATGAGAGTGGAACGGTGCGTTTCTGTCTGTCTGTGTTTGTTCGGTCTGCATGGTCGTGTGCGTGTTGGCTAGTCCTGCTTGTGTATGCTTGAGCCCGCTTGGAAATGGCAGCATGAGGTGTGGGATAAAACAGTGCCATGGAAATTGTGCAGCACAAAGTACGCGTGTCACTCGTCGTCAACATCAGTGATGTCAAATCACATTAAAGCGAGACACCCGGTCCCAAAAGCCCCTTCACCCAAGCAAAACAGAATGTCAGACTTCACTGTGAAACCTCGCCATTGTGATGACTGGCAGGCAGAAAAGATCACTGATTTGACAGCCAAGATGATAGACGAAGATATTATGCCTACTATTAGCGTTGTCGAGACTCGAGGGGAAAGGCTTTCGTGAGCTGATGACATTTTCAGAATATACCATGCCCTGACACCAAACAATGACAGCGCGCAGAGAGAGAGAACATACTGTACGCTGAGGTAACCAGAACGATCGCCCCAAAACACACTCGCCCCCATTTGTTTACTGAGGTTACATGTAGGAGGTTGGCGTCTGCCGGATTTGATCTGTGGCGACCGTGTTTTAGGGCAAGCACCTCGCTGTGGTTACCAAACGGTCCGTAAGATGTTATAAAAGTTTATAAGAGGCCATGTAGCTACATATTGTTGAATGTGTTGTTACTATTATTATTTGGCATCGGGACGGAGAGCTCAGTCTGACATTATTCTAATTTGTCAAACGTCAGCCTTGTTAGTTAGGCTGCTGTAGCCTACTGATTAAACAAGTGTGTTTAATAAACACATGTTTACAAAATAAAGTCTTATTTTTATTATCATTTGATAGAAATTCTAAACATGATGGGTGCAGCTGCAGAAGTAGTGGCGTTTAAAGGAAACCTCAATTTGGCTCTCCACTTAACTGCTGCGCAGAAAAATGTATAAATGAAAGAAAAAACGATCGACACATCGATTATTGCCCTCGACACGTCGAGTAGACTCACAAAATATGAGTCGTTTCACATCCCTAATTTTGGCGGTCCTTGACCACGTTGACCACGGATCCTCATCTGAAAATATGTTGTGCCAGGGACCCCCACACAAGTTAAAATGTTTAAAAAAGATTCCAAACTTTTAAAAAGCCTTCACGATATTTTGAAAATAGAAGATGTACAAGCACCCAACACGACGCGTTGTGAGCTTGTAGATTGGCATTTTTCAAATAGCCTTTGTATATATAGCGTTGGATGTTAAACAGATTGTGATGCAATATTAACTCATTCACTGCCAATGACGCCTTTTGACGTCTGTTTTTAGTAAGCCCACACCGCCAATGACGTCTTTTGACGTCTCTTTAAAAAAAAAATTATATATATATATATATATATATAAAAAAAATTTTTTTCACAATTTGTCACGTTTTTTGAAAATAGCATGTAGATTGGCTGTTTTCAAATAGCCAAAGGCGTTAAATCGGTTAAAATGATTGTGATGCTACCCCCTCAAGGACCCCTGGGGGTCCCAGTACCAGTTTGAGAGCCACTACCAATTTACACCTGTTACACCTATATGTTGTTTCAAGCTGGGAATGCCTCTGTGACATTTTTGTTGTTTCTACAGTATATAATCAGCAACATACATTTTGTTTTATGTTTTGAATACAATTTTAAATTCGTCAGAAAATTTAGGATTTAGAAGGCATTTTCAGAATCAGCCACGGGTCTAAATTGCATTAAGCTTCCCCTAAAAGTGGAGTGATAATAATAAATATCCTACTAAAAACATGCAATTAATGATCAAATAAGTAACCGAACATTGACAAAGTAAAAATGAAACGATGTTGTACTATGTCTTTCAGATAATCCGGAGGGCCAGACAGAACTACCTGTTGGAACAATACAAGGACAAGAAGCCAGGAGTCCAGCAAATCCTACAGGATGTCCTTAGTGCCAGAGGGGTGAGAACTGAAGAAGCAACATGGAGGCTTTATATTGTAGGCGTCAGGCAGAAACCTTCATATGTCCAAAACGACGATTTTTTAAATTATCATTATGTGTAACTAAATAGTGAAAATAGCCGATCTACAAGCTCACAATGACGCGTTGTGAGTTTGTAGATCTGCTATTTTCACTACTTTTGTGCAACACTCTTGATGAAGTAGTGCATTAATTCATGGAGAAGAAAATAGAGATAACCGCAATTAGTTGAGATAATCAATAATCGTTTCCATGTTGGTAAGACTTTATAATAAGGTCTGGGTCTCTAATGCATTATAAGTGCATCACAATGCACTTATAATGCTTCATAGCACTATACATGTTTATAATTATGCATAACAAAGACACATTTATAACTAAGTTATGGTAGTTATAATTTGCTGAATATTTGCTAAATAATGTTTATTATGAATTATGACCAGCATTTATAATCTGTTATAAACATTGTTATAAGTTGTCATACATGATTATAAACATTTATAACGAGTGTTATAATGCCTTATAGGTGCATTATAATGCATTGTAAATGTGATTATAATGCATTATAGACCCGACCTATAAGTAAAGTGTTCATACATTTTTCAAACATTTTCAAAACATTGCAGACTCTACAAGTTCACAACGCGTTGTGAGCTTGTAGATTGACAATTTCCGCTATTTTTAAAAACATTTTGAAATTATAAAATTATACATTGATACATTGATACAATTATTTCTATATTTAGGTTATTTGTCATATCTGCGCCGTGCAATTTTTGTTCACAAAAAGGTGGAAAGACCTAGGGTTCCCAAAGAGACAAACATCCAATGCATAAAACAACTGAGGAGGGAGACCACTGTACACTGCAAAATAATAGTTTTAATGGCTTCAAACAGCCATTTTTACAACATTTGTTGAACCAACAATTGGCTTAAAAGTCTGTAAGATTTAATTAAATACATTTCAGTTATTTGTCATATCTGCCCTGTGCCATTTTTTTTACAAAGCCTCAAACATAAAAGTAATTTGTTGTTTGTTGTTCTAATGATAAAAACACAATTAAATTGTTTATCGCAATCATTTGTGTGACAGTTAATCATCAAGTAAAATGTCATGATAGTCACTGACATCCCCTATACTACTACTTGATCGTACTACAGCGTCACACAAAAGCATCAAAAGCATCAGATTCACAAGCTCGAAGCGTGGTGTGAAGCGACGTGCTTTGAGCTTGTAGATCTTACTTTTGCTATTTTTGAGTTAGGACATATGAGGTTTCCACCCGACAGAGACGATATGCGGCAATAACACCCTTCCACAGGTGCTGCAAGTGATATTCTTTGGTTTAAAAAAAATAAGTTAATTTATTTTTGTTTGTTTGTTTTGTTAAAAAAGTTAAAACTCTATATTCTGATAGTAATCATTGGTATAGAGCGTTCAGTAACAGGGGTCTCCCCGTGTCTTCAGCTCATTAGTAAACAGAAAATACTTTTTCAGGTGGGGCACCAATCAGGAGAGAGTATCCATTTTGTATGCTCATATCACTTCATCACAATGTCCCTTGTTTAGCCTGTTGTATCCTGTATTAGTCATCTCTCCTTATTGGAGGAAATTGACATCCTGACCTGTTTTTTGTTTACTAAAGAGCTGGAGAAACAGGAGATTACTGAACAAACACTCTAGTCTATAGCAATGATTACTATCACAATATAGAGCTATACAACACTTATTTTAACAAAACAATACCACTTACAGCACCTTTTACTATACCAAAGTGCACATCGGTAGGATCGGTATCCTTTTTTATTTAATTGTCTTTCAAAATGAATAAGCTATCTAGCATAGCATATCTAGAATAGTTATGAATAAGATATCTAATATGTATTTGTGTGAACTCCCACTCCCACTCGAAGCCCTTTCAGGCCAAACTGGCGGAGACAACGGACCCGGATAAGAGACAGATGCTGGAGCGGTTGGATGCTGTGGTCAGCGCTTCTCTCAAGCCCCTGCAGGAGGCTGTGGAGAGCGCCATGTCTGCTGGTGTCCTGCAGTCTCACGCCCAGGTGAAAAATGCACACATTGCTGTCATTTACATGGATTAACCCTTTAACACTTAACCTGCCAGAATAATTTCAGATTTTTTGCAGTTTATTGCCAGAGATTTTTCATTGAGAAAAAAAACGTACTCAGGAGCCGAGATACAGAATTTTTAAGTGGATAGGTGTCTAGATCTTCGAAAAATCATATCTCCTTGGTCTTTGGGTAAAAAAAAAAAAAAAAAAAGAGTTAACTCGATCTTGGCAATCGATGTGTTAACAAGACTCGAACTCTCAACCTTCGGACTGACAGGCTGCAACGCTACCTATAGTGCAATAGCTTTCTCCAGGCTGATGTTGTCTGTTGAAGATCATAAACTCTTGCCTTCTGTCATGAACCAAGCCCCTGTTTCACTAACACTAAGATCACTTGTTCACAAACCATTTACCAATAGAGAAATTGTATGTCTCCTCGAAACCGAAACCAGTGAAAGCGGCCGATCTACAAGCTCACAAAACGTTGGTATCTGAAAAGTTGTGAGATTGTAGATCGGCTACTTTCACAATGAAGTACGTCATACATTGAAAAAACGTACTCTCAAATAAGCATTTTAGGTTATCTTTAGCATTTGCACATGTATTCATTGATACAGTCATGTTGTGTGCAATTCAACTTAAATGAAGTCTGCATCAAGTGAGGCTTGAACTGGCAACCCTGAGGTTGTGAGGCACTCGCTTAAGGGAGAAGCCATCGGACCAACAGACAAGGACCTGTGAAAAAGGAGATCACACAGATGATACAGTTTCACGCAAATAGCTGAAAATCCTGGGTTTAAGTGTTTTTCAAACTGCTCAAAATTGCAGACAATCTAAGGGCGGAGCTTACTGGTCAAAGTGATACATGTGTTCCTCATGAGTCAAGGCACAAGTGTAAGCAAGTTTCACGACTTTCGGCCAAACGAGGCATGACTTATGCCTGTTTAAAGTTTGCATTTAAAAAAAATTGCTATAGCTATATTTGGCCAATTGGAGTAAGATTGGTTTCAGTTATATTTGGAATGACCCTCAACCTTTCTGCAAAGTTTCAAAGAAATGTGAGTCTGCATGTGTGTGTTAGGGGCAGATGAATAATTTTCATAAAACTGCAATAGTTAAAATCTATCTCCTCCTGGGATTTTTGAGTAATTTGCACGAAATTCTTTACACATGAACTTTGGACCTCTGCCGACAAAACGTTAGTAGCGGATTTTCGGAAAAATGCAGAAGTTAGGAGCCAATGACTGTTTTTCATATAATTCAAAATGGTGGGAGATCTAAAGGTCAGAGGTCAAAAGTCAGAGGGTGAAAGTTGTTCAGCATGAGGAGACGCATTATGTGTATCCAAGTTTCATGGCTGTAGGTCAAACAGGGCATGAGTTGTACCTGTTCAAAGTTGGCATTTTCAATTGAGTGCTGTAGCGCCACCTTTTCACGAAAGATTGTGAGAATTAGTTATTGATAGTTTTTCATGACCATCTACCATATGGCAGAGTTTCGTAAAAAGCGACAGCACGGTTCAGCCAGAACTGCGAAAAGTGGCAGAAGAATCGGAAGAATAATGCCAATCTTAAAACAGGGCCTGCTGCCATGCTGGCAGGCTGGCCCCGTAACTAGGCTATGATGACTAACACTATGACTGAATGTATTGACAATTTCGTCAACAACTAAAAACTAGACTAACATGTCAGGGAGGGACTAGTGGGGAAGAGATCCAGTAGAACTAACACAAGTCATTTTTGGTTGGGCCCAGGTGTCACGTTCTGAAAATAGCCGATCTACAAGCTCTCAGCGCGTTGCAACGCATTGCAGCGCGACGGCTAAGTATAAATCACGCATTACGCCGGCATCGCGGCCCCCACTTTTTTTGTACAACTGTAGATTTATTCGACTAAAAGTATAAGGTATTTAGTAAAACTAAGATATTTCAAGTGACTAAAATATGACAAAAATGTAATGGAATTGTATTCAAAAGTTTGGTCACAGGCGGCTGCAGGAACAGAGCTTTGACCAATGCTGAACATGAAGAGTGAACAGTGTTCTGCTTAAAAATGAACAGTTACAGTTTACAGTTTAGGCATTTAGCAGACGCTCTTAATCCAGAGCGATTTACAGTAAGCAAGGACACAAGATAATACATCATAATACATCAAACACATTGAAACTATACATACTATAGGATGCCAGGCCAACAATTACCTGGCATCTGCCTATATTACATGCTATCAAAGTTACATTTTAGCCTTTGCACAATCTTAAGGTCATCAAGGCTAGGGCAAGTGCTATGTGCTGAGATGGAGTCTGAAGAGGACGGCAGAAGATCTGCCAGTGAGTCTGCATTGGTGTGTTGGCGAATGAGAATTGGGGAGGAGTGGTTCTCAAAGTGGGGTGGGTTCCAGGGGGTCCCCAGCAAATGTTTTTAATATAGCATCACATTTTAACCACTTTATCCATATATTATATGTTTGCTATAAAAAATAGCAGATATACAAGCTCACAGCACGTCACTTTGTGTCTTAACAACAAATACCAACTAAACTAACAAACCCAAACGTAATGAGAACTGAACTGAAAAACAAAAACCTAATTAAAGAAAGCTTAACTCTAATAACGTTGCCGTGTCGACCATGTCTCTCCAGGTGTTACTGGAGGCTGCCAAGGACCTGCTGGCTGACTGGTTGGACGCTCAGTTTGGAAGCCAAGTCACTGAGAACTCCATCTTCTCTACTCTTCCTAAATACTGGGAAGCAGAGTACCACACAGACATGGAAGACCTGAATGTAGGCACACACGTCTGTTTGTATGTCTGTCTGTCTGTCTGTCTGTCTGTCTGTCTGTCTGTGCGTGCATATCTGTCTGTCTGTCTGTCACAGTGATAACTTGGACAGTTTTAACCCATTTCAATCCGAGGACGCATCTCGCATCTCTCATCGCTCATAGTGCGGCACCGAGTGCCGCGCTATGACCTTGTAGATCTGCTCTTTAAAACAAATCGTGAACATGTGTGCAAATCTTTGCAGGGTTCCTGAGCACCATTTTGAAAGTAAAATTTAAGACTTTTTAAGATCCTTTTAAGACCTCAACAAATGTAATTTAAGACCCAAATAAATGTGACAACAATGTCTTCCTATTGAAATTGGCTAATGGGAGTGCGGGCCAGCGGGTGGTAAAACTTCTATTAACCCATTAAGACCGGGAACGCATCTGTGTGTCATTTTAAGATTTCTTTGGCTATTAAAAAACAGCAGATATACATACAAGCTCATAGCGCCGCGCTGTGAGCTAGTAGATCTGCCATTTTTGAAAATTTGTGAAAATGTTTGCAAATCTTTGAATATATATTTTTTTAAAGCGAACATCTTTAACTCTGTTACAACTTCTGGGGGTCCCTGGAACAAAACATTTTGAGATGGGGGTCCACGGCCAAATACATATAATTTTTTATATTATTGCAACATAAGGTTTTTCAAAACACTGTTAGGATTTAGAACACATGTAGAATCCCCCAGAAGCAAAGATTTGAGTTAAAAAATATATATATATACATATTCAAAGACCCACGATTTTTCCAAAAAAATAGCAGATCTACAAGCTCATATCGCGGCTATGGGCATATATATATTTTTTTTAATCAAAGGCTGTGAGTGTGTTATTTACTGTATAAGCCTATTAGAGATTGATTCTCGTCTTATCTCTGGCTGGTGATATAAAATAAATATCACCCTTTTTAAAATATTTGTATTTTTCTAGATCAGGCCTTTAAAAATCAATAAAATTAGTGTGTCTCAAGCATTGGGGTGCATGTGCGTGTGTCCTACACCAGTGGTTTTCAAACTTTTTCATGTCAAGGACCCCCAAAATCACACTTATTAGCCCGCAGACCCCCATTTGAAAAGATAAGCCAAGGACCTCCATAAGAGAAGATTTTTACGGCTCTAGCAGTGATTCTCAACTATTTTAATTTCAAGGACCCCCAGTTTGACATGCATTAGACTACGGACCCCTAATGGCATTTATAGCACTGGGACCCCAATTTATATTGCACAATGGTTCCATTTGTACACTAGAGTTACAGACCCATAAGGATCCATTTGGTTCCTAACTATCTATAATTTAGCTGAGGACCCCCAGGAACTTCCTGGCGGTCCACTTTGAGAATCGTGTGTGTGTGTGTGTGTGTGTGTGTGTGTGTGTGTGTGTGTGTGTGTGTGTGTGTGTGTGTGTGTGTGTGTGTGTGTGTGTGTGTGTGTGTGTGTGTGTGTGTGTGTGTGTGTGTGTGTGTGTGTGCACAACAGCATCCAAGTTGATTTACTTCTGATCAGTCAAACATTTTTCCTATCACTTGAAACTCTGTTGCCTGATGACAGATGAGGGGAAAGCGTCCCTCGTTTCTATTCCAAATTGTAACCGGTGACATCCGTTCGTTGTTCGTGCGTCTCTCTCAACCGCTCTCAACTCAGTGGGAGAGATAGAGGAGCGTACCGATAAATCTTTATGGAAAACTGAACACTAGAATACGGACTGTTTGAGCCTGTTTGCGGGGGGTCGAGCGAGTGAGCGAGTGATCAAGAGGTCGATCTGCTGCTCTCTGCTGGTCGATCTGTCGTGTGTGTTTAAAACCGCAGCCAGACAAACTTAAATGAATTTAAATAACAAAATAACAAAAAAACGTTTTAAGGACCCGCGGGAACCCTGTCTTTGAATATAATGTGTTTTAAAGCGAACATTTGTAAAATATTTTGTTCCAGGGACCCCCAGAAGCAAAGCTTTGAGTTAAAAAGGTTCACTTTTAAAAAAAATGCACAAATGTTCACGATTTTTCAAAAATAGCAGATCTACAAGCTCATAGTGCGGCACTCGGTGCCGCGCTATGAGCTTGTAGATCTGCTATTTTTGAACAGCCAAATAAATCTAAAATGACAGAGGTGCGTCCCCGGATTGAATGGGTTAATCCAGTTTAGATCAAACTTA
The DNA here is from genome assembly GCF_963280865.1 of Gymnoscopelus braueri. NCBI lineage: Eukaryota > Metazoa > Chordata > Actinopteri > Myctophiformes > Myctophidae > Gymnoscopelus > Gymnoscopelus braueri. The sequence continues at coordinate 65,906,927 of NC_137603.1, read as the reverse complement.
GCAGATGTGTTGGGGAGGGAAAAGGGTAGGGAATGTCTTATTTTGTTCGTAATGTCTCTCCTTTATCTAAACCATTAATTGATCTTATATTCTTGTTGGGTGTGAAGTCCTGTACCCGTTAGTATGTTTGTCTGAATGTATCAGACAATTGTTCAAGTCGCTCCGGTCCGAGTCCAAGTCGAGTCCCAAGTCATTTGGTCCCAAGTCCAAGTCGAGTCCCAAGTCAATCCAACCCTCAGGTCCGAGTCCCAAGTCGAGTCCCAAGTCATTTGGTCCCAAGTCCAAGTCGAGTCCCAAGTCAATCCAACCCTCCGGTCCGAGTCCAAGTCGAGTCCCAAGTCATTTGGTCCCAAGTCCATGTCGAGTCCCAAGTCTTTCTGTTGTGGGCAAGTCAAGCCGAGTCACAAGTCGAGTCCAGGGCCGGATCTAAGCATGGGCAAGGGGGGGCAATGCCCCCCCAAATGCCCTGACTGCCCCCCCCAAAAAAATCGTAAAAAAAAGGTTTTTTTTTTTTTTTTTTTGAAAGTTACATTAGTCATGATATGAAATGTGAGCTTACCATAATCAAAATAATCCTTAATCATATTCCATCATGTATCATTGCACAATTCAAATAATCCTCTGCCCTGATTTTCCATGGGCAGTGTTGCCAGATATTGCGAGAGAGGACGCTATTGTTAAATGAGTTTCGGTTTGTTTCCAGTGGGAAGCGAGCCGCACACATGTAAATCCCGCCCACTACATTTGTTTGGGTAAAGCGCGGCCTGCTTCCTGATCTGAAGGCACGCCACATGTAGCCAATGTGCATGGGTTGTCAACACGGCTCCCGACAGATTCATGGATCTATTCTTGAGACATTACATTTAGTTTGACTCGTTTCCACAGATAAATATTGTGAAAATTGCTGATCTACATGCTCATGTGAAGCTATTTTTTTTTACAATGTTTGTCTCTTTCTTTATTGCCTCTATTATTTGACAATTTGGCCAATATTTGGCCAGACAATGTATTGTTTGTTGATTACTTTTGACGCAGTAATGGTCAAATAAAATTGGTACCTTAAATTGTCACTTTAGAAATACGCAGGTACCTTGTAATACACTTATACTGTATGTCGGTTTGTTTACTGTACATCCCTTATGTCAGGGATGTACGGGGGCACCTGGCCTCTGAAATGTGTGTGAACTGTGTGTAGGGGACATTCTTCTATAGCTTTCTTTGTGCCCCATCAGGTGCTTCCTCCAGATGTTCTGACCCGGGTCAGTGAGTACGTGCCAGAGATCGTGGACTTTGTGAAGAAGATCGTCTTAAATGGATACGGGTAAGAAAGTTACTGCTCATAGGTTCAATAAGATATCTCTAGTAAGGCTGTCACGATACTCGATAAATAACTAAAATGAATCTAAATTGACGGTGTACCGAAATTACAAGCTGTATCGCAATCCTCACGCTATTTCATTATGTTACTTTCGAGTCCTGCACATGTGCGCGTCCAAGGCATTGTTGCCAAGTCTGCTTATTATAAGCTACTTGGGCTTGTTTTTCTGTAAAGACGCTGAATATATTGGGTCCTTGACATGAAAATGTTTGTGAACCCCCAAAATTATATGTATTTGGCTGCAGACCCCTATCAAAACATGTTGTGTTATATATATTCAAATATTCGCACATATGTTCAAGATTAATTTTTTTTTATCACACCCAGTGTAAAGTGAGCGGTGCTATTTATGAGTTATTAACCCATTGAGACCTGAAGCCGATTCTACATGTCTCCTAAATCCCAACAGTTTTCTGAAAAACGTATGTTTCTATATCAGTGGTGCTCAATCTTTTTCATGTCAAGGACCCCCAAAATGATATGTATTTGGCCGCAGACCCCAGTCAAAATATCTTGTTCCAGGGACCCCCAGAAGCAAAGATTTGAGTTAAAAATGTTCGCTTTAAAAATAAATATATTCAAAGATTTGCACACATTTTCACGATTTTTCAAAAATAGCAGATCTACAAGTTCATAGCGCGGCACTCGGTGCCGCGCTATGAGCTTGTATATCTGCTATTTTTGAATAGCCAAAGTGTACAATTATGCTTTTTAGCTCAAATCTAAAAATGACACAGTTCCAGGTCTTAAAGGGTTAATTTCATCATGCGTCTCGCTAGCCAATCACAGCACTCCTGCGAAGTGACGTGCGAAGTGACGTGCTTAAATTTTTTACATTATTATTAATTTCATCATGCGTCTCGCTAGCCAATCACAGCGCGTCTGCGAAGTTTGAAGTTAATTTCATCATGTGTCTCGCTAGCCAATCACAGCACGTCCTGCAAGGCTTAGCCTATGGGCGTGTTTTCCACAGCATGGCGTCACAGCGAAAGACACATTTTCACGCCGGAAAGAAAAACTTTCACCACGGATGGGTCCTAAACCCTCTTATAGGAGCGGTTGCACCGCTCAAAAATAGCTGATCTGCAAGTGCCCCGCTATGAGTTTGTAGATCTGCTATTTTTGAATAGCCAAAGATATCCTAAAACAAGACCTGGTTCTGCCAGACCCAGAATGAAGTCCTAGTATGTAACACACCTACAAACCACTTTATAACTGAAGTGCATGATGTCATGAATAGTTTGTGACGAAAGGGGACGTCACAAACTTTTTTTTGGCTGGGGCCGGAGGACAAATGGCCCCTGCCCATGTATGGACGAAACAGGTACAAAGCCTCATGTAAGCCCGACCCCTTGGGTCTGGCAATGACAGATGCTTTCCCGGTCTTAACACATTGGGTGCCAGAGGTTTATTAAAATATTATACGTTGAGTGCCAGCATTTCTTCCATCCACTTGCGTTATACATTTCGTGCTGTGAGAAGCCCTGACGCGGAAGTGCATGTAAACAAAGCGTGCGTGCGAGACGGCGGAGGGTCCCGACTAACGCCTGGAACAATAATATTTCCAACGCGACCCTCCATTGCAGCGTGATCGCCGATCGAAAACGGCTCGTTTCCACCACATTAAAAAGAAATGGAGATATTAAGCTTTTAATCAAGGAGATAACATTGAAAACGCCGACCGGAAGGATTTTTGACATGGAGCCAGATCCAGCCTCTTCTTCTCAGAAACTCCTTGGGTGATGTCAAAGTTTCGTTTTAGCGCCCCACGTGGCCCACATGTATAAAAATAGAATTGGGTCAAAAACGGTCCGGACCGTTTTCGGCACTTCTCGTTTGGACCCTCAAAAACGGTCCGGACCGTTTTTGGCATTCAATGTGTTAATCGGTTAAGGAACCCTGAGGGTCCCCGGACAACACTTTGGGAACCACTGGTTTACAGTGATCGTTTCATGTCCTCTTTCTTGTAGGTATGAATCAAACGGCTCGGTTTACTTTGACACCATGAAATTTGATGCCACTGAGCAGCACTCGTATGCCAAGCTGGTGCCGGAAGCAGTTGGTGACCAGAAGGCTCTACAAGAGGGAGAGGGTGAGATTCTAATATCAGAAGCCTCTTATCTCCATATTTTAACGTTTTTAGTTTTTTTTGTAAATTAATGCCCCACTACAAAAGCATCAAAAGTAGCAGATCCACAAGCTCTTCAATCTGCTACTTTTGCCAATTTTTTTTTTAATCCTGAAAAAGTAACAGTTTTGGACATATAAGATTCCCTCCCGACAGAGACGATATGTTTAGAATAACATGTCAGTTGTAACAGCTATTTTCTGGTTCCTTGTTAATCACTTTCAACCTGTGCCCTATGTTGAGAATGTCATAATTTGCGGAAATTACTTACATTTTGACCGGATGGTGAAGAGGAAATGTATCCCCCGAGCAAGCAGACATGCTCTATTAGTGCAATGGTAAAAATGTCAGCACTTCCGCAGAGAATCGGGTTTAAATCCGGGGTAGAAGAGGAAAGTTACATAGTGCAGCTTTAACTAACAAATGTCACTAAAGATGAGGTTGTTTTGAAAACGTGACTGTGCTGATCAGAAATGTGTTCCTGTGTGTCCTTTAGGAGACCTGAGCATCTCTGCAGACAGGCTAAGCGAGAAAAGGTCCCAGAATGACTTTGCTTTGTGGAAAGCCTCCAAGCCTGGAGAGCCGTCATGGGAGTCTCCTTGGGGCAAGGTATGGCATAACCACTTAACCCATTAACACATTGACTGCCATAGGGTTTTCTAGAACAGGCTTCCCCACTGCCAGACATTTTGACCATTCTGACTCATCTTTGAGGACTCACAGAATAGTTTGTGATATGACTATGAACACATGGAATATCTCAAAACAAAGCTTAGAATCTGAAAAAAAAAGTGAGTTGATAGCATGTTCCGTTCTTTAGCTAGAGGTAGTTGAATACAGCTTGGTTTTCACAAAAAAAGTCCTTTTTGTTTAGAATCAGATTTATGAGCGTTTTAGTAAGACACACACTTTAGAGGCATAAAAATGATTTCAAAAGTGTTTGGCAACTTTTTGCCCACACAAGTCAAAATCTCAAGCCACACCTGTATTCATAGCAACAAATAGCAGATCTACAAGCTTTTACTGAGCTTGTAGATCAGCTTTTTTTTCCTTTTATGCCATTTATGACAATTTGTGAAAATAAATAAATAAAAATAAGGGATGCCAGGGCGTGACCCCCCTAAAATAATCATATTTCAACTGGGGACCACCATTTTGTTTGACTGGTTCCACAGATAAATATTGTGAAAATAGCAGATCTACAAGCCAGCCCTCTCTTCTTCTTCCTCTCCCTCTCTGTCTGTCTGTCTGTCTGTCTGTCTGTCTGTCTCTCAACCTTTTCAGGCTGTGACCCCCCAAAATAATCATATTTGAACTGGGGACCTCATTTTGTTTGACTGGTTCCACAGATAAATATTGTGAAAATAGCAGATCTACAAGCCTAGATCTACATGTTATGTTTAGTGATTTTTTTTTTGATGGCCTGATGGCTGCTTGTTACAAAATGAATTTCCGCAAGGACAATAAAGTATATCTATCAACAAGCGAGGCGATCACAACGAGGCGTTGAGATCCCAACCCACAGGTTGAAGACCCTCTGCTAGCGGTCACGTGAGACACATTCCATGCCAGGTTTTGAGAGAGAAACAAGCAACCAGGTCTATGAAAACACGCCCAAAAAACAAAGTGATATGTACTATTTGTAACGCGTAACTTACTAAATCAGCCGAGAGATGTGGTCGCCTCGCTATCATTGCTTTGAAACAAATAAAGAAAAACTTACCGTGATCATTGCAACACGTGCGCGTCATGTGTGTGTGTGTGTGTGTGTGTGTGTGTGTTTGTGTTTGTCCGCGGCGGCCTCACTACAGGCTGCTCGCACAGACACACACGAGTTGCGTCCATGGAGTTTATTTTTATATGGATAAATCCGTGTGCCATGATCGGCGCATTGCAGAGAACTACTAAAGGTAAGGACTTTGTTCTTTTTTCCAGCGCCCTTACCCACCGTCCCTGGGCGCGGACTGGAGGTGGACCAGGGACCCCCGGGGGTCCCTGGTTCTGGAGGCTCGCCACCGTCCCTGGGCTTGGAGGTTGTGTGTGTGTGTGTATGTGTGTGTGTACGTGTAGTTGCCGATCGCTATGTTGTTTGAAACAAAAGAAAAGGCATTGGATTTGTGTGTGTGTGTGTGTGTGTGTGTGTGTGTGTGTGTGTGTGTGTGTGTGTGTGCGCGCTCGCACGCGCCTCACTACGACTGCTCGCACAGACACACATGAGTTGCGCGCATCCCCGCGTGTATGAGCTAGCATGCTCGTGCACATTACACTTTACAGATCTGTGTAAACTTTAGGTTTAGGCAGGTTCAGGAGAACTTCATCCCCTCCCCCGCGAGTGTGCACATAGGACCACGCGCGCGCACGCTCGCCCCGAGCGCGTGCATGCTCGCCCCGCCCGTACTCACTGATCACAGTCAGTGAGGGCTCAGGGCTGTGAGGCAGGCAGGGAGAGAGAGGCTGCTCGCTTGGATCAAACTTTCGGTTGATACAAACAGATTGGCGGACCCCCTGACCTTATGCAGCTTTAGTGCTTTGTAATAATAGGTTTTATTGCGAACGCAGCGGAAGGAGGCCTCCGCAAGTGGAGCTTACTATGAAACCGTGCTCGGGTTGTGTCTCTGCGTCTCTGTGGGTTGTGTCTCTGTGTCTCTGTGTGTGTCTCTGTGTGCACTGCCTGCGTGCAGTTCCTCTGAGATAAGTAAATGTCCAATTTAGACGTACCATACATCAAATGAAAGGTATTTGAAAACTGAACACACCTGTCAAGGTTGCGTTTAAGCCCGCCCCTTCCCCCGGAAGCCACGCCCCGGAGAAGGCTCCTAAAAACTCCCCATTGAAACCCCATGTTAAATGAAAAGTGCCCGAATCGCTCCGAAACTTTTTCTACCCCCCCTAAGTGGGGGTCTACGAACAAATACTTCGGGCTCGGATTTTGGCTCCGCCCCCCGGAAGTGGGTGAAACAGGCACTTCAAACACAGATTTTTCAACTTCTATGTGGTCTAGATTGATGATATTTTGTGACGATGTGCCTGAGGGGGTAAACTAACATGGACCACTAAAAAGACCGTAGCCCGTAGGCTACGGGATCGGCGCTTTACGGTTGGATTTTTCAGCCCGTAGGTTACGGGCCTGGCGGTCAATGTGTTAAGACCGGGAACAGATTTACAAGCTCATAGCGCGGCATCGAGTGCCGTGCTATGAGCTTGTAGATCTGCTATTTTAGAAACATTTTGAACATTTGTGCAAATCTTGGAATATATAATTTTTAAAGCGCTGAAAATCGCAGAGCAGAATTTTGGTCCCAGCACGCCCCTGCACACACAGTACATATATATATATGTATGTATGTATGTATGTATGTATGTATGTATGTATGTATGTATGTATGTATGTATGTATGTATGTATGTATGTATGTATGTATGTATGTATGTATGTATGTATGTATGTATGTATGTGTGTGTGTGTGTGTGTGTGTGTATATATATATATATATATGTATGTACACACACACACACACAGTACATATACACAGACACGCACATACAGTATCGTCTCTGTCTGGTGGAAACCAAAACTGTTCCCTTTCAGGATTCAAATAAAAAAATTGCAATATGTTTTTTATTTTAAACGAATGCCCCAATTCATTTCTGCAAAGTTTCAAAGAAATGTGAGTCTGCATGTATGTGTTAGGGGCAGATGAAAAATTATCATAAAACTGCAATAGTTAAAATCTATCTCCTCCTGGGATTTTTGAGTAATCTGCACGAAACTCTTTACACATGAACTTTGGACCTCTGCCGACAAAACGATAGTGGCAGATTTTCCATAAGAATTAAGCTTTTAAGAGCCAATGACTGTTTTTCATATAATTCAAAATGGTGGGAGATCTAAAGGTCAGAGGTCAAAAGTTGTTCAGCATGAGGAGACGCATATGTGTATCCAAGTTTCATGGCTGTAGGTCAAACAGGGCATGAGTTGTACCTGTTCAAAGTTGGCATTTTCAATTGAGTGCTATAGCGCCACCCTTTGAATTATTTCTTGATAGTTTTTCATGTCCATCTACCATATGGCCGAGTTTCGTAAAAAGCGACAGCACGGTTAAGCCAGAACTGCCAAAAACGGCAGAAGAAACAGAAGAATAATGCCAATATCAAAACGGAGCCCAGCTCAGTTCCTGAGCCTGGCCCAATAAAAAGTTACGGTTTTGGACATGCAAGGTTTCCAGCCGACTGGAGCTACCACTCATACTCTCATAACCTTTTTAATAACCTCCACTATGTGATGAATATTCAACTTATAACTGGCCTCTCACAGAAACTGGATGGGAGAAAAAAAAGGGCTGTCACGATTATGACATTTTACTTGACGATGAATTGTCGCTCAAGTAATTGCGAATAACGTTGAACATTGGAACATTATGAATACAAATTTCATTTGTGTTTGTGCCTTTAGGCTTCGTAAACAAAAGCTGCACAGGGCAGTATTGACACATATCTTACATAATTTAATAACTTTACACTTCAAAACGTGCGTGATGCGTTTTGAGCTTGTAGATCTGCTATTTCTGAAAACGTTTGAAATTGTATGAAATTGTATGAATTGTATCAACATGGAAATGATTGTGACGTTTATGACGATAATGCATTTTTTTGGGTTGTCTCAAATAAATGCGATGAGGCCTATTGGCTCTATGCAAAGCAGCCATATTGGAAATAAATTGGGCCCCTTTCTTACTTCCTTAACAGGTCTGAACACTTATACTAATTAAGGCTCTGTTCCATTCTGGTCAAACAGAGTCAGGAAACACTCTGCACTAGTGGGTCTCAATGTGTCCTTGAGGGGGTTCGAAATGGCCCCCTATGGGTCTGTAACTCTGAGTCAGAGTTATGATGGTCCTTGAAATTGAAAAGTAAGGAAGTAGGGAGAAATGGGCCCAATTTATTTCCAATATGGCTGCTGTGCATAGAGCCTACTGTTGTGTACTGAACAGTTTTCATGTATTGAACAGGGGAGGCCAGGTTGGCATATTGAATGTTCTGCCATGGCTGGCTCCATCTTGGGAGAGTCCATGGATATCCACGGAGGAGGCTTCGATCTCCGATTCCCCCATCATGACAACGAGTTGGCTCAGTCCGAGGTGACAGCTTCACTTATACTTACATTTGCAGTGGTGAACAGAGTATACTTACAAAGCATGTTGTTATTGGAATTTAGAACATTTCTCCAAAAAAGGGAAAAAGAAATGTCAGCCATTTTCACTATATTTCAAATAGGGCTAAAGTGGTTAATTCATATTATATTTGTGTACCTTTGGCTCCCAATAAAGAGTCCCTTCCTAGAAATGTAGTGGAGTCAAATGTACAATATTTCTATTTGAATTGTAGTGGAGTGGAAGTCATGAGTTTGCAATTATTCTTGCTTACTGTCCACCACTGCATATGTCGTTTTTTAATATAGCAATTGCTTTTTACAATTTGTTGCAGATTTAATTAAATATGATTATAAATATGATTATTTTTATTTTGTATACACATCTGTCGTTTCCTGCACAGGCTTTCTTTGAGAATGACTGTTGGGTTCGTTACTTCCTACATACTGGACACCTGACAATCGCAGGCTGCAAGATGTCTAAATCTCTTAAGAACTTCATCACCATAAAAGATGCCCTGGCAAAGAACACAGGTGAGGCACCGTCTCACCGAGTAATTAGTATTACTTGAGTATTCGTTTAAAGTGCAAAGTGCATGCCATCATATTTTTATGTCGTTTTTGGGTGTCAATTGATGCGATTACTTTGTTGTATCGCAATGTCATTCAAAAGTAACGAAAATAAGCGATCTACAAGCTCACAATGTGTCACGTTGTGAGCTTGCTGGGGTATTTGGGGTATTTATTTTTGTCAGAGCTTGTGACTAAATAATAATTGGATCCATTGGAACACAGATAATTTTTTCTATTTCCTGTTTTGAACACAAAATAATATGAAATAACTAGAAAAAGTGCTCCTCGGAGCACAGGTCTCCGTCAGGTCAGGTAGGTCAGTGTGGGCCAGCAATGTTCGGAATTCGCCAATCAGGCTGGAATGTGAAAAATCGGACGGATCGAACGGATCTGTCTTGATCACTTGACTAAAGAGATAATATGTACCGATTTGCGTGACGTTTGGACAACATTTGTAGGAGTAATATAAGAAAAAAAAGTTTTGCAAATAGTTGAAAGGGTGGCATTTGTTCCTCAACGTAGTCGAATGTGCGTGCAAAGTTTCACCGCAATCGGACGGTGCGTTCATGATTTGCGGAATTTTGTTCAAAACAAGCCACTAATGCAAACTTTGGATGTCAATCTTAGCCAATCAGGATGGAATATGACAATTCAAACACATCTGTGAGGAAGGGACCTCGGTGCAACAGTAGTTTGAGTAATCACACATGAAATAATAGACTCCGGTCAGAGAATCCTTTTTGGAGACTTTACTGATGAAGCTCAGGGTACAGGGTTTGCAGTTTCGTATATGTGTGTGGTCTCTAATACAGAGAAATATAAAGTAAATAAACAACACAAATTACAGTTCACAATCATGTCAAATACAGGGTCACAGTGACCTCCTTCCAATCGAGCACTAATTAACTATATCTTCACCTGGCACAATCATGTCAAACACAAGGTCACAGTGACCTCCTGCCAATAGAACACTAATTGGCTATAGCTGCAACACCTGGCACAGTTACCTCATTAACCAAACAAATGAAATAAACACCACATTGCATCTTACACAATATATATAGTATAGCCTACAGTTAACGTAGATACATACATCACAAGCATGAGTAAACAGTTACATTATGTATTTAAGCTGCACTCCAACTCACTGACATACAGTATAACAGACTAATTCAACCAAACATCATGACGCAGTGTTAATTGTAAAGGAAACATAAATTTTGGCACATTAGAGAAATAAGCGTAATCTGCAACTCAAACATAGTTCCTCACCTGCGTTATGCACGCACACAAACAAAAACAGAAAAAGGCAGAGCTCTGGTCCTGTGGCATGTTGCTCAGAGCAGCTCTGCTCACTGAATGAAGCTCTGCTAGTCTCTGACTAACCTCGCATCACCAGTCTTTCCACCTCGGAGGAAAGCCTGGTCTCTGTTACTAAAGACCCATATGATCCGGTCTAGGCCACGCCTACTGAAAAAAAAAAAGAAAAAATAATCCTCTTTCCGGATTCTGCCCATCCGGTTTTGCGGTGCCGCTTTGTTTTGGTTCCCCAATCCCTATTTAAATGGAATAGAATTTCCCCGTGGGATAATACAGACACTAAATAGTCTCCGAATAGTGCACGAACATTTACATTTAAAAAATAAGCTAAACTATGCCGCATCAAGGATTTTATTAGGACGGACCTATTTTGAGGTGAAACGTCTTTCCGGTTCTGCCCATCCGGCCACTTTTAATTTTTTTAACTTCCGCTCCCGACCGGATCATATACCCGAAAAGGAATGGTGCCCAGGCTAGTTTCTGACTCAGCCTTGATTGCATTCAGGTGTGTCAATCCTAATTGGATCAGAATTGGCTTCAGGTGCGCAGCAAGAGCTTTTGTACACATCCGTCTTCATCACATGACTATAGAGATCATGCGTACCGATTTACGTGAAATTTGGATAAAATGGGAAAGAGTAGAATACAATTTTTTTTTGGAAGACATTTTTAACCAATCAGGATGGAATATGAAAAATTTGAAAGACCCGTTTCGTTTAATGACTCTAGAGATACTGTGTACCGATGTGTGATTTTTTTTGACAAAATCTGTGGGAGTGCTGTAAATTTTTTTTTGCACAAATCGGCCTCCTGGTGGCGCTATAAAAGGCCCATGAGAAAAGAGACAGAGGTTCTGAATTGGCATCCAGGGACACAGTTTCGCTGCGATCAAGCCAACGGTGCCGGAGATTAGCTGATCATAGACACACGGACGGACGGACGGACAGGGGGCAAAACATACTCTCTCGCCATGCCTTTCGGCCTGGCGGAGACAATGAGTCATGTTTTTGGTGAACTACTCCTTTAATAGGTTAATACGTCCATGGGGTTTATTTATCGCCCCAAAAGCTAACACTGGTCTCTGACGTTTTCATTTGTGTGACGGCGACGATGTAATGAGTTTTAAATGGCGTGTTTTTTCCCTTCAGCTCGCCAACTGCGACTGGCTTTCTTAATGCACGCCTGGAAGGACACTCTGGATTATTCCCCCAACACAATGGAGTCAGCTGTCCAATATGAGAAGTTCATGAGCGTAAGTGAATGTGACGCAAGAGCATTCTCGTTCATTTGTCTGTAGATAAAAATAAGGGCTGTCACGATCGTGATTTAAAACCCTTTAAAAAACGGGAAAACATCAGTGCCATTTTAGATTTTATACACAAAACTATTTTCAGAAAACTCTTAGAGCAGTGGTTCTCAAAAATAGCAGCTATATAAGCTCAGAGCGCGTCACTTTGTGCCGCACTGCGAGCTTGTACATCTGCTATTTTTGAACATTTTAGAAACCTTGAAAGTGTTTGGAAATTTTTGAATCTTCTCTCCTGGGGGTTCCTGGCACAAAGCATTTTCAGATGGTGGGTCCGCGGCTAAATACCTATCAATTTGGGGGTCCTCCTTGGCATGAAAAAGAACTACTGATTTAGAAGGTATTTGTAGAATCGGCCACAGGTCTTAATGGGTTAATCAAAATGAAATACCCTCGCGGCATTGTCCCACAGGTTGGGAATCACTGTGCACCATTCTGACTGTTTGTGTTCGTTGTCCCTTCAGGAATTCTTCCTCAACGTGAAGGATGTGCTGCGTTCCCCCACTGACCTCACAGGTCAGTTTGAGAAGTGGGAAGCAGCAGAGATGGACCTGAACAATTGGTAAGAAAAACTACTATGTCAAAGGTCAGACATCATTCAGTTAAGGGTGCAAGTAGGTGATATTTGTTTGTTCAAATGAACTAGTCCAGGATTTGTGTAGGCAAACTGTATGCAGGCTTTTGGGTTAATATGCACTCGGTATGCATAGTTTAACTTTTGGAGAGGAGCACTGCTGATTTCATCCTGTTGGCTGTGTGTGTGACAACCCGGTCATTTACGACAAGTCCATGAGAAGTAACGGGGACCCCTGTTACTGAACAAACAGTCTATAGCAGGGGTCTTCAACAGGGGGTCCGTGGCCCCTAGGGGGTCCTCAGAGTTACTGCAGGGGGGCCGCCAAATCTTTGTGTGATAGGATTTTTATTTTTTAACCACTTGAACCCTAGCATCCCTATTCTGAGGAGAAATAGCAGATCTACAAGCTCACAACGTTTGTGTTTGTGTTTACAATTGTGAGCTTGTAGATCTGCTATTTTTGCCAAAGCGGTTTGGTGTAGAGGGAAAAAAGGACCAAACCAAGTAAAGAGCCCAAGTTTAGTATTGAGGTTTAATTTGGTTAAATGTCTGAAATTAATTTACACAACACTCTCTCAGCTTGTTTGTTCTAACCCATCACTTACCCTACCCCACTGTAAATACATTGGCATCAGCAACTGAGGAGAGACTTTTTTCCCCCCTCCAGTTTCTGTGAGAGGAAGTGTAGCATCCACGAGGCTCTGTGTGACAACATGGACACCCGCTGTGCCATGGAGGAGATGAGGTCACTGGTCAGCCTGACCAACAGCTACATGGCCAGCAGGAAGAACGCCAGGCTGACGCCCAACCGCCTACTAGTGCAAAGTATCGCCGTCTATCTCACGTCTATGCTGAAGGTGAGCGAATGGAAGCATAGGGAAAGTAGCTTGGGTTTGTGACAGTGTTGATTTTGGCGACTAAAACCGTGACAAAAAAATGCTTGTCGACTACCTTTTTCACAAACTAAAACTAAATAAAAACTAAATAAAAACGAATCTACGATGACTAAAACTATGACTAAATATATTGACAATTTTGTCAACAAATAAAAACTTAGTGAGGGACTAGTGGAGATCCAGTAGAATTAAAAGACAAGTCATTTTATGTTTGGTTGCACTCGGGTGTTGTGCTCTGAAATAGCCGACAAGTTCACAACGCGTCGCAGTGCGGCACGTTGTGAACTTGATCGGCTATTTTCAGCATGCAACCAATTGTAAAATCAGCCATTATCAAGGCACCGCCAAAATATATTTTTGTCGACTAAATCAACTGTAGATTTAGTAGACTATAATCTTCTGATATTTAGTCCACTAAAACAGACTAATAGTAAAACATTTCAGATGACTAAAATATGACTAAAACTAAATGGAATTTGATTAAAAAGATTATGCCTAAACCTAAATAAAATGTTGCTGTCAAAATCAACACTAGTTCGCGAGCCATGTTTTTCCTGTTTCCGTAGCGTGAGGCAGTTTGATGCTCAAGTAACACCCCCTTTGTTGCCGACATTCCAGCGCTATACAGTATGTGCGATCTCACCGCGTGTCAGAAAATACATTTTCTTTCCAAGTATTGTCAAGTTGAGAAACGAGGCAAGCCTATTGCGGAGAGAAATTGTCTTTCTCTGTGAATGATATAGCCAAAGCATAAAAAACGACACCGGTGCTACCAAGTAAAACAGCCCTGGTACGACCATTCCAATCTGATGTGTCCCTCTCACTGTCCCTTGCTGCTAGACATTCGGTGCCATTGAAGGAGCAGAACCCATAGGATTTCCAGTGGGAGGGAAAGGTCAAGGCGTAGACGTAAGTATGGAGAGTATGGAGCTTTCACACACATATTTTGAACCACTCTTTGTGCTGTCCTTGCATTGGACATGGAATTAAAGGTTACGGTTCATTTATTTGTCATTTGCATGCTTACACATGAAATGAATATCGTACTTGGGACCAGCAGTGTACAGTAAGTCTAAAATAAACTAACCTTTAAAAAACAATAATAAGCATATCTAATAAAATAAGCTATTTCTGTCTACTCACTCTGTGTTGGTGGGCTGTGGACAGTTCAGAAACCTGCCTACCAGTGACATCATCGGTAGGCAGGTTTGGTCATTTCAAACACAATTTTTTTTTTTTTAAATATATTGATACAAGAATAATGGCACATTTTCCAGGAAGAGAAAGGCTGTAGTTTCTATTAGCTTGGAATCTCCATTGATGATGTCATTGGTAGGCAGGTTGCTGAAGTGCCCACATAGTCCACCAATGAGAGACCGAGTAAGTAGACAGAATTTGTGCCATCTTATAATGAGCATTGGTGATGACCATATGAAGATAGTTTGAAAATGGGTGAAGTGCTTCTTCTATCAGCCACAGGCAGTGCTTTTTCAATGCAAATGTTGTAAAAGATGACATGATTTTGTTATCAAATAATTTAATGTGAATGTTGTTTATGTGTCTCTAGCTGGAGAGCACTGTGATGCCATATCTGACAGTGTTGTCAGATTTCAGACATAATGTCCGGAAAATTGCCAGAGAGCTGAAGGGTAAGACGTTTATTTTTTAAACCAGTGTTTCTCAAACATTTTAATGTCAAGGACTCTAAATTAAAATTTAATTTCAGACTAGTGTTGTCTATTGTTTAGTTCTTATATCAGGTCTAATTTTAAGATCTGATTGTACAACACACATGTTGTTAGCTTGATGTATCTGATTTATAAATCCAGTGTCTCCATGTGTTATTAAATCAGATTTATAAAAATGTGTTGTAGTGACAGAGTTATTGCAGCTGTGTGATGAGATTCGTGATGACATCTTACCTGAACTGGGAGTGAGACTGGAAGACCATGAAGGTACCTGAATCAATTATTATTAATATTATTAAGGTTTCGAGGCCTATCAGGCTCGAAGCCTAATTGAGATTGTAGGCGTTCTTCCGCCGTTTTTGCAGTTCTGGCCCAACCGCGTGGTCGCTTTTTACGAAACTCGGCAATATGGTAGAGGGCTATGCCAAACGGCGAAGACCCGAAACTCAAAACCATCGGCCAAAGGGTGGCGCTGTAGCAATCAATTGAAAAATGCCAACTTTGAACAGGTACAACTCATGCCCTGTTTGACATACAGCCATGAAACTTCGATACACACATGCGTCTCCTCATACCGAACAACTTTCACTTTTGACCTCTGACCTTCAGATCTCCCACCATTTTGAATTATATGAAAAACAGTAAAAATCTATCTCCTCCTGGGATCTTTGAGCAATCTGCACGAAACGTTTTACACATGAACTTTGGACCTATGCCGACAAAAAAATGGTTTGGACTTTGGATTTTTTCTAAGTGAAAACATTAAGCTTTTATGAGCCAATTAATATTGCAGTTTTATGACAATTATTCCTCTGCCCCTAACACATTCATGCAGACTCACATTTGTTTGAAACTTTGCAATAATGTAGAGGGTCATTCCAAGTATCACTGAAACCAATCTTACTCCAATTGGTCAAAGGGGGGCGCTATAGCAATTTTTTGAAAATGCAAACTTTAAACAGGCAAAAGTCATGCCTCGTTTGGCCGACAGCCTTGAAACTTGCTTACACATGTGCCTTGACTCATGAGGAACACATCTATCACTTTGACCAGTAAGCTCCGCCCTTAGATTTTACGCCATATTGAGCAGTTTGAAAAACATTTAAACCCAGGATTTCTGAGCAATTTGCATGAAACTGTGTCAAATGTGTGAGCTCCTTTTTCACTAGTTCAGGTCTGTTGGTCCAATGGCTTGATCGTTTAATCATCTGCCTTGAGGCCACAGGGTCGCCGGTTCGAATCCCACCTCATGTAGACTTCATTATAATTGCATTGCACACAACATGACTGTATCAATGAATACATGTGCAATTGTTAAAGATAACGTGAAAGGCTTATTTGAAAGTAGTTATTTTCAATGTATGATGTACTTCATTCGCCGTTTTGTTTTGTTAGATTCTCCTTTCTCACTGTTTGAGGCTGTGGATTGAATAGCTCAATCAATAAAGAATAGCCTCATGTTCCAAAGGTCCCCGGTTCAAATCCCACTCATTACAGTTTACATTTAAATTGCATTGTACAAAACATGACCCTGTTAATTCAGACATGAGCATTTTTTTTTTAAATAACATGAAATGCTTTTTTGAGAGTAGTTGTTTTTTATGTATGACATACTTTCTTGTGAAAATAGCCGATCTACAATCTCACATCTTTTCAGATAGCAACGCGTTGTGAGCTTGTAGATCGACTATTTTCACTAGTTTCCATTCCGAGGAGACAAAAAAAAGACTTTACTGGTAAATGTTTTGTGAACCAGTGATCTAGAGTAGTTAGCGAAACAGAGGCTTGGTTCATAACGGACGGAAAAACCTATAGATATCAACAGACACCGTCAGGAAGGCCATATCTCTAGCTCAATGAGAAGAGAGGCAGCCTGCGAGTCCATGGGTCGCTGGTTCGATCCCTGTCCCCAACAATGTGTTGAGGTGATCATCATTTGGAATTCTTAGTTTTACAAATAGTGTTTCTTGAGGTTAGGTCGTTGTTTTACTGAGGTTAAGCCTTAGGTGCGTGAGGGTGGGAGGGTGGGAAAAGAGTCATCTAGTCAGCAACCTTCCCTCTATTCCCATGGATTGGATCCACCCCTCTCACCTGCTCTCACTCATCACCAATTACACCTGTCACAACTCATTAGTGGCCTGGTGGCTTTTTCAAGAGCTCTTCCAACTGAGCTACCCAGACACAAGAAACTTTATAGATTGACATTTGATGAACGTGCAACTTTTACACTACAGATTTCTTTTACATCACTCTCCGATTTAATCAAAAAATCTAAGCTGTGTGATATATACATTTTGAGTTAAGACCATTAAAAGTACCAATACCAGTGCTTACAATGCACAGTACAATTTTTAGGTACTTTTACTTTACTTTCCATTTTTGTTACTTCTACTCTACTACAATTACAGCAGATGACAGCTTTAGTTACTTGTTACTTTGCAGATGTAATTATTAATACAACACCTACAGTAACCACATACAGCCGATCTACAATGTGACACATTATGAGCTTGTATGCATATAATAAGCAACCCATGCTGTATGATAACTTACCACATATGAAATCCAATTCTGTCTATCCAATGGCTCAGTCAGTACTGCGGCCATAGCTGAGTGGTTAGTGAGCCCGCCTAGGGAGCCAGAGGCCCTGGTTGCCCCAGGTACGATTCCAGGCCAGGCCAGCAAATGCGTCGATTAAATGAAATTTGTCCCTGAGCAAAACTCTTAACCCCTAATTGCTCACAGGCCCTCATTGGAAACAAGACCGCAAGGACTTTCATGAACAGACCTGTTAAAGGAATTATCCTTATCCTTTACACTGTCTACCCGCAAGTCTGTAGGTCCCTGGATCAAACCCCAATTTAACCAGTCCAAATATAGTTTACTGAACCAAAATCATGACTTTGTTAATGAATGCATGTTCACTTCTTCTCTCTCTTTCTGCCTCTCTCTCTCTCTCTCTCTCTCTCTCTGCCTCTCTCTATCTCTATCTCTATCTCTATCTCTCTCTCTCTCTCTCTCTCTCTCTCTCTCTCTCTCTCTCTCTCCCCCTCCCTCCCTCTCTTTCTCTCTCTCTCTTCCTCTTCCTGCCTCTGCCTTATCCCTCAAAACCGCTTATTGCTGCTTGCAGCTATATTTTTTATTGTTATTGTTATTTATAATTTTTATTATTATTATTATTGTGTTATTATTACTTAATCACCTGACCCTTTTCACACCTAAAAACGGCTGAAGGTCATAACATTAAAGGACGACTTCACCCATTTTCAACCTATCTTCATATAATTGGTCCTCACTAATGCTCATTATGGTATTTTTTTCTACTCTGTTTGTGTCTCAGAGGAGGGCTGTGGACAGTTCAGAAACCCGCCTACCAGTCACATCATCGATGGGGAATTCAAGCTAATAGAAGCTACAGGCTTTCTATTCCTGGAAAGTTAGCGTGCTATAATAGAAGCCAATGTTCTCACATTACTAGAAGAATAGATACGAAAAATGAGAAATCTCAAAACCGGCCTGCCGATGACTTCACTGGCACATGGTTTTCTAAACTGTCCACAGCCCTCCTCTGAGACACAGACCATGTAGACAAAAATTGTGCCATATTATAATGAACATTAGTGTGGTCCTTTAATAGTAGGTAGGGCTGGACAGTTAATCCAAAATGTATTGATGTATTTAGCACCAATAACCAACTTAATCCAGCTCATGTAGGTTAATTGAATAATCAAGAGGCAGTTTTTTGTCCTTTTTGGGCGGTGAAACCGCCCCTATAAGTGAGATTTGGAAAAATGTACATTTTCCTGCGCTGTGATCTGGGCCCAGGAAATTAGTAGAATTATCCTGCGCTGTGATTGGCCAATCACAGCCTATTCAGGACTGTGATTGGCCAGTGTCACATGACACATGTGCATAGCCCTATATAAGCAACCATAACTTGAAAAAAACCAAAATTTTGGTTTTTTTCAAGTTATGGTTTTGTCCATCATAAAGAGTGTTTCAATAAATGTATTTATCCTTTGTACATGATTGATCGACTCCATTCAGTATTGTGATTAGCTAGCAAGACACCGCCCACTTCACACAGGGTGTGATTTTTCTTGTATATCAATGAATTCGACATGACACAATTCTAGTAGATTATTTTTTATATAATCGATTAAATCGATTGGTCTGATCAACCACCACTTAACCCTGTATTATACTTGTACAATGGTGGTGTACATAAATAGTGAAAATAGCCAATCTATAAGCTCACAACGTGGCGTGTTGCGCATCAATGGAAATGGTTCTTCTCTGTTGTTGCAGGACTTCCTACGGTGGTGAAATTAGTGGACAAGGAGACGCTACTGAGAGAAAGAGATGAAAAGAAAAAGGTACGAGAATGACTCACTGTCACACTCGCAACACAACCCCTGTCCTTAGTTGAAATGTAAAGGTAATTTTATGTAAATGCATACATACTGGGCGTGACTAGATTTGAGACAGCACATATAATTGTAGATTATTGTTATATAGTGAAAGGCAGCTGTGCATTCTGATTGGTCTAAACCCACAACAGCTGTTCCGGGCATAGCAGTCCTACAAATGCACAATGCCTCACGGATGGACGCGGAATAAGTCTGAAAATGATTGCTCAAGCCTATGCTATCTATTTTCAACAACAACCACATTTATGTCCATCCTTCGGTCGCTGCAAGGCTAAGATGCCTTATGATTACATGGTCTAAAACAGGCTATGAATACAAGATCAACAAACTACATTAATAAACCTACCAATAGTAAGTAAAGTAAAGTATTTACACACTGTAGTTGTCACCATTGAGCGTAGAGCCATGTTTTTTTCTGCTTAAAAAAAGAAAATCTTTCTGGCATGAGTGCTGCTGTTTCAGCACCCCACCTACATTGAGTGACAACGTACCGTATTAAATGATTTGACAATCAACCGTGAATGGATATTAGGAGAAGTACCAACACAAGAGCTCACTGCTGCTTGTCTGCTGTAGAAAAGCCACTGAAAAAAAAAAGACTTTGATGTACAGTGGTCGAATAGTGGTTTCATAGTCGAATATTCGACTATTCTGTGAATGCCCTACTGAGGACAGTGGCCGCACCTGTAGTTACCCTGAGTGATGTCCTGTAAGACGTGTCTTGGCTGGATGATGGGTGGTAGGTCAGCTCAAACAAGTTGGTTTCTCAGATTAGGTGGCCTTTTGTAGACTATCCGAGGAGGTGTTGAAAAACAATGTTGAGTGCTGGGTCAGACTCAATAATATGCCAGTGTTTTTTTTATCACAGACCTAAATTCCTTGCCTAAATATTGAATAAGTGTAAGTGACACCGTAACATTACTTAAGGCCAATACATTCTTCCTTACAACGTTGGAAAAAACTTCCAATCTAGTTCGGAGAGTCATGGACATCTCGGGGTGCACGAGTTCTGAGAAAATAATCCTGAGACCGCCTATCAGAAGTTCAGAATGATGTCAACTTGTAGTTATTGAACGTCTTCCTTACTTCCTTCACAGGTCTTACCAATGATACTAATGAAGGCTCTCCTGCAAACTGAGTCAGGGTGCTGATATTGTGCATGTTGGCTCACTGGAAACACTCTGCTACTCCAGTGGGTCTCAAAGTGTGGCACAATTTCTTTCCAATAGGGCTGCTGTGCATGAAGCGTATTGGGCTTTAGTATTAATTCAACTTAATGTGGCTGTCTTCCCTTAACCTACCGAACCACAATGTAACCATGAGATCTAACCTCATTAAAACTTCTGTGTACTGTCAACTTCCTGTTTGACAGATGGAAGAAGAGAAGAAGAGGAAGAAAGAAGAAGCTGCCAGAAAGAAACAGGAGCAAGAGGTCAGGAATACTGTTCTAAAGAATACATGAACTCCAATTGCATGTGGTACCAACCAGAGGTCGCGTTAGTCCGATAATTGCCGGTTTTGACCGATTTTTTATGACAAAGACCGGAAAAAAATAATCTCCCCGGACATCCTGACCGGCTGATTATGACACGGCAGTTCATTAATTATCACCGCAAATCAGGCACATTTCAAATCCTCTGCTTTGCAAGCTCGCTCTCTCTCTCTCTCTCTCTCTCTCTCTCTCTCTCTCTCTCTCTCTCTCTCACGCTCTCGCTCGCTCTTTCTTTCTCTCTCTCTCTTAACAGCGTGCGTGTTTCTGGGAGAGAGAGGTAGAAAGAAAGAGTGTGTCACACGCTGATAAGTTACACCTATTTCCTGTTAATAATAACCAGTGTAAAATGTGCTGCATTGGGCGGTAAATGGGAGACACTTTATTGTGAAGGTACAACAGGAAGATGAGAGTTGATGTTGCTGCTGCGTAGTTGTTGCTTCTGCTGCGTAGAGACTGCGGTCTCGGCAGTCAGACAGAGAGACCGCGGTCTGGTTACAAGTTACATTATATAAAGTTGTGTATTTAACAGTCAGTATCATTACGAGTTAGAATATGTCACAGACACTAGGCTACTACAAGGGCACTGTGAGTAAAGTTGGCAAGTTGCCCTACAGTTTAACAACAGTGCAAGTTGAAGATGAACTATCCAACACTGTAAATACTCTCCACAACAGCTATAGGCTACTGCAACTATGGCATCGAGGTGAAACACGACGTTAATCATAATCGTGGACCTATTTTTAACTCTATGAGGTGGACACGTTAAAACGTTACCACTTTGAACTGAATAGCTCTATGAGGAGACGACAAGATTCTCACAACTCATCAACTTTCCCACGGCTGTCCCAACTAGACGCACGGACGGCATCCACTGCCTAACTATACAGTATAACCTCCTGTGAGTGAGTAGTGGTCTATAATTTATTGCCCTAACAGGTCAGCTGAGCCACGTTATGAAGGATTAATCTGAAATGCCCAATTTTGTGCAGTGCCCTTTGATTAGAAAATGCATTCAAACGCAATTGATTATTGAGAAACCATTACGCACGCAGCATGCGCAAATGGTAATGTAGGTAATTAATGTATTTGCGTAAGATGACCCTGCTATATAAAATGTGTATATTATGATGGTTCATGTTCAAATAGCTCAATCCAAAATATAATGCTGTAGGCCTAAGTGTTAGGCTGTATTTACGCACCTGCTTGTCATTAATGCATCAAAATAATTATGACTGTTATTTTTGTCAGATGTCCGATAAATTTGAACCCTTCCGGACATTGGGACCGGCAGATTAAAATCCTAGCGCGACCCCTGGTACCAACATGGCATGTCATTTGTAAAGGGTTTTTGGAAAAGACAGGCAGTGTTAATGAGCAATTCATCATTTAAGTGAACATAACAAAGGAATGTGAAATCACTGTTATGTTGAATTATTACTAATTATTATGCGTTGAAAATGTCTCTGATTTTGATTGTGATTGCGGTCTTTGATTGTGTGCTGAGCAGAATATTTAATAACACACAGAACTAAACTCCTCAAAAAAAAGTTTGGAAACGTAACTTCAGACGATTATTTCTCCCCTTGGTATTATATTTTATATTGTTATTATTGTTGATTGGTCACCTTTACAACGAGGTATAATTGGTAATGAGCAACACAGCTAAACGTGTGGGTAAAATAATTGCCCAAATCCCTCAATAGGATATATTACACACTTCATATCGTTGCTGTCTGGTGGAAACCTTGTATATCCAAAACCGTCCATTTTTTAAAATTATTAAACATTTTCAAATGGTGAAAATGGCTACAAGCTTGCATCGTGAGACCTTGTAAATCTGCTTCTTTCACTACTTTTGTCTGATTAAGTAGGGCATTAATTTACAGAAAACAAAATACAAAAAAAAACTTAAAAGTTACAAATATGGAGATAGAAGGTTTCTGCCTGACAGCAACAATATTCTAGCCTGGTAAACCCTCCCTCCGGAAATCTCATTTCCATTTGATTCCAGAAGTGAGTCTGGCATGAATGCTTGTATGGGCGTTTCTAGCACATTACCAAAAAAACGAGCCTATCAGCGTCGTCGCTCATCGTTCTGTGATTGACAGCAAAAGTTGGCCAATCAGGTGGCGAGTTCGAGTGAGCCCGAATGGACCCGAGTGCAGCTTGAGTGCAGCCGACCAAACACGAACGGCAGCCATTGTTTCTGTGGGCAGTTTCTACTTTTTATTTTCGGTTTTAAAACGCTCTCAAACGTCTTTTTTGAGGCACGGAATTTACTTATAAGATATCGTTTGGATAGAATTTAGTTGTTTAACTTCATATATGTGGTCAATTAATCATGACAGAGACTATTTAAAAATAAAAATTCAGAGAAGCGGCAGGGGCGGTCAGTGACACGCATGTATCCGAATAAGGCAACCTATTTTGGGCATGGCCATCTCAAAAGTCCCGTTGCGTCACATTACTCTGGAGGTGGTAAAAATGCACTGCAATTGGCTGAAGGGAAACAACGATCATTGGCTGAAGGGGTTGTCAGTCAACGGTATTACTCCCGCCCAACTCCAGCCCACAGCCACTATAGACCATATTCACACGGCGGCCATATTGCCATTAAGTCAATGAAATGCCACCCCAGTTGCCACCCCAGTTGCCACAGCAACGCAATGTTAAATTCCAAAATGGCCGCCGTGTGAATATGGTCTATTGCAGAATGGGCGATCATGCCAGACTCACTCCTGGAATCAAATGGAAATGAGATTTCCGGAGGGAGGGTTTACCAGGCTAACGATATTCAGGGTGTAGTACGTTTTTGGTGCATTTTCACTTACCTAATTGTTATCTTTTTCTTTTAGATGGCTAAACTTGCAAAAATGAAGATCCCTCCCTCTGAAATGTTTCTCAGTGAAACCGACAAATATTCTAAATTTGACGAAATGGTAACCCAGCTTTTTATTGTTTACTTTATTTGGTTTAATTGACAATATTTATTCAGATTGATCCACAATAATGTGTGTTTGTCACAAAATTATATTTATTTTTATTGTGTAATTTTCTGAGCTAATGAAATCATATACCTTTTGTGACAGGCAAAGTCATTGACTTGTAATATGAGCACTTCACCTATTTTCAACCTTATCTTCATATAATTGGTCCTCACTAATGCTCATTATAAGATGGAACTAGGGATGTTCGATGTTGGCTTTTTTACCGATATTCCGATATTGTCCAACTCTTAATTTACGATACCGATATCAACCGATACCGATATATGCGGTCTCTTTGACCTAATTGTCAGGTAACAACATCACATATCTAATCAAATAAAATGGCTACAATATCAATATAAAATCTAATAAATATCTAATGCATCTTATATAATACAGTGATGTTGTTAGGTTTTCAATGAAGTGAGTCCCGGGGCTCACTGGTGGTCATTTGAATGAGTCCCACTAATCTTAGATTAGATGTTGGCCTATTTGACAGTGCAGAAGCATAATTGCCTTGATGCCTAAACATTAACAAGCATCAACAAGCGTCAGCTGGACACAGACACACACACACCTGCCCTCTGCAGTGCTATAATTTGAAAGTTAATTTCTCTCCAAAAGCCCTTGAAAATGATGGAATATGATTAAGGATTACTGTGATTATGGTAAACTCACATTTCATATCACACACACCATACAGTAAGAATTATTAAAAAGTTTACCTATATTTTCCAATATAAAATTTGTATGCTAATATCGTCCAATAATATCGGGAGGCCGATAATACCAAAAATCCCTAGATGGAACCATTTCTGTCTACTCACTCTGTGTGTTTCTCTTAGTTTTCATGCTGAAATAGAAGCCATTTTTCATGCATTAATACAATATGAAATGCCAAACCTGCCTAATGATGATGTCACTGGTAGACAGGTTTCTGAACTGTCCACAGCCCTCCTCTGAGACACAGAGTGAAATGGTGCCATCTTAAATTGAGCATTAGTGAAGATATGAAGACGACGTTGAAAATGGGTGAAGGGTGAAGTTATTTTTTGTTATTGTTTCCAGGGTGTATCGTGGTTATTTATTTGTTGTCATTGTTTCCTCGATTTTATGTAGTTATTTATTTGTTATTGTCATTGTATCCAGGGTTTCCCCACTCATGACGTTGAAGGAAAGGAGATCAGTAAAGGACAGGCCAAGAAACTACGGAAACTCTACGAGACGCAAGAGAAACTACATAACGATTACCTTCACATGAGCCAGAATGGCAGCTGAGTGAGTACACTGCAAAATCCTGCCTGTTCGTTCAACTGTTGAGTGTCAAAGTGGACCCGTTTGGGTGCATTTTAAAACTCTGCTGTTAAATGAACACTCCTGATTTTGCAGTGTATGTACAACTGTTTTTAATCATGTGATTTTTGATCCTGTGCTGCCACCTAGTGGGTTTTAATGGGTATTGTTAGAAACATGTTTGGACACATGGAAAGTTGATTGTAAATTCTAATTCTGTTTATTTCTGTATTTTGCAGGGATCACACACACACACACACACACACACACACACACACACACACACACACACACACACACACACACACAATTCTATCCAGTTGACAATAAACGGTGAATACAAATAAACAGAATTCAGCTGCGTTTTCTCTAACTGGGAAATAAGACTAGTTGATATTAGGACCAGTGTCATCAGTAGAGCTGGTTGGGTCCGATCTCAGAAACCCCAACGATAGGCTCTATGCACAGTGGCATTATTGGGGAAGAAAATTGTGTTACCAATGATACTAATGAAGGCTCTGTTCCATTCTGGTATTCTGGTTCCCACTGGAAACACTACACACCAGTGGGTCTCAAAGTGTTATCCAGGGACCCTCATGGTTCCTTGAGGGGGATCCAAATGGACCCTTACGGGTGAGTTACACACATCCATTTGTACACTCTTAAGGCCAGTCCACACCAAAGCAAATCCTTGCAACATGCAACTACTCGCAGCCATTATCCCCAATTGCAGTTGCAAGGAGTTGCATTGGTGTGACATGGCCTTTAGAGTTATGGGGGTCCTTGAAATTCATCATCATCAGTGTCACCTTTATTTACACATGGGAGTACAGTGGATTCCCAATGTAGCCGAGGTTACAAAATAGGCACAATCCAAATCCATTACATTACATTTTACAATCAGAATAAATTACAAAGAAGAACTTAAACAGAGCAAACATAGTCAATCAAAACAAAATAACTAAATTAAAACAGGTGCAATCACGATTAAAAGTGTTAAAGGACGACTTAGTTTTTTTACAACAAGGGTTATTTTATCAGTTCGTAATGATAATGATTAAAATATGAGTGTTAAAAAAAATCATGTAATGCTTTCTATCGTTTTTTAATGATTTCGTGATTTTTAACTGGGGGGCGGGGGCATTCGGTCCATTGGTAGATAGTCATGAACTCAGCCTCCGATTTCCATGAAACTTTGTACGCACATCCCCACTAGACCAAGGAAGTAATGCCACCCTACATTTTTTAAATCAGCCTCATGGTGACAAGATTTTTTTTTGACACTCATATTTTAATTATTAGCATTACAAACTAATAAAATAACCTTTGTTGTAAAAAAGCAAAGTTGTCCTTTAATGACCATTGCTCTGAACTGACCAAATGATGGCAAGGAGCTCAGTTTTAAAGACTTTTGGAGTGCATTCCAAGTCGTTGGGCCACTGACAGAGAAAGCTGCCTTGCCCAATAACTGAGCATTAGGAACCTTGAGCATTACAAAAGATCACTGATCTGATAGGTGCTATTGTTCTCTTCCAGCATGGAACACATAAGTAGGGAGCATTCCGGTACCAGTGTTTATCCCACCTCTCACCTTGCAGTGATTCTATAGACCAATTATTTGTTTACCAACATTGAGACTGGACGCACAGGTGATTGTTTCACGCAATGAATTCTCAACCTGTTGTTTAGGGGTGCCCCTCTTGTGTGTTGGCTAGTGAGGCGCGTCCTAGCGAGACCTGACAGAATGGGTTTCATTGCACGCATACTGGTTCTTATCAGTGTGACGTCGTCTGTTAAGGGGTCATATGTTACAGGTAAATTGGAAAAGGTGCGCTTGTTTTCACCCTCCTCAGGCAATTCTGTAGAACCAATGCTAGAGGGCAATGAATGCACACTGAATCCACACTGAATGTACCATTTCCCGTTAGACAGCAGACCCTCCTGTTCTGGTACATATTTTTTTTCCCCCTCTTTTTTTTTTTTTTGTTGTACATAGTGTTATATTTTTTTTTTGGCAGTTTATTTTGTAATGATATTTGAACTGTGGTGCCACTATATATGCCTATGAATTAAATACCAAGGCCCTCATTGGAAACAAGTCCGCAAGGACTTTTATGAACGGACCTGTTAGACAAAGTATTTTAAATGTAACTGTGCTGTTTTACATTTTTTGCCTAATAAAATATTCAATCAATCAAATCAATCAATGCACATGCGTGTGTGCGTGTGCATGTGTGCGCATGCACACGCATGTGTGCGCACGTGTGTGCATGCGCACACATGCACACGCACACATGTGTGTCGTCGTGGACACTGGATAGTAACCATAGACTGTATGATAGTAACCCATAAAAATATCTATTCTCCCCCTATCGGGTTACAACTCGGACGGCGCTGATTCGACTCAGCAGACCTTCGGCCGGTCGGCACGGGCACTCTCGCCTGGAGACGCGAGGGCGCGCCTCCTCGGCCTCAAGCTCTGCTGAGTCGGCGCGCCTCCGTCATGGACAATAACTATTATCACGTACGGTCCGCGTCGCATCAAAGCCACGCCTCGCTCCTCCTCCTCCTCCTTCTCCTCGCTCCGCCTCGTATCAAAGCCCCGCTTCACGCCTCCTCCTCCTCGCGCCGCCTCGTATCAAAGCCCTGCATCGCGCCTCCTCCTCGCGAGCCTCACGTAAAAAACCCTGTCTCGAAAAGCCCCGCCCCACGCCTAAAAACAAGCGCTCCCCTTCCAATTTACCTGGAATGCCAATTTACCTGTGACATATACATGTCACCATAGTCCAAACCAGGACTGAGAGGAAAGTGGCCTCAATAAAATTAAAAAGAATTGAAACGTTTTGAGAACCACTGTTCCGCTCTGTAGAATGGAACAGTCTACAGAGCCTTCATTAGTATCATTGGTAACGCCTGTGAAGGAAGTAAGGAAGGGGGCCTGATTCATTTCCAATATGGCTGCTGTGCATACAGCCTATTCCAGTTGAAGTTTAACCTCCCTCAGTGCACATTTGAAATCAGACTACAATGTGTAATGAAATGGGTGTTGTTTTCCAGAACATATGCCAACCTTTCCTCAAAGCTGTTCTGAGGAACCTGACTGAGACCTTGTACTGAAGACATGTTCAATGTGCTATTGGTTTATAGTCTATATACGTTTTATAACCTTGCCAAAAATAAATGGTTGGCTCTGTACGATCCTAACATGATATTCTGCTGTTCACAAGCAAGAAAAGCTCAGAAATTAGATTTTAAATCACTTTTTTTTAACCCTAGCATGCCTATTCTGGGGAGGTGGGGGGACATTCACCCAAAAATGGCAGAGATTGTAGATTTGTTATTTTTGGCTAAGTGAGGTGGTATGGACAGAAAAAAAACGCCCGTAGATTTGCTATTTTTGGCAAAGTGATGTGGTATAGACAGAAAAAAAGCGGCCCGACTATAACAGTTGTAAGTCAAGTCGGTTTGACTAAGACGAGGGAGGCCTATAGAGTTTTATTGCATAATGATTCAACCCCAAATAGTATGCAAGTACTGTATATAGAAGTTTCCTTTACACTAGTTCCATTGAGTACAAATTGTCACCATTGCAAAGATTCCAAACATTGTACTGAAAGCTGTGGTAAATTATCAATTGTATTATCTACAAACAAAAGAAACATCTAAATAAAGGCACCAGTTAACTGTAGCTCATTGTTATTTGATCATGCATAATTATTTCAATGTCATGCACTGAAACATCAACTGAATGTTGTGCATCACTTGCAGTCAGTAATCTGTACAATATACCAATTTAAAGGGCTAGAACACTTTTGTAGATGTTTGGGTTGTGTAGTTACTGTACCTTGCCACGATGTAACTCTGAAGGTGGACAAGAAATAAAACATAATTACTGCATTGATTAGAAATTGATCATTCAAAATATACTCCTCATTAACTCACGTTGTACGGTTAAACGGCTCTCAAAGTCCAGTACTGTTTGTTTTTTCAACACTTTCGTTGATTTTGCTATTTTTATTTGGAAGAAAATCTGGACTGGATCTGCGGATCTGGATCTTCAAATGGTAAAATCAAGAGAAAGTTGATTTTTATTTTAAAAAGAAACAGTACTGGGTTTGGTGATGTTCCATTATTGTCTGAATCAGTTTTGTTTAGGGGCTAAAAGAGAGACTTGAGTGCATTCAAAATATGCTCCTCATTGACTTAACATTTTATGGTTATACAATGTAAGTCAATGAGGAGCATATTTTAAATGATCAATCAATGCAGCCATTATTTTTTATTTCTTGTCCACCTTTTAGAGTTGCATCATGCCAAGTTAAACCCCAAACCTCTAAAAAGTGTTGTTGCCCTTTAAGCCCCAAGGCTAGTTTGACATAGCCTGGAATCCAGACTGAATCTCTGCTTTTTTTTCTCTCTCGATGAAGCAAAGTAAACAAAAGAAAGAAAACAAGTCAGCTGAACGGAGCAAATCACTCAGGCTAAATTTGACAGATTACACATTTCTTTTGCATCATAGTATAAATATATAAAATCCTGCAGTTAAGACTCTTTAACCGGAGCTGGTCAACAAATTGTTGAGGGAATTCAATTCCTAGATGATGTTTACCTGGTAAATACTAGCCTGTATTTCTGGACTGCATTTTTTGGATATTCTTAACATTTGCAAAACAAATTTTTATCAAATCCTCATTTAAAACAAAGTGAAGTCAGTTGTAAGATGTACTGTATGTATAACTCATTTCACATAACTAATGGGTTCCAACTGCACAATAAGTATCGGGAATTGTGACGTCATCCCGATAAAACCAATAACATTAATAATAGCTCTGATAATGTGTACAATTGTTTTTGTCAGCTGTGATCTGAATGGACTCGGTTAGACACTGTTGTACTGCAGAAATATATCACTCTCGGTTAGAACTGCACAAATGTGCATATTGCCAGTCAGCTGTGTAGCATTAGCAGGTTAATGATGTGCATTTGACCCTGATTTAACCACATAGGCAGGGCTGGGTAACGCCTGCAACCTCTCGATAGATACATATCACGATACAGAGGCCACTATGGGCTACGATACATATCGTGATATATGGTGATTCCAAATAATGACCAAAAAGAATATATATTATTTTAATTATAATAATAATAATTATTATTATTGTTGTAATTGCGTGAATAACTTTATGTTCACTTTGTTAATGGCATATTTCTGTAGAAGCAGAATCAATAATTAATTTAGGCAAACTTATTCAGAAGAGAGGGAGTGAGGACATACGTTTGTGGCTACTAGCTGCACTGATCCATTCTGGCCAGTGTTGCCAAATCTGTTTATTATAAGCGACTTTGATATTGTAAAGTATATTGTAAAAATTGGGGGTCATTGCTCTTTGCATGAACATGTTTGAGAACCACTGATCTAAAACATTAGCCTAAATATCAAGTAATTCCCTGTTGGAGGGTAGACCAGCGATGTCAAACTGGTTTGATGTCGTCAAATCTGGCCCGCAAGGTGATTTGAGAAAACGCCATTTAATACTACCTCTAATGGAAAAAAAACGAGAGAGGAAAAAAAAAGGCAGAAAAAAACGGCAGCGCCCAGCAGCTTCTTAGGCTGCCTGGGTCTGAATACTGGACAAACTTGTTCCGTGAGAACAATGACCCCCCCCCTCACACAGCACCGTCTCAACTGAAGAAGTGAGAAAGAAATACCCTGCAAACTTTGTAACCATTGCTGCTGTTCTCATCTTGAGTAGAATCCACTTGTCAGAGGGTGTAACATTAGTAGGATAACCACAGCGATAGTTAAGAGACTGCAGGGCAAAATAATTAACACCAGCTGTGAACGCTTGACTTTGTGTGTGTGTGGGGGTGGGTGCGCGTGTGCGTGTGCGTGTGCGTGTGTCTTTCTGAAAGGAAACTGAAAGTAACTTCTCCAAAAGGAAGGAATGGCAGGCCTAATATTATTAATGCATTTTGGCTGTGTGCAATAATGCAACTGCAGACATTATATTGCCTTTTGTTAGGCTATTCAATATTAGTTTTTTTCTTGAAATCATATTTATTTAATTTGCAATAATTCAACTGTATGGCATGCTAATGTTTTGAGACATATTGTATTATATTACTACACAGTAGTAAATAAATAATTCTACACAATAAATAAATATGTTTTAAATAACTGATCTAAATATGGATTATACTTTAAGTTTTGCCATAATCATGTAGCTCTACAACAGAGGCATAGCCATGACAGCAATGGTACAAAATAATATTTAAAAACAATTATATATATTGTTTAAATAATAATTTTCAGCCATTCGGCCAAGTGTTTCCTATATTCGGTATTCGGTTTCGGCCAAGAATTTGATATACTGTAGTTATAGCAGTGACTGAGATGTAGTGGAGTAGAAGTAAAAGTACTAGAAATTGAAAATACTCTAGTAAAGTAATAATACCTCAAATCTTTACTGAAGTAACAGTACTTGAGTAAATATAATTAGTTACTTTACACCACTGTTGTTCTATAAATCTAATTATTTTGCTGGGAAAATTCTGGCACTGTAGTGAAAACGTGGCTTAAAACATGGTAATCATTACCTAACCAACCACACACATTACCAGGTATTGTTTAATTTCAAATTGAATTATTCTACTTAAAATGGTTTATTGGGGCTCCTTACAAAATGCATTGTTTGTTTTTAATGTCAATAATTAAAGTAGCTATTCTTCTTAATACATAAAAAAAAGTGATCTACGTAGTTAGTGGCAGTGTCTGAAACAACAGATGCTGACTGAATGCGTGTGAGCGCGCATGCGCGTCCGCAACTGGTTTCGGCCCACATCAAGTCACCATTTGACCAATTCGGTCAAATAAAATATAATACAAATAATACAAAAAGATGGTTATATGATTAAATGTATTCTATCCCATCCATATGAGCTCATTCTTACACAGACAAGTAACTTTAGTGCCCAGACAAGTGAATGGGAAATGTGCTAAAAAGTTAATGTCAAGCCCTGTGGTTTTGTTTTAATAGTGATGATGTATTTTATATATATAATTGTATTTATTATCGGTTATCGAAAGCAGGAACTTATCGGTATCTGTTTCAAAACACCAATATCGTGTTCCAACCATAATAGTCTTAATGGTTTCAACCCCATCTTTGGTAAAGTGGATAATGTAGATCATAGCCTTGGCAAGGCTTTTCCCTGATCCTACTGACAACACATCTTTAGACTTTGCTCTGCCTGCCCTCTTGTGAAATGTAGTAATTATGAAACCACATGGATGGGTGCTATTACTGATTGGCATTATATTATCATTCAGTCCTCCATTAGAATTGCATATTTTTTTATTGTGTGAGGTAATGTCTTGATGGTTTTGTAAAGTTAATTATTTTCAACCAGTAGGTTGTGAGCTTTGTAGATCGTCTTTTTTCCAGCTCAGAGACTTGGTGTAGAGGGGAAAAGGAGCGGACCAAGTACAGAGCCAAAGGTCAAGTTTACTAAGTATTGAGGGTTTACGTGGTTAAATGTCTGAGAAACACAATCAACACAAATCCAACATATTAGTAGAAAAGATAATGTGTAAACAAACAGACAAAAAACACTGTTGTGCTGTCAAACAAGTGTATATGAAGCTATTTATGAAAAAGTGTAATCTTCAACATAATGTTCTATAATATGTAGTGGGGGTCGCTCCTTCATCTCATCTCTCTCTACTGTCAGAGCCGTTGTCATTCTGCTGTTAGCTTTCACACAGACAACTTATTTCCTACGAGGTTCCAGAGATCACAGAGAATCTGGGCGTTCAGGCCAGTGGTTCTCAAACTTTTTTTTATTTCAAGGACCCCCAGTTTGATTTGCATCAGGCCACGGACCCCCGGTTGATTCCATTTTCTATCCCTGGGACCCAAAATCTACACAGTTGAATCCTAACTGAGAGTATACAAATGTAACCATGGTCCATTTGGTTCCATTTGTACACTCTGAGTTTCAGACCCATAACTCGGTCGTTGAGGAGTTATGAGAAAAACTGATTTAGGGATCATGTTCATCAAGGTGACTTCAAAGTGCTTCTCAAACTTTTGCATGTCAAGGACCCCCCACATGTATTTGTATTGTAAAATAACCATATTTATTTTAATTGTGGACCCCCACCCTGACAAGCACTTGGAATAGTAGGAGTTGAGGCATTACATTTAGTTAGACTCGATTCCACAGATATTGCGAAAATAGCCAATCTACACAACGCAAGGCGTCTTTCTTATATTGTTTGACAATTTGGACAATGTTTGACCAGTTTCTTATTACTGTTGAAGCAGTTTTGCTTTATTTTATTTTATTAAAAGGTCTTAAAAGTCCTTAAATTACCACTTCACCGTCTCCCCTGACCCCCCCCCCCCCCATCATGTGGGGACCCTCAGGTTTGAAACCACTGCTTTAATGATTGTGTCTGTCGAGCAGTGTTAATTTTGTCAACAATGACGGAAAATGTCCGTTCTTTTTTCACTTGACGAAAAGTAAATAAAAACTAAGCTATGATGGTTAAAACTATGACTAAATATATTGACAATTTAGTCAACAAATAAAAACTAGACTAAAATGTTAGGGAGGGACTAGTGGAGAAGAGATCCAGTAGAACTACGTTTTTTTTTATGCTTGGTTGAGTGCGGGGGTCGCAAATAGCACACAATTGGCTATTTTTGGCACGCAGCTAATTATAAATACGACTTCATCATGGCTCGCTAATATACATTTTAGTCGACTAAATCAACTCTAGATTTATCATCTTATGATATTTAGTCAACGAAAACTAGACTAAAACTAAAACCTTTCAAATGACTAAAATGTGACTAAAATTACATGGAATTGTATTCAAAAGACCATGACTACAACTAATCAAAATTTGCTGTCAAAATTAACACTGCTATCAAGCCTAGTGGGTATTTTGCACTTGATGTAGCCTTTGAAGAGCAACTTGTGGACATATTAAACTGCATTTAATAATTATCATGTAGATACTTTGGATCTTTTTTTAATCAATACATGTCATTTTCATAGGAATATCCGTTGAGCTGGTCAAATGTTGTTTTTAAATGAATACAATTGTGCTGAATTTGTCATTTTATGGTGTTTAAACATGGATAATTCATATTCATAAGTCATATGACACGTTTCAGATTTGGGCCATTTTTAGAGTTATTAATCCAGGAGTACAATAGTAAGACTACAATATTTAAATATGTATGTGTCAATGTTAATATTGTGTGTACTGTTATTTATGACATGTCAATAAATGAAATACCTTTTATTATTTCTCTCTCACTCACTTACACACACACACACACACACACACACACACACACACACACACACACACACACACACACACACACTAATATCACACTAATATCACTGAAATAGAACACTAGTTACAGACATTTTTGAAAGATATGACATACATAGTTTCAGTTCATACAACGTATTCCATTATGTAACTTTATTCTTAAAAAAGGGGGGGAAATGTATAGATCGTATTTGTGAAATTTCAAAAACTCTTGTGTGTACGTTAACGCAATATAGTGTGGAATCTGAAACCACTGACTTCACTATGTTTTGGTAAAGGTTCTACTGCACTTTTGCATTTGCCAACAACGCCATATTGTAGTTAGTTTGATGTTCCAGAGGTGTGTATGAATGGTTGTAGAATGGATTGAGTCTTCACTCCAGTCAGTGAGGTTACTTGCATCCGATTTATTTCAAACCAACAGAGTACAAATGGACCCTGAGGTCCCTCCAACAGCCTCACGGCCTTGGAGTAGCACACACACTAAGTTTACATTTTAGTCAATCTTTATAGCAGTGGCCACATTTAGAAAAAGAGGAGGTACTTGTGTGGGTGGGTCAGCCTTGAAAGGTGAGACCCCACCTAGACAAACAATAGATCACACTTTGAGTCCCTGATTCGATTTGCAACTGTATGAGCCAGGAAGGGGGGGATGGAGACAAAGGCCTAGACCTTCTGTCTCCCCAATTGGGAATGCTAATTGTACCCCTCACCCGGGCTAGGGCCAACAGTCACCTCTCTGTCTGAATCAACTCTCCTGTCTGTACTTGTGAACTTATGAAATATACTTCAATAGCCTATAGTTTAAGATAACATTAATTATTGTCTCCGCCAGGCCGAAAGGCATGGCGAGAGAGTATGTTTTACCCCCTGTCCGTCCGTGTGTGTGTGTGTCCTGTCCGTCCGTTAGCAGCTAATCTCCGGCACCGTTGGCTTTTTTTTTCTTCACAT
Source organism: Gymnoscopelus braueri (assembly GCF_963280865.1). Lineage (NCBI taxonomy): Eukaryota > Metazoa > Chordata > Actinopteri > Myctophiformes > Myctophidae > Gymnoscopelus > Gymnoscopelus braueri. The sequence goes on along the minus strand of NC_137603.1, from coordinate 65,871,405 downwards.
GGGCCTGTTATAGCGCCACCAGGAGGCCGATTTGTGCAAAACCCTTTTTTTCTTCCCATCCTGATTGGCTAAGGTTGGCTTCCAAAGTTTGCAGGATTGGTCCGTTTTGAACAAAAGGCCTCAAATTATGCACACAGCTGCAATTTCTGTGAAATTTCACACGCACATTCCCACTAGGCCGAGGAAGAAATGCCACCCTTTTTCACAACGGCCTGTTATAGCGCCACCAGCAGGTCTAATTTAGCAAAACAAATTTTTGGAACAAAATGCCCCAACTCATGAATGCAGTGTCCGAGGAGCACTTTTTCTAGTTTGTATTTCATTTTTGATGTTTAAACCTACTGTGTTTGTATAATATTGTTAAATAAAGTGGAAACGTCTACTAGACGTTTCAGCTTAGACTGATGCCACCCGCTGCCAGTGTTGCCATTAGGGGTGGGACGATATATCGATATCGCGATATATCGCGATACTTTCTCCCGCGATAACTAATCGATATACTGCCGAAAAATATCGATATTATTATTATTATTATTATTATTATTATTATTTTTATTTTTTTAAGTTTGTGATACGTTGTTTTTCCTACTCTGTATTTGTGTAATGATGATTTTGAACTGTTTGGTGCTATTTTATGTGTTTATGAATTGAATACAAGGACTATCGTGATATATCGTTGGTGAAATTTCATGCAATATATCGTGATATCGCAATATATCGATATTTTCAGATATCGTGATATATCGTTGGTGAAATTTCTTGCAATATATATTGAATATCGTGATATCGCAATATATCGAATATCGTCGAATATCGTGATATATATTGTTATCGTGGGCCTAATATCGTGATATATATCGTATCGTGAGGTACCCATATCGTCCCACCCCTAGTTGCAATGTCCGCCTATTACATTACATTACATTACATTACAGTCATTTAGCAGACGCTTTTATCCAAAGCGACTTACAATAAGTGTATTCAACATAGGTAGGGAACGAAAACTACTAATCACCAGAAGTCTTTAGTGCATTTTCTGCAAAAACAAGCAACCAAGAGTATACCGAGCGCTAAGGTAAAAGTGCAATATATCAGCTACCTATTTCCTTAAACAGATGAGACAAAATAGCTAAGTCAAATGAGCATGAGCTAAAACAATTCAGTGTATCGACTAAACAAGATCCAATAAACAATACAACAATAGAAAACAAGCGTTCGTACAACTAGTTAACAACAAGTAGGTCAGGCAGAGAGGAAGGGTAGTGTTTCCTGAAGAGGTGGGTTTTCAACCTGCGGCGAAATATGGGCAGTGACTCTGCTGTCCTAACATCAGTGGGAAGTTCATTCCACCACTGTGGGGCCAGAACAGAAAAGAGTCGTGACCGTGTGGATCGGCCAGAAGGACCCTTGAGTGACGAGGCAATCAGTCGCCCCGAGGTGGCAGACCGAAGTGGTCGGGCAGGGGTGTAGGCATCGACCATAGCCCGAAGGTAGGAAGGAGCTGTTCCTTTCACTGCCCTATAGGCTAGCACCAGGGTTTTGAACTGGATGCGAGCCGCTACGGGGAGCCAGTGTAGAGAACGGAGAAGGATGGTTGTGTGGGAGCCTATTGTAAGCGTTTTTCTGTATTAGTACAGCAGGTTAACTCCTGTTTTTGAGCAAATCGTGCACTTTTTGTAAGAAGCGTGACATTTTCAGCATAATTAGTAAATAATATAACATTAATTTTCAGAAGGGGAGGGAAGTCAGATTTGACCTCTGAGGACCGTGAGAGGTCAAATCCAAAATGGCCGCTAGTCCAACTTAAGTTTGGAACCAAACACAGTAGAAAAATGTTTAAAGTATAATTTCCAACTAAATAGGGGATGCCTTTTCATTTGGTGACACTTTCGAGATCACCAGATTTCAAGGAAATGCTTTAAGTCGAGGTCAAGGTAAAAAATGTGCCCAAAAAAATAGTGCAATGATTTCCTCAGAATCAACAAATGGCAGTGTAACAAACATGGGTGTCTTATATAGGCGACACATCTGAAGGGGTTTAGACAATTAATTAACATTCCTCTATCAGAGGGCAAGGAACTTTATGCAACCAATGGAAGTGGAGTCGTCTGTTCTCCTGATTCTCCTGCTGATTCAAACTTGGCCTGCCTTGCCCCATGTTCACAAGAGGAGGCTGACACTTGTCTGCTTCTGCATGTGGCAGATACTGTGCTAAAGGGGTGTAAGAAGGTGACCATACGTACTGTTCATACTGATGTGGTTTTTGGTCTTTGGCTTCATTCCGATGAGCTGTGGGTTGCCTTTGGTGTTTGATCAAGCTTTCGGTACATAGCTGTTGTAGCATGAAATGGTTGCCACAATGACTCCAACACAGTGTCTGACTCTTCCAGTCTTTCACGCTTTCACCGGGTGTGACACTGTATCTGCATTCGCTAGCAGAGGAAAGGAGACTGCCTAGGAAACTTGGAGGTCATTCCCAGAGGTGAATGAGGCTTTCAGTGAACTCCTACACACGCCAAGTTAGGTCAGTGAAGGATCAATATGACCGAACCAGTGAGTGCACGGAAGTGAATGATGCCAGGAAACAGCTCTTCACACAGAAGTCAAGAACACTAGAGAGCATTCCTCCAACCCAGGCAGCACTCAAGCAACACATCAAGCGCACTTGCTACCAGGCAAACTGTTGGAACCAGGCATTGGTACTGGAACCAGAGATGCCAGAGCCAACTGAATGGGGCTGGACAAAAGAAACAACTGGGTGGCAACCATTTTGGACCACTCTCTCTGAAGCATCCAAATCGTGCCATGAATTAATCCGCTGTCGCTGCACCAAAGGGTGTACTGGACGATGCAAGTGTGCCAAAGCTGCACTCAAATGTACTGCACTGTGCCTCTGTTCTGGAGACTGTTCCGTTGTTTTTTGTCTTGCTTTTCTCTTTCTGTACGCAAGATGTGACAATAAAGAAGCCTTGAACCTTGATTATTGTCATTTACTATTATACTAATATATACTACTACTATATAGACTACCACCATGGGTTTATTCTGTTTATTTGTTTTGTATTATTCACATTGTCACAAAATGGAAGAACAGTTTCACTATATTGCAGTATAACCCAGTGTCCAAGCTAAAATATACTTATTACTATGTAATTTGACCTTGACCTTGATTTGATGTATGTCCTTGGGTTCTGGCAATCTCCAAAGTATCATCAAATGAATGGGCAACCCCAACTTAGTTGGAAAGAACGCCTTAATTTTTTTTTTTTAAGTATTTAGACATTCAGACCCTGTAAACGGGCGGCCATCTTGGATATATTATATACTAATTATGCTGAAAGTTTCAGCAAAAAGTGCACGATGGTATTGCTATTCCGCTCTACTATATAGTTGCTTGTAAATCTTGGTGGTTGCGGGTTTTTGGTCTCGTTTCTAAAGTGTAGTTGCTTATTTGGGCTTACTTCCTAATGTTTTAATAATTTTTTAAGTAATAATTAAGGACCCCCAAATTAATATGTATTTGTCCATAGCGCAGACCCCATCTGCAAATATGTTGTGCCCCATACAAGATTTGTGTTGTAAATCTTTTCACAGACGGGTACTCTGACGAAGCCCCCAACACTATGACTCCGACACATCAGTCGGATCGGAGGTGCGACAGGTGTGAGGGGCACATAGCGGCCTGAACCTGAATTCCTGCCCTGTTATTTCCTTTGTGCCCTCAAAACATTTACAACACTGTAAAAGATAGGTTCTCTGTTACCGATTGTTGCACTGATAACGTGAGGGATGGAAGTATTGATTATTTTCACAGGATATTTGTGTTTTATAGAATAGTTTGCACAGTTGTATTTTGCACAATTAATTAATACAGTCATGATTTTAAGTATTTATTGAAGGCATTTTAACTCTTGCTGTATCCGGGAGGAAAATATTCCCAGAAACCTGGCCAGTGGCAATCCATGTCGTTAGATACAGTTCAGTCGCTTTTACTTTGGAAAATGTTCCTTATAGATTAACTTAACGTTAATGAAATTTCACCCACTTCTTTACACCTGCAAACCTGTGATGTGACAAAGACGTGGATTCTGATTCTTGTATTGCTATTTTGAAGGAGTTGATCAAACGGATGGTGGTTAGTTTTCTGAAAGAACTTTTAGTTACTGAGTTGATTAGATTTCCCTATCTTATATCTCACAGTCCAGGACATTAATAGCGCCACCACTTGTCGGCACTGTATTACCAGTGTTTTATCATCTTTGATTGTCATTAATGCATCACATTGTTCTTTAGAGTCTAAAGAACAACGTGATGGAGACATCAAATTTCTCTTTTGGGTCTCAAGCTAAAACGTCTGGGAACGACTGCTTTAGACAGGTTATTACTCACTTTACATTGTCTACTTGTATCCAGTATATTTAAAACATCTCTTTCAACCAGTTGTTTTCAGTCTGTTTATTAATAAAATAGGTTTCTGGTGTGTGAAGATGACATGTATGTAATGGTGTAGGGTTGAATCCTGGTCAAGTTCATCGGCAGAAGGAAGTTGATGGATGGTTCTTAGCTAAAACGGACCCTGCGCATGGAGCCCACTGTGCTGCTCTGACCGCCCCAGTCAGAGGAGTTGTTGTAATCCCGTTTCTCCAGGACATAGTGAGGACCTCTGTAGTTGGGCTCCTGGTAGATCACCCATCTACAAGCACATCACAAAACACAAACAAATAGCCTTCAGATTCAGAACACTTAAACGGCTTACTGTAGCCAGTGGTGGAAAGTACATTTACTTAAGTACTGTACTTAAGTACAAGTTTGAGGTATTTGTACTTTACTTGAGTATTTCCAATTTCCAATACTTTTACTTCTACTCCACTGCATCTCAGAGGCAAATATTGTATTTTTACTCCACTACAATTGTTTGAAAACTTTAGTTGCTTGTTACTTTTCAGATGTAAATTATGATATTCTGAAACATACATTAACCACTTTAGCCCTATTTTATACATAGGCTATTTGAAAATAGCCGATCTACAAGCTCACAAGTGCGACTCGTTGTGAGCTTGCAGATATGCTATTTTCAGTTCTGCTATTTTCAGTACTTTTACATTTGGTACTTTAAGTATATGTTGATGCCAATACCTTTGTAGGCTACTTTTACTCAAGTAACTTTTTGAATTCCGGACTTTTACTTGTAACAGAGTACTTCTACATTGCAGTATTGATACTTTTACTTAAGTAAAAAATGTGAGTACTTTTTCCACCACTGACTGTAGCCCACCTGTGCCATACATGATAAAATGAGCAGTTTGAACCCTTAAAATGTCAGTCTTGACTTGGATCTCCTTTCAGTAGTATGGTAGCTTATAGTTTCTTTCAATAGAATGGTAGCATATAGTATATTTCAGTATTATGGTAGATTATAGTTTTGGTGATCTGGGAAATATGTATTTGGTGGATACACAGACACACCGATTTTCAGCATTTAGCTAATTAGTGTGGTTGCCCTAACAGGGCAACCAGTTAGGGCAACCAGACTATAGTACTCTACCAGTACCTACTTTATTAGTGTGGTTGCCCTAACAGGGCAACCAGACTATAGTACTCTTCCCACTTTATTAATCTTTCTAGATAAACAATACTTTGGCACGCTACTCCTCCCACAGTTTTTTTTCCCCAATTTAGTGCCATATGTCAAAATGACCGGCTTCAGCGGGAATCGTGTGCTATCATTTTGCTAAGAGATTGGTTACATAGTTTTATTGATATTGATTTATTAGTGCATTAAATTTCCCCATCCACTTTAATGGAAAAGTGAAAAAACTCAAATTCAAGTATTTTTTTCTCAGAAACCGTAAGAGCTAGAGTTACCAGATTTGGAGAGGAGGTTTATAATTTAGTCCAAAATTATTGAAAAAATGATTACACCAGTCAACCTCATGGTGGCGCTATAACAGCCCCCTTTACGTTTTGGCCTATAACTCTTGAACCGTATGTCGTAAAATCAAAATTTATTTTCCCCTGGATTCCTTGGGTCACGACGCATTTCCCCATATAGGCTACGCCCATTTGCGTCAGGATCGATTTTCTGCCATTTTGAATTTTCTTCAAAACACACTTTTTGCACCTTTTCCTACAGATTTTGTCCAAATCTCACAATAATCGGTACACGTGATCTATGGACCCATGGGATAAACATGTCCAAACGGCATTTCGATAGTCCTTACCGTTTGTCCGTAATTGGCTTCCAAAGTTAGTGGGAGGGGCCCGTTTTACCAAAAATGCCAGAAGTCACGAACGAAACGTCCAATCAATCCCAAATTGTAATCACATGTCAAGGGTGGTTTATTCAACAAATCCCCAAAAGCATTTCCACTTTGATCCATAGGGGGCGCCACAAATGCTCAAAATGTAACCGTTTGATGCAAAAACCTTATGTTGGGGGGATCAATCCTCTCAAAATGAAACGCAAGTGATCTCAGGAGTTATGTGACAATGTAATTTGCGCAGCCTCCGACGGTATTCCTCCCAGCGTACTCCTCGAGTCCCGACCGGCGTCGGCGCAACCACACTTTGCAATTGCCCTGAATTGCGACGCGTCTAGTTCTTTCTTTATTTCTAGATGAACTTTATTTTGGCACGCTACTCCTCCCACAGTTTTTTTCCCCCACACTCGTGTCATATGTCAAAATGACCGGCTTCACCGGGAATCGTGCGCAATCATTTTGCTAAGAGATTGGTTATATAGTTTAATTGATATTGATTTATTAGTGCATTAAATTTCCCCATCCACTTTAATGGGAAAATGAAAAAACTCCCATTCAAGTATTTTTATTCTCAGAAACCGTAAGGGCTAGAGTTACAAGACTTGGAGGGGAGGTTCATAATTTAGTCCGAAATTATTCAAAAAAATTATTACACCAGGTGGCGCTATAACAGCCCCCTTTACATTTTGGTCTATAACTCCTGAACCGTAGGTGGTAGGATAAAAATATATTTTTGGGTCATGGCGCAACTCCCCATATGGCCACGCCCATTTGTGTCTGGATAGATTTTCCGCCATTTAGAATTTTCTTCAAAACACACTTTTAGCTCCTCCTCCCACATATTTTGTCAAAATTTCAGAAGAATCGGTACACATGATCTCTGAACCCATGCGATAAACATATCCAAGACCCACGACTGGCGTCGGCGCAACCACACTTTGCAATTTCCCAGAATTGCGACGCGTCTAGTTATATGTGTAATTCACTGAGTACATTTTGTCTGACATGCCCTGAAACTCATGAATAATTTCATTATTCTGTTATGAAATTATACATGAGTATTGATGAATAGACTGGTCACATTGTGTCATCTGTCCCCCGACCCCTGATTTTGTGTAACACCGTTGTACAACAGAATAAGTATAAAATAGGGTTTAAGTCAGCCTATTTGATCTAGTCGATTATAACTATAATAATTTCTGCGTCTATTTTGATTAAAAAACGAACTTCTTAACAAAAAAAAAAGTGCTCCGAGGAGCACAGGTTTCCGCCAGGCTGGGTTGCCTTGCATAGCTACTTGGAATGGGATCTGAAATCTGTACCGATTTGTGTGAGTTTTGGACAAAATCTGTAGGAGTAGTAGCAAAAAGTGCAATTTGAAGAAAACGCACTATGGCAGAAAATTTTATCTGGTACAAAGTTGTGTCATGATCCAAGGAATCCAGGGGGGAAAGATGTTGATTGTATGACCTATGGTTCAAGAGTTATAGGCCAAAACGTGAAGTGGGTTCTTCCTTGGCTTAGTGTGTGCGTGCAAAGTTTCCAAGCAATCAGGTGCTGCATTTATGATGTGTGGCATTTTGTGCCAAACGGCCACCCCCACAAACTTTGGAAGCCAATCATAGCCAACTGGAATGGAATATGAGAATGTCATGACCAGTGGTGGAAAGTAACTAAGTACATTTACTCAAGTACTGTACTTAAGTACAATTCTTAGGTATTTGTACTTTACTTGAGTATTTGCAATTTCCAATACTTTTACTTCTACTTCACTACATCTCAGAGGCCATTTTCTTTATCACTACAATTATTTGAAATCTTCAGTTACTAGTTAGGATTATTATTATTACAAAACATACATTAACCACTTCAGCCCTATGCATTTCAGCCATTTGAAAATAGCCGATCTACTTGTAGATCTGCTATTTTCAAAAGATGTTTATACATTTGAAAATTTGAAATGGGACATTCTGCATAATGAGTACTTTTACTTTTGGTACTTGAAGTACATTTTGATGACAACACTTTTGTACTTTTACTCAAGTACATTTTGAATTCCGGACTTTTACTTGTAACAGAGTATTTCTATATTGCAGTATTGATACTTTTACTTAAATAAAATTGAGTACTTTTTACCACTGGTCATGACTGCATAGATACGATAGAATAATGGCTAAGACAGTAATGGACAGCCCTAGCATAGCAGTGGAGAAGCAGAGGTGTGCTATAGGGCATAGCAGTGACGGTCATTATCTATGGGATCCATAGAGATTATGAAATCTCTATGGGAAAAATGCATTGTTTTTTTGGAGTGGAACCAGAAAATGGCCGCCACTGCTATGCCCTATGTGGTGGTTGAACTCACGATCCCCCGAGGACGCGGATGGATGCAGCTCTGTTGAGGCTGTGGCGGCTCATCAGGTTGGGGATGTCGTCCTGGATCTCTGTCTTCTTACCAGAGAATCCAGCTCTCTCAAACAGCTGGGCTTTGGCAGGGTTGTTGTCCTGCACACATTAACACTGATCAGTGTGTGTGTGTGTGTGTGTGTGTGTGTGTGTGTGTGTGTGTGTGTGTGTGTGTGTGTGTGTGTGTGTGTGTGTGTGTGTGTGTGTGTGTGTGTGTGTGTGTGTGTGTGTGTGTGTACACATGCATCATGCATAGACCCATAGTCAGTGGTGGAACGTAACTAAGTTACTAACTAAGTACTCAAGTACTCTACTTAAGTAATTTTTTTAGGTATTTGTTCATACACTCCTGCTAGACCTGATGTAAGAACTACAATATGATCAACTTATTTTAAACTAACTTGAGCTATTAAGAAAAAGATTTAAAGGACCATATTGCCAACATCGTATTGTATATTCCAGTGGCTCTTAACATTTTCTGGATCAGGGCTCACTTGAAAATCTCAAAGCGTTGGAAATTACCATGACTTTACCATGTTTTTTACATTATTATTATTGTCATTATTATTATAATTTGTTAACATAATAAAAACGTTGGGTAGTATGTTGGTTATAGTCCACCAGTGTGGTCCATTCAATGATAGTCAAATGAAATCGTATCATCTCTGTCGGGTCCAAAACTTCTCAGGATTCAAATTCAAAAGTAGAAGATGTACAAGCTTGTATATCTGCTACTTTTGATGCTTTTGTGTGACGCTGTAGTATTATCAAGTAGGGCTTTAAATTTGCAGGGACAAAAACAGTGGTGTAAAGTAACTTAAAGTACGTTTGATCAAGTACTGCACTTAAGTACAATTTTGAGGTACTTTTTACTTTACTGGAGTATTTCCAATTGTCTATACATTTACTTCTACTCCACATCTCAGAGGCAAATATTATTATTTTTTTACTCCACTACAATTATTTGCAAACTTTAGTTACTAGTTACTTAATTGCAGCTATAAATTATTACATTATAAAACATACACTAACCACTTTAGCCCTATTTTATACCTAGGCTATTTGAAAAAAGACGATCTACAAGCTCACAACGCGTCGCATCGCGGCGCGTTGTGAGCTTGTACATCTGCTATTTTCAAACATTTTATTACTTTTACTTTTGGTACTTTAAGTACATTTTGATACCAATACTTTTGTACTTTTACTCAAGTAATTGTTTTATTCCATAACAGTACTTCTACATTGCTGTATTGATACTTTTACTTAAGTAAAACATTTGAGTACTTTTTCCACCACTGAAAAAAAAGAAAGTTAGAATAATGGAGAATTTAGGTTTTCCATGTGGTCGACGGCTCACCTGCTTCACAGCACGGACGGAGGAGATGTGATCCACCTGAGCAGACCACTTGTCATAGCAGTTATACTCGCCCCTGTCACACATGTCCCACAGGTACTGACGCCCCCGGAAGTTCTCATGTTCATAGCCCACCCATCTGCAACAAACCAATTGATCAATCAATCAATCAATTGACCCATTTAGACCGGAAAATTATCTGTAATTTTTTGTTTCTTTGGCTATTCAGAAATAGCAGATCTACAAGCTTGTAGAGCTGCTATTTTTTAAACAAATTGTGAAAGTTTGTGCAAATCTTTAAATATATATATTTTGTATAACATTTGTAAAATATTTACAGAAGCAAAGATTTGAGTTACAAATGTTCGCTTTAAAAAAATATATATTCAAAGATTTGCAATTTTTTTTACGATTTTTCTAAAATAGCAGATCTACAAGCTCTATATACGAGCTTGTATATCTGCTATTTTTTAATAGCCAAAGAAATCTAAAATGATTCAGATGCGTCCCCGGATTGAATGGGTTAAAGGTAGGGTAAGTGATATTTCTTGGGGGGTTTATCAGGTGGGTTGCCAATTTCAGTCGATCAGGAGAGAATACCCATTTATCAGCATCAATTTTATAGTGTCCAAGTTCAAATTTGGTCCACTCATTTATTTGTGTCATTACTTCCCATTTCACTTGTTTATCCTGTATACATTTTCTCTCCTGATTGGATAAAATTGGTATCCCGACCTAAAAAAATATTTTCTGTTTAGATCTGGAGAGACGAGGAGCCCCTGTTACCGAACAAACACTCATCAGAATATAGAATGATTTAAAAGATGATGATTTAAAGAATATAGAATGATTTAAAGTTCACCCCAAAAAATATTTTTTTTCTATTGATTAGTCTGAATTTGATGACCGGCAGCGGTTCCGGTAGGAGACACAAAGAGTCTCCTTTGTATCTCCTACCGGAACCGCTGCCTACCGGTCCACTGGTCATCAAACTGTTGGCTTAGGAATGCGACAAAAACCAAAGAATATCCATGAATTCAAGTCTCCATGGGGTGAGTAATCAATAGAAAAAAAGACATTTTGGGGGTGAACTATCCCTTTAACACTACTTTTATCAAATGTAATGTAAACACTGTACCTGCTGCAACTTTTTCCTCACCTGCATATGATGCTAAATTTCATGTACTGTATATACCTGCTTTCACAGGCACTATCTGTATGTATGTACAGTATTATTTTTGTTCTATTTAACCTGTTATCTTTCTCTTTTGCTTTGCTCTCACTCTACCTCTCTTCTCACGGAATACTACAAAATGGTGGAGCACGGTACGAAAACATAATTTCAATGATGTAATTGTAAAACTGATTCTAATACTGTAGCTTGTGTTGTTCATGTGTCGTTCACCATGTTCACCATGTTGAACTGTGATTGCTGGGAACGCATCTGTGTAACCACTTTATCCATATTTTATCCCTGGAACAAAATATTTTGAGATGGGGGTCCACGGCCAAATACATACAGTATCATGTTGGGGGTCCTTGACATGAAAATGTTTGAGAACCACTGATATTATAGCAACATTAGTGTTTCAGAAAACTCTTTTAGAATACATTTGTAGAATCCCCCAGGAGCAAAGATTTGAGTTACAAATGTTCGCTTAAAAAAATATATATTCAAAGATTTGCACAGATTTTCACTATTTTTTCCCCAAAATTGCAGATCTACAAGCTCATAGCTTGTATTTCTGCTATTTTTGAATAGCCCAAAGAAATCTAAAATGACACGAGATGCGTTCCCCGGATTTAATGGGTTAAAAAAGTTTGCTTTAAGTTGTCTAACTGCACTGTACATATGGCTATATGACCCTGTGCATCGATGCAGTAAGAAGGAAACTGTAAGACTAGGAAAACATTTCAATAGGCTCTATACACAGCAGCCATAGTGTGAAGAAATTCACAGGTGTTGCCAATGATACTTATGTTGGCTTTGTTCCATTCTGGTCAAACAGAGCCAGGGTGCTGCTATTGTGCATCACTGGAAACACTTTGCTACACCAGTGGGTCTAAAATTGGGGTCCAGGGACCCTCATGGTTCCTTGAGAGGGTTCCAAATGGTCCCTTACGGGTGTGTAACTCTGAGAGTTATGGGGGTCGTGGATATTTAAAAAGTCTGAGAACTACTGTGCTACGCTAAATGGAACCTGTGAAGGAAGTGATACTATGGCTGCTGTGCATAGATCCTATGCTGTAGTGTAGGGTAGTGGTATTGATCCTTTGAATATAGCCTGTCGTGTTCCTTTGCACGATGCAGTGACAGGGGTTTTGCGGTAGGCGGTGCTGTGCTGTTGTACACTTACGCTCCGCTCTCCACCTGCACAGAGTTGCATCTCTCTGGGAAGCTCTTGTCACTGAGTTTCTGACAGTCGGAACTGAGGTCCAGCCGCCTTCCGGCGAAATTCCGCTGCTCGAAAAGGGTCACCTGAGGACACAGTGACACAATTATCAGTGGTGGGAAAAGTACTCAAATGTTTTACTTAAGTAAAAGTATCACTACTGCAGTATAGAAATAGCCTACTGTTACAAGTAAAAGTCCGGTAATCAAAATGTGCTTGAGTAAAAGTACAAAAGTATTGGCATAAGAATATACTTAAAGGTAGGGTAAGTGATATTTTTTGGTTAAAACAAAAAGTATTTTGTTAAAAGGTTAATATTCTGATAGTAATCATTGCTATAGAGTGTTTGTTCAGTAACAGGAGTCTCCCTGTCTCTCCTGCTCTTTAATAAACAGAAAATACATTTTCCGGTAGGTGTCAAAATCTCAGCCAATCAGGAGAAAGTACCAATTTTTAAGCTTCATTTTTATAGTGTTCCAGTTCCAATTTTGCCTGCTCATTTCTTAGTGTCTTCACTTCCAATTTCACTTGCTTAATCTATATCCTGATTGAGTTCTCTATCCTGATTGGATAAAATTGGAAATGAAACTGAAACTGAAACGAAAATGCATTTTCTGTTTTATAAAGAGCTGGAGAGACAAGGAGACTCCTTTTACTGAACAAACACTAGATAGCAATGAGTACTATCAGAATATAGAGCTATTTAACACTTATTTTAACCAAAGAAAATCACTTACCCTACCTTTAAAGTACTAAAAGTAAAAGTACTCATCATGCAGAATGTCGAGTGTCATGCAGAATGTCAAGTTCAATATGTTTTTGAAAATAGCAGATCTACAAGCTCACAATGCGTCACAACGCATTGTGAGATTGTAGATTGGCTATTTTCAAATAGGTGAAATGTATATATGGCTGAAGTGGGTAATGTGTGTTTTGTAATAATAATCTAAATGGTATTTTTGGCACTTTTACTGCAAGGTAACTAGTAACTAAAGCATTCAAATAATTGTAGTGGAGTAAAAGTACAATATTTGCCTCTGAGATGTAATGGAGTAGATGTAAAAGTATTGAAAATGGAAAATACTCCAGTAAATAAAAAAATCCTCAAAAGTGTACTTAAGTACAGTGCTTGAGTAAATGTACTTACTTACTTTACACCACTGCTAATTATGAATATTTCCTACACTGATTTTACTATCAAATCCATTAATATGAGACACACTCACATCAAAATGTGCCAAACAAAGGAACAGAAAGCTCTTTGGCATTTTGACTAGAGTTGTTCCAATACAGATACCAGTATCGGAAAACCTGTCGTTACAGCCTAAATTGCTTGTATTGGTACGGTGAGTAGGCCAGTCTATGCCAATCCGATACCACACAATTTGTCACGTAATTTATTTAATTTACGGTGAACAACAATTTTGTATTTTGAATGCTTCAGTTGATGTTGCACTGTTTTATACCCGTAATGTACTATTTACATTGTTTGTATAACTTGTGGCTGCACTTTAACAATTATTAATTACTAGAAGCATTTATTATTTGTTACGCATTGGTATCGGATTGGTACTCAGTAAGGACCGATACGCAAGTTGTGGGTACCTAGCCTGGTAAACCCTCCCTCCGGAAATCTCATTTGTAATTTATTTCAGGAGTGAATTCAAATGGAAATGAGATTTTCCGGAGGGAGGGGCGTTACCAGGCTAGTGGGTACCGGCAGCGGATCCGGAAAGAAAAAATGGTATTGGACCATCTCTAATTTTAACCAGTGGTGGAAAGTAACTAAGTGCACGTACTCAAGTACTGTACTTTAGTACAAATTTGAGGAATTGTTACTTTACTAGAGTAATTAAAATGTTCAATACTTTTACTCTACTCCACTACATCTCAGAGGCAAATATTGTACTTTTTACTCCATTACAATTATTTGAAAACTTAAGTTGTTACTTTGTAGATTTAGATTATTATTACAATACATGCATTAACCACTTAATCACTATATACTTTGGCTACTTTTAAAATGTTTTGAACACTTGTGAAATGTGACATTCTACACGATGAATATACTTTTACTTTTGGTACTCAAAGTATATTTTGATGCCAATACTTTCGTACTTTTACTCAAGCACATTTTGATTCCCGGACTTTTACTTGTAACAGAGTATTTCTACATGGTGGTATTGATACTTTTACTCAAGTCAACATTTTGAGTACTTCTTAGTTCTTCCATCACTCATTTTAACTGAGTGGAACAGGTGACTCACCCTCCCGCTGGACCCATAGAAGGCACGTTGGAGCACAGACCCCAGCTTGCTGTGGAGACAGTGATGTGAACCAACAGTTAGTCTACAACATACATGGGCAACTGGCGGCTCGGGGGCCACATGCGGCCCCCACCTTCACTTAATACCCGCAGGTTAATAAACAGAATACTGATATATTATTGATTTCAGATGTTACAATTCCAAACATGCAAACATGACCCACTTTAATTACGTCTATATTAGTAGGTTAATGACTAGTATTAAAATTCTATTGTCTTTTTTATGTCCAATGTATATTTGTATTTAAGTTCATAAAGTTAAGTATAAGTATAACAAAAAGCATTTGAAATTAAATGTAACTTTTCTGGATTCAAATTCAAAAATAGCTAAAACAAATACAGGATTCCAATTCAAAAATAGCAAAAATACCAGATCTACAAGCTCAAAACGCGTCACACTGCGGCACTTTTTGAGCTTGGAGATCAGCTATTTTTGCTAGTTTTGTGTGACATAGAATGGCAAAGTACGGCATTAATTTACAAAAAAAGTTAGAATACGGAGATAAGAGGTTTCTCCCCGACAGTATATGCAATGTGGCCCTCTTGAGTGAGTGTGGAAATATAGTGGCCCTCTTCATCATCAAAGTGTGCAAAGTATAAACTCAAGTAAACACACAAAATGACAAGTTACAAAGTTACATTTTTTTATCCAATCCAAGTTATATATTTTTCCAATCAGGAGAAAGAACTACAGGATAAAATCACATTGGAAGTGATGAAACAAAAACAATGGGCGGACCAAAATTGGAACTGGAACACAAACTGATAAATTGTCTTTGTGGGGTTCTCTCTCCTGATTGGATAAAATTGGTATCCTAACCTGAATATGTTCTGTTTACTAAAGAGCTGGAGAGACGGGGAGACCCCTGTTGCTGAACAAACACTCTGTAGCAATGATTAGCCTACTTTAAGAATATAGAGCTTTAACTTTTTTTTAATGACCAATCAATCAATTGTGTTCCAGCTTGAATCAATGGCACTAACGTAGTGTACTTTTAAAGAAAAAATACCATGACTTGTTTTTTTTACATACATGTTTTACATATTTTAATGTATGTCATCAATAAAGACTTAGTGTTTTGCCTATTATTTGGTGGCCCACTTGCATTATCCTCACGGCCAGTGGTGTAAAGTAACGTAAAGCACATTTACTCAATACTGTACTTTAGTAAAATGTTTAGGTATTTTTACTTTACTGGAGTATTTCAAATTTTCAGTACTTTTACTTCTACTCCACTACAGCTCAGAAGCAAATATTGTACTCCACTACAATTATTTGAAAACTTTAGTCACTAGTTAGTTACTTTGTAGATTGTTATTATTATTACAAAACATGCATTAACCACTTCAGCCCTATATACATTTCGGCCATTTGAAAATAGCCGATCTACAAGCTCACAATGCGTCGCATCATTTTATACATTTGAAAACGTGTGAAATGGGACATTCTGCATAAGGAGAACTTTTACTTTTGGTACTTTAAGTATATTTTGATGCCAATACTTTTGTACCTTTACTCAAGAAAATGCTGATCACTGGACTTTTACTTGTAACATAAAAATATTTTAGATTTTTTTTAAAAAGTTTTTTCAAAAACTCTTAGGATTAGAACAGTGGTTTAGAACAGTGGTTCTCAAAAATAGCAGATGTACAAGCTCACAGTGCATCATTTCGTGCTGCGCTGCGAGCTTGTACATGTGCTATTTTTGAAAAAATAAAGGAAAAGTGTTTAAAAAATCTTGAATCATTTTGATGATTTTTCTTTTTAACAAATCTTCTCTTCTGGGGGTCCCTGGCACAAAACATTTACAGATGGGGGTCCACGGCCAAATACATACAATCCAATACATACAATCCTTTGCATGAAAAAAATTGAGAACTACTGATTTAGAAGGCATTTGTAAAATTGGCCTCAGGTCTTCATGGGTTAAGTTAAAGTACTTTTTCCACCACTGAGTCTTAGTGTTTTGCCAATTATTTGATGGCCTACTTGCAATATCCTCTCGGCCCACTAGTGGCCCCCCCTCTGCCCAACAGGTTGGGAATCACCAATGGTGGAAAAAGCACTCACATTTTTTACTGAAGTAAAATTGCAATATAGATATACTCGGTTACAAGTAAAAGTCCGGAATTCAAAATACTTGAGTAAAAGTACAAAAGTATTGTCATCAAAATGTACTTCAAGTACCAAAAGTAAAAGTACTCATTATGCAGAATGTCCCATTTCAAGTTTTCAAAATTGTATAAACATATTTTGAAGATACCAGATCTACAAGCTCACAATCACATTGTGAGCTTGTAGATCGGCTATTTTCAAATGGCCGAAATGTATCGGGCTGAAGTGTTTATGTATGTTTTGTAATAATAATCCAAATCTAAAAAGTAACTAAAGATTTCAAATAATTGTAGTGGAGTAAAAGTACAAAATTTGCCTCTGAGATGTAGTGGAGTAGAAGTAAAAGTATTGGAAATTGTAAAGTAAAGTACAAATACCTCAAAATTGTACTTAAGTACAGTACTTGAGTACATTTACTTAGTTACTTTCCACCTCTGGGAATCACTGCCTTTAACGGGTGCTCTATGGTTCGCCACGGCTGGCTCACACAAGCACTCTCAACATACCTGGTTTGTTGGGCTAATCCTGAGACCTTAGTAAAGATGTTCATGTCAGCTCTGCGAAGCCAGAACAACAGGCCTTAAATACAGCCTGTTTCAGGTGGTCCTGTCACCTGCTGGAACCCTCAGAGAGCTTCTGCAACACTCCACTGACACAATGCATTCATATGCTAAACACACGCACACACGCACAACAACAACAACAACACCACACACTATGCTCATGCTCTGCTCTCAGTGTAAACCTGAACACACACGTATACACACACGCATGTGCTTGCACACATACACACACACGTGTGTGAGTGTGTGTGTGTGTGTGTGTGTACACACACACACACACACACACTCACACGCACACACGCACACAGACGCATGAGTGGATACATGTACAAAAGCACTGCAAACAAGACCCATGCTTACAGAATAGCTTATATCCGCACGCACGCACGCACGCACGCACGCACGCACGCACGCACGCACGCACGCACGCACGCACGCACGCACGCACGCACGCACGCACGCACGCACGCACGCACACACACACACACACACACACACACACACACACACACACACAGCACATTCAAAATACAAAATTTTGAGCCATGACAGTGTTTATGTATTTGCATGTGCACACACACTCACACGCATGGACACACACACGCGCACACACACACACACACACACACACACACACACACACACACACACACACACACACACACACGCTTGTATGTGTGAACAGAGTGCAGTGCCAACAGTTTTGGCTTTGAACAATTCAGCATTTTCACAACAAAGCTTTGCCTCCATGTCGAGTGCATTGATGCTTTGTGCGGGTGCAGCTCTGAATAGACCAATAGCTCTATTACACTGTCCCTGTGGACATCCAACTCTATGGCAGCCATTCTCAAACTTTTGCATTTCAAAGACCCCTAGTAGTATCAATACTGCAATGTAGAAATACTCTGTTACAAGTAAAAGTCTGGTTTTCAAAATTTACTTGAGTAAAAGCATGAAAGTATTGGCATCAAAGTATACTTAAAGGACCAAAAGTAAAAGTACTCATTATGCAGAATGTCCCATTTCACAAGTTTTAAAATGTATAAAGATCCTTTGAAAATAGTAGATCTACAAGCTCAAAAACGTGTCGCAAAGCGAGGCGTTATGAGCTTATAGATCGGCTATTTTCAAATAGCCAAAGTATAATTATATAGGGCTGAAGTGGTTAATGTATGTTTTTAATAATAATACAAATCTAATAATAAAACTATAACTAACGTTTTCAAATAATTGGAGTAAAAGTACAATATATGCCTCTGAGATGTAGTGGAATATAAACACACAAAATTAAAAAAAATACCTCAAAATTGTATAAGTACAGTACTTGAGTACATGTACTTAGTTACTTTGCACCACTGGATACATTTTATCTCTGGGATCCCAATTTACACTGTAACATCCTCAGCGTTAATTTAACTCTGAGAGTGTACAAATGGAACCAAATGGACCATGTGTGTTAGGCCTGGCTCACAGGACGGTCCCACTGGTCCCAAGTGGACCTCCAGGCAGGTCGTGCTGGCTCCTGTGCCCGAGATAGGCGCTTTTGGGTGGATGGACATAGGCAGCGAGGACGGTCGGTCCCCGGTGTTGGTGGTTGACCTCCATGTGGTGCATGGCTGTGTGTCAGGCACACAGGGGCGTCCCAATGTCGAAATGGCTCACACAAGTGTATGGTTGTTTGGTATTTTTCTAAGACCGGTAATATTTCATGGAGTCCCCACTCCCGAGTGACTTATCATTATGACCCAGAGGGTCCTGGGCTGGGAGGGGAGAGGAGGACAACCCAGGACTCACTGGACTTCCAGCCCTATGACAGCCATAACCATAATAATACATAGGATATAATAGCTACTTAAAGCAGCACTATATAACTTTACTCTTCTACCGCAGATTTGAACCTGGTTTCCTGCGCATATGCTGACATTTTTACCATTGAGCTAACAAAGCCTGCCTGCTTGCTCAGGGGATAAATTGAATCTTGACCAAATCCGTGTCAGATCCTGTGTCTAGGTGAGACATGACCTTTGACACAATCTAAATGTCTAAAAGAAGAGCAGGGAGACAAACTACAACCACCCCAATTGAATAAATTATATTGTATTAACAAAATTGACAAAATTACATTTCGTTAATTAAAAAAGTTACATAGTGAGGCTTCAATTTACATGCGCCCAACAATATTTATTTTCAAACATAAAAATGGTTTCCTCCAAGAAATAGATTTTTGTGCAAAACAAATGTTTCATTTTTTCAAATGTTTCATGTTTCATGATTCAGAATCATACAAATACATAAATAATAATAATAATTATTATTATTATCAATAATAATAATTTGACACCTCACATGCTACTTATTGCAGAATTAAACATTTTATATTTTCTTACCCAACATTCAACATTTCTCACGGGTTCCCCTAGGGGAGTTGAATTTCAACTTTTTTTTACATGCGTTACAAGGTGACTAGGATTGTAAGGGTGTCCCCTTACACACAAATTATGAAGAAATGTCTTGGTAAGGAATTTATTCCAAAATGTATTCCATGGTGAGTTTCAATAGCAGTGGTTGGGATTTCTTCACATTCCAGCATACAGTATATCAGAATATTGTATAATACATGGTAAGACACATGTGTTATGTGCAGACTTTTAAATTATAGTGGATTTTAGATTTGTTTTAGGTTATTAGATTTTTAGATAGGCAATTGTATTTTTAGATTTTTTATATTGTAATCAGCAAAATAATTCAGTGTTTTTAATGGCACCTGTCTTTTTAAACATCTGTGATCAGGCTGAAAGCTGAATAAACATAAACATAAACATTTTGACTACACTGTCAAATAATGAAGGTATACTGCCTCAAAGCCTTAAACAAATGCCACGAGGCCAAGCTGGAAATGAATCAGGCTCACTAACATTAACTCTGCTTACAGTGTCAAAATCCCTCCTTTTTCTAAAAGATCTGTTTGCACCAGCAAATTACGTTCACACTCCACTGACTTCAAATGGCTGGGTATGTGGGGGGCCGCTCCGTTTCCTCTGTACATGGACCACTGAATAGCACAACATCTACTGGATGCTTCCCCACGTTTTTTTCCTTCTCTCTCTCTCTCTCCTCTAGCATCGGCATTGAACGCCACTAGTGACATTTGTGAGAATTGACCAGGTGCAGAAGCTTGGGGACGTTTCCTGCATTTTGGAGTTGTTTCCAGTTGGGACAAATGCAGGACGTGTGACGGGGTAGGTGGCTCAGAGCGAGACAGAGACAGGCCCATAGGGACAAACACCGGGGGTAGACAGAGGGAGAGGGACGGCACAGGATTTGTCAAGCGGAACTGTGGGAGGATCTTTACATTTTGATCACTGTTTGAGGGACAGATAAACTTGCTTATATTTTACATCTTAAGCATAGTGTACACAGCAGCTTGAAATGTCGCTCATTCTGACCGTGCTGGATAAGCTGGCTTATTTCCTTTCTCTCATCGCGTTTTGTGTCAGCGTGTCGTATAGCTGGGTGAAATGAAAGTGGATTCCTCTAAACCTGCTAGGCTTCAGTATGATGCAGAGTGTGTTTTTGCAACTGATATTTGACACATGATATTTGAGATGTAGCATTTGTATTAGAATGGTTGCTCAACACCTGTGGAGAGTTAACACATTTGTGGTGTAAGTTGCTGAATCTTCAACAATCTTCCTTCCTCTGTATTTTATGTCTGTGACTCTCACCTGTAACTTGAAAAAAATGCATCTGATGGTGTGTGTGTGTGTGTGTGTGTGTGTGTGTGTGTGTGTGTGTGTGTGTGTGTGTGTGTGTGTGTGTGTGTGTGTGTGTGTGTGTGTGTGTGTGTGTGTGCGTGCGTGCGTGCGTGCGTGCGTGCGTGCGTGCGTGCGTGCGTGCGTGCGTGTGTGTGTGTAGGTGTAAGTGCAGACGGCAATCAGCATGTTCCGGTGCATTGCGAGGCCAGTCCAGGTCCATGTGCTTGTGTTGGTGCTGTGTGTGTCAGCCAGTGATGATGACTTCCACTGGACCAAGAACGAGCGCGGCTCGTTCCACTACGGCACCTTTCCGACCGGTACTGTGGGACTTGGGACACGATATACAGACACATCTAAATTCCTAAGATGAGGGTAAAATCCAATTGGTGTAAAGTAATTAAGTACATTTTACTCAAGTACTGTACTTTAAATAAGTACAATTTTGAGGTATTTTTGTGCTTTTGGAGTATTTCCAATTGTCTATTGTTTTACTTCTACGCCACTACATCTCAGAGGCAAATATTTTACTTTTTACTCCACTACAATTATTTGAAAACTTTAGTTAATAGTTACTCTGCCGATATAAATTATTATATTATAAAAAAACATACATTAACCACTTTAGCCCATTTTTGGGGGCAATTTTCAAACATTTTACTTTCACTTTTCGTACTTTAAGTATATTTTGATGCCAATACTTTTGTACTTTTACTCAAGTAACATTTTGAACACAGGCCGTAAAAATGTGTATTTTTTTCCCATTCAGATTTGAGTGAAAATTGCAGATTTACAAGCTCACAACACGCCACATTATGAGCTGGTAGATCTGCTATTTTTGCTATTTGTCGCACTACTTAGTATATGGGATTAAGTGGTTAAGAAAATGCTAACTGTGATTAACTACGGACATCTTTGGCCAAGGTGATATCTCATATTATACAACAGGTAGTTCCGACCAAGCAATTTGATTGGCTGAAATAGCTTTCTAGCCGTGCTTCAAACCAGCATCATAGCACGGGCCTAATCACATTAATAAATCACTCCGCACCTGATTAGACCATATATGGCACAGCTGTGCAGTGAAGTCACGCTGTCCCACGGTAGGAAAACAAACAGACAGTAGCCTGACCCACCGCCGCCACTGGAGAACAAACAGCTATGCAAAATGGACTATGTTGTTAATTTTGACTTATTTGGTGGACTTACGGTTGATCAATGGTTAGACGGTTATAAATATCCTCCTGTGTTAAAGTAAAATTACTCCCATTTCGTTAACAGTCCAGTGTATGTTATACTTTATCGTACGAAGGTATCGCACGGCGAAAATAGCCGATCTCCAAGTTCACAACACGTCGCCATCGGATGTGTTTTGTTGGTAAACTGTTGTATAATCGCAATATTACACTCGAGGGTGTGCTTTACCTTACATTATTGTCACTTCTGTGATGCGCGCGGAACTCGGCTTCGCCTCGTTCCTGACCGCATCACAGGCGTGCCAATAATGACGGTAAAGCACACCCTCTCGTGTAATATTGCTTAAATGACTTGCTCTTCAATGCCAGGCTTCTCCTGGGGTGCTGGGAGTTCTGCATATCAAACAGAAGGAGCTTGGAACATCGATGGCAAAGGAATGAGCATCTGGGATGCCTTCGCCCACACCAAGGGCAAAATCTACCTGAACGACACAGGTGACACTTCCTGCGACGGATACTACAAATTTAAGGTGACGTACAATCTTATATTCAAATCGCCTAGACGAGAGCCAGTGGTGGAAAAAAGTGCTCACGTTTCTTACTTAAAAGTATCAATACCGCAATGTAGATATACGCTGTTACAAGTAAAAGACCTGAATTAAAAATTTACTTGAGTAAGAGTACAAAAGTATTGGCATCAAAATGTACTTAAAGTACCAAAAGTAAAAGTACTCATTATGCAGAAATCTTCCATTTCATGTTTTAAAAATGTATAAAATCTTTTGAAAATAGCTGATCTACAAGCTCAACGCTGATCTACAGCTTGTAGATCGGCTATTTTCAAATAGCCGATGTCTATAGGGCATAGCAGTGGCGGCCATTTTCTGGTTCCACTTCAAAATACTCAATGCATTTTTCCCATTGACATTTCCAAAAATATTTATATCAATTAATTTAAGCCTAGAATCAAGCCATCCAGGGTCCTGGTGAATCATGACCATAAAACGTTTGATTCTGTGAAAAAACTTTTTTGAAAACAAAGGGTATTTATTAAATATAGTATATCATATAATTAAATATATAATAAAATAAAATCACAGAAAAATGTTATGGTCATGATTCACCAGGACCCTGGATGGCTTGATTCTAGGCTTAAATTAATTGATATAAATATTTTTGGAAATGTCAATGGGAAAAATGCATTGAGTATTTTGAAGTGGAACCAGAAAATGGCCGCCACTGCTATGCCCTATATAGGGCTATATTAAGTGGTTTATGTATGTTTTGTAATAATAATCAAAATCTACAGAGTAACTGGTAACTAAAGTTGTCAAATAATTGTAGTGGATTAAAAGTACAATATTTACCTCTGAGATGAAGTGGAGTAGAAGTAAAAGTATTGAAAATTGGAAAATGTTCAGTGAAGTACAAATTCCTCAAAAGTGTACTTAAGTACAGTACTTGAATAAATGTACTTAGTTACTTTCCACCACTGACTAGAGCGTGGGTTGACCGAGGACCTTGGACAGTACAAAACGTAACATCCGGACTTGCGAGGCGCACCGTCGCTCCGGTCCGCCGGACCGCCCCAGGGAGACGCTCAGGAGGCATCCGTACTAGACGCCCGGACCACCTAAGCGGCTCCTTTCCGCGCGAAGGAGCAGCGGAGCAGCAGCTCACAAGCATTTGAGCTTGTAGATTGTCTATTTTCAAACATTTCAGTACTTTTACTTTTGGTACTTTAAAGGGATATTTCACTTTCAAAACAAATTTGGGTCATTTTATCGTCTACTCAGGCTTTTGGGAGCACCCCGGACAGTTTTTAAGTTGCTTGATTCAGTACTTAGATATTTGATATTCATTTTATCAGACTTAATTACTTTCCACCACTGACTAGAGCGTGAGTTGACCGAGGACCTTGGACAATACAAAATGTAACATCCGGACTTGCGAGGCGCACCGTCGCTCCGGTCCGCCGGCCCGCCCCAGGGAGACGCTCGGAGGCATCCGTTCTAGATGCCCGGACGCCCCCTTCCTATACAAACCCATTCAACGGAAACACCCGTCCTTGGTTCTGGTGACTGATATTGTCCTTCTAATACGTGAGAGTTTTTTATTCTTTATTTTTTCTATTGGGAAATGAAAACTTTTGATACAATAAAAAAAATGTTTTAATAAATAAAAAAAGTTTGCGAAAAAACACGGCCCCTCGCGTATTAGGCAGGATAAGTCACCAGAAACAAGGACGGGTGTTTTTGTGAATCTAACATGTTAAAAATTGAGTTTGAAGTTATAATGTGTTTGTATAGGAAGGGGGCGTGTCTGATAAAATGAATATCAAATATCTAAATACTGAATCAAACTTAAAAACCGTCTGGGGGGCTCACAAAAGCCTTTAAATTCTCAAGTAAATTTGGAATTCCAGATTTTTACCTGTAACAGAATACTTCTACATTGCAGTATCGATACTTTTACTTAAGTAAAACATTTGAGTACTTTTCCCACCACTATATAAGACTAGATTTGAAGACTGCGTAACGGCCTGAAACTCTAGTATGCTACAAAATACATTATCGATATTAGTGGTGGAAGATGTACTCAGAGTTTGGACTTAAGTATAAGTAGCAATATGATGCCAAGCTAATAGACACTCCAACCTTTCGCTTCCTGGAAGTTCAGCAAATAGAAGCCATTATTCTTGCATTAATTTAAATACATAAATAAAGTTGAAATGTTGTTTGAAATGACCAAACTTTCTACCAATGATGTCACTGGTAGGCAGGTTTCTGAACTGTCCTACTCTTGAACACAGACTGAGAAGACAGACATTATGCCATATTATAATGAGCATTAGTGAGGACCAATTATATGAAGATAAGGTTGAAAATGGGGGTTACTGTACATGACTGAAAGATACATTTGATATATTTCCAAAAATATTATGGTAGTCTCTCTATGAATTTAGTACACATGGACCACAATGGAAATAAGCCCTCATGACTTTTTGTGTTATCCTTTTAGCACCATTGTAAAATCATACCACTGTACTATTTGCAAACTGTTAATAAAGTATTCAATCAATCAAAAAAAGCCTACTTCCTTCACAAAGAAAACATGCAGCAATTATCATATCAGGGCTGGGAACTGCCTATTCCCATATTGTTGAAGCAAGGGGGCGGGGCTGGCGGGGCTGGGAGAGAGTCAGCGCACTGAAGTCAAGGCACAGACTACTGTGTTGTTGACGGACAACGGATGCACGCTTATGAGAAACAACAACAATAAAACCTGGCAAAACAGTTGCGTGCATTAGCGCAAGATGAGGATAAAGGAAACATTCAGTCTAAATGTCCAGCTTGCTAATTCTCGCCTACTACAACTACTTTTGAAACTTTAAATATCTCTAAATATTATAAACTTTCAGGACAGCCTAAGTACAAATATCATTTATAAAAAGGCTACTATAGGTTATAGTGAAGTCGGACTGAATAATGACTTCACTGACTTCAAGAAGGTCAGTTGGCTCTCGTGCATTGAAGGAGGCATGAGCTCGGCCCTGGCCTCCCTAGGCTGGTGAGGGGAGTGTAGCGCCCAGGATCACTTAGAAAATTGGCACCAGGTGAAAAATAAGGGTTACAAAATCGCGGGATAAAAATAAAAACAAATAAAAAAAGGATTAGAAAATGATCATATTTTGTTTTATTTACATTTTCAACAACGTCCCAACTTTTTGGGAATTGGGGTTGAAACGTTGTGCATAATGACCTGCTCAAAATAGGGTTGGATCATTCGTTGATTATTTTATTCAATTATAAAAATAATTAAATAATCAATTTTATCTACTAGTTCGATTAACTGTCGCACCCATAGTGCATATGAACAGCAATATGTTTCCTTGCCTCTACTTTTAGGATGACGTCAACTTGATGAAGGACATGAAGCTGAATCACTATCGTTTCTCCATCTCCTGGCCAAGGATTCTACCCAATGGACTGAAAAGTAAGCAGACTCTCTCATTTTACGGTGGTTCGCCCCGGCGGGCGTGGCTTGAAGTTAGGGTTAGGCATAATTCCTGTGAGGTTGAGGTTAGGATTCAGGTTAGGTTTAGGCATAGGTTTGGTGAGGTTCAGGTTCGGGTTAAGGTTAGGGTTAAGGTTAGGGTTAGGCATAGTTTTTGTGAGGTTAAGTTTAGGTTCAGGATTAGGGATGGGCGAAACACCATAGAACCACCCTCGAAAGTGACTCGTGAAAAGTTAAGCACATTTACTTGAGTACAGTACATTTTTGGAGTTTTTTTAGTATTTGTTTTCTTTGCAAGCACATGACTTTCACTCCGCTACATTTCAAACAGAAATATTGTACTTTTGAATCCGAGTAGATTTCTAGGAAGGGACTCTTGAGACCCAGACTTACAAAAATAGCCTATATTATCAATGAACCACTTGAGCCCTATTTCAAATGAGGCCGATCTGCAAGCATTTGCATTTGCACTTTTGAATACTTGAGTAATTACTTGAAGTACACTTAAGTACACTTTCGAGGTATTTTTTACTTTACTGGAGTATTTTTTATTTCCAATACTTTTACTTCTACTACATTACATCTCAGAGGCAAATATTGTACTTTTACTATACTAGAATAGCAAACTTTGGTTACTAATTACTTGGTAGATTTTGATTATTATTATTACAAAACATACATTAACCACTTCAGCTCTATATACTTTGGCTATTTGAAAATAGAGGATCTACAAGCTCAAAAGCTTGTGAGCTTATACCGGTAGATCTGCTATTTTCAAATGATTTTCTAGCCTGCAAAAGTATATTTTGATGCCAATACGTAAATACTTTTACTCAAGTAAATGTTGAATACTAGACTTTTTCTTGTAACAGATTTCTACATGATGGTATTGATACTTTTATACTTAAGTCAAATCCACCACTGTCCACCACTGTTTGAGCTGTGGTGTGATGAAGGAATGAAGCTTCATGTTGTGAATGTTTTCAGGTGAACACATCAATGAGAAAGGAATGAAATACTATGATGACCTCATTAACATGCTGCTGGACAATAAGATCACACCCATAGTTACTCTGTACCACTGGGACCTACCTCAGGTGAGATGCTGCTTATTGTGACATAATAATCATACACTCAATTATTATATTTCTGTCTAGGCGTTATATTCCCATACATGAGCAACTGGCGGCCCGGGGGCCACATGCGGCCCCCACCTTCACTTAATGCGGCCCGCAGGTTAGTATCGGAATATTGATATATTATTGATTTCAGCTGTTACAATTCCAAACATGCAAACATGACCCGCTTTAATGACTTCAGTCTATATTAGTAGCTTATGACTAGTATTAAAATTCTATTGTCTTTTTATGTCCAATGTATATATTTCAGTTAACATAAGTAGAACTAAATGCATTTGTAATTAAATAAAAATGTTACTTTTCAGGATTAAAAAAAATAAAAAAAATAAATAGATCTGGATTCCAATTCAAAAATAGCAAAAATAGCAGATCTACAAGCTCAAAACGCGTCGCATCGCACTGCGGCACGTTTTGAGCTTGTAGATCAGCTATTTTTGGCCATATATAGTGGCCCATCATCAAAGTTGCCCACCCCTGTTCTAGCCATTACTTTTTCGAATAACTGAAAAATCAAGAAGCGTGTCTTCATTTTTGTTGTTGTTGGTTTTATATTGATGAGAAATACAATCTGATTAGTCTGTTTAACCACTTAAACCCCTTTGTGTTCTTCATCTTACATTGTCCAGCAAAAATAGCAGATCTACAAGCTCAAGCTTTTTAGCAATTTCGTATATATTTTTGCCTCCTTTATTTCTTTTTTGTCCCATGGCAATTTCTTTCCGCCAATTCAAGTATTTGATTTAAAATCTTCATATTGGTCCTCACTAATGCTCATTATAACATGGCACTATTTCTGTCTAATCACCAGTGGTGTAAAGTAACTAAGTACATTTACTCAAGTACTGTACTTACAATTTTGACTTTTACTTAAGTAAAACATGTGAGTACTTTTTCCACCACTGGTGATCGCTCCCCCTGCAGGTGTTGGAGGATAGATACGGTGGCTGGCAGAACATCAGCATGGTCGACTATTTTAACGACTTTGCCAACTTGTGCTTTGAGAGATTCGGAAACCGAGTGAAGTACTGGATCACTTTCAACAATCCATGGGTATGTCACCAAACTGTCAACATCACCAATCATCAAAGTCAGTTTGAGACATTGACATCGCTGTCCGCCAGAAACCACATCTCTCCATATTTCATTTGAGTGTTTTTGTTTGTTTGTTTGTTTCTTCGTAAAAGAATGCCCTATTTTATACTTCTATAGTCCGTAGCTGTAGAAGGTTATGAAACAGGAGAACACGCACCTGGACTGAAGCTGCGAGGAACAGGGGCTTACAAAGCTGCCCACCACATCATCAAGGTGAAGTCCAATTTGGGGAAAATAGCAGCTCTATAAGCTTGCGTTGTGAGCTTATAGATCTGCTATTTTTGGTCTGTGACGCTGTCGTACTATGAAGCAGTGGTGTAAAGTAACTAAGTACATTTACTTAAGTACTGTACTTAAGTACAATTTTTAGGTATTTATACTTTACCTGAGTATTTCCAACTTCCAATACTTAATTATTTGAAAACTTTAGTTACTAGTTACTTTGTAGATTTTGATTATTATTACAAAATATGCATTAATCACTTCAGCCCTATATACATTTCGGCCATTTGAAAATAGACAATCTACAAGCTCACAATGCGTCGCGATGCAACGCATTGTGAGCTTGTAGATCTGCTATTTTCAAAAGATTTTTAAACATTTGAAATGGGACATTCTGCATAATGAGTACTTTCTACTTTTGGTACTTTAAGTATATTTTGATACCAATACTTTTGTAATTTTACTCAAGTAACTTTTACTTGTAACAGAGTATTTCTATATTGCAGTATTAAAACATTTGAGTACTTTTTCCACCACTGCTACGGAGCATAAATTAGGCATAAAGGTCCTTACACACCGGCGAATATGCGAATATACGCAAAATTCGGACTCGTTCCGAATAATTAAAAGACGCTTTTTCGCTTCGCGAAACTGATGTGGACGCTTGCATTGACTTTATAAGGTTTTTAAAGAAAACGTATTTATTCGCATGAAGAATTCGCCCCGGTGTGTAAGGACCTCAAGAATGAAGTCAATATTTGTTTGTTTTCACAACCATATTATTATTATTTTATTTTTCTCTTCCTTGCAACAGGCACATGCTAAGGTTTGGCACACGTATGACACCCAGTGGAGAAGTAAACAAAGAGGTGAGAGAAACAACACATGACAAAATAATTAAAGTCTGCACAGCAGCATTGCTCCGACAAGTTTTTACTTGAACCCATTACAACCGGAAAAGCATCTGTGTCATTGTTGACCACTTTAACCATTATTTTATACTTTGTCTATTCAAAAGTAGCCGATATACAAGCTCACAAGCTTGTAGATCTGCTATTTTGGAAAAATCTTGTCATTTTTCGCAAATCTTTGAATATGTATATATATATATATATATATATATATATATATATATATATGCTTTTGTAGGGTCCTTTGCTTTGCTTTTGGAGGGTCCCTCGATCAAAAATAAGTTGTATTCTTATATGTACCTGTACACAAGATGTAACAATAAAGCACAACCTTGAACCTTGAACCACCTGTACCACTTGTAGGAGCAATGCTGTCTTTTATTATTGTCTCCGCCAGGCCGAAAGGCATGGCGAGAGAGTATGTTTTATTGTTTTGCCCCTGTCCGTCCGTGTCCGTCCGTCCGTCCGTCCGTCCGTCCGTCCGTCCGTCCGTCCGTCCGTCCGTCCGTCCGTCCGTCCGTCCGTCCGTCCGTCCGTCCGTCCGTCCGTCCGTCCGTCCGTCCGTCCGTCCGTGTGTGTGTGTGTGTGTGTGTGTGTGTCCGTCCTTCTGTCTGCGACCAGCTAGTCTCCGCCACCGTTGGCCCTGTCGCTGTGAAACTGCGCACACACACTCCCTGGATGCCACAGCAGAATTTTTTTTTGCTATTACTCCTACAGATTTTGTCCAAAAAACACGCAAATCGGTACACAGTATCTCTATAGCCATGTGATCAACATGGATCTGTCTGATTTTCCATATTCCATCCTGATTGGCTAAAATTGGCTTCCAAAGTATGCAGGATTGGTTAATTTGGAACAAAATGCCTCAAATCATGCACGCAGCATGCGATTTCCGTGAAAGTTTCCACAAAGATTTCCACTTGGCCCAGGAAGAAATGCCACTTGAAAACGTTCACATCAGCCTCATGGTGGCGCTATAACAGGCCAATTCACGTTTTTTAGCTATAACTGCACCGATCTGCGTCAAACTTTGCACGCACACTCCCTAGAGGACAACGAAAAACCTTTGCCCTGCATTTTTCACATATGCCTTTTAGAGCGCCACCAGGAGGCTGAGTTTTGTAAAACAATTTTTTTGCTCTTGCTCCTTCAGATTCTGTCCAAAAATCACGCAAATCGGTACACAGTATCTCTATAGTCATGTGATCAAGATGGATGTGTCCGATATTTCATATTCCATCCTACTTGGCTAACATTGGCTTCCAAAGTTTGCAGGATGGGTCCCTTTTGAACAAAATTCCTCAAATCATGAACGCAGTGTGCGATTTCCATGAGATTTTGCACGCACATTCCCACTAGGCCGAGGAAGAAATGCCACCCTTTTCACATTGGCCTGTTATAGTGCCACCAGCAGGTCTAATTTAGCAAACCACATTTTTGGAACAAAATGCCTCAAATCATGAATGCAGTGTCCGATTGTCGTGCAAGGCCTAAGAAGAAATGGCACCCTTTTCACATTGGCCTATTATAGTGCCACTAGGAGGCCACAATAATCTACCTGACCTGGCGGAGACTTGTGGTCCGAGGAGCACTTTTTCTAGTTTTTAACTGTTACTCTGTGTCCAGCACCAGCGACAAACTGTAAGTGCGCAACCCATATCAGAACTAGAAACACCCATTTGATTGATCGATTGATTGAATACTTTAGTATTAGTCAGAAATGTAAACAGCACGTGGTACAGTCAGACATTTAAGATAAAAGGATAACAAAAAAGTTCTAGACAATGATTACAACGTTATTGAATATTGCATGCTCGCTTAATATAGTGCAGCCTTAATATCGGGCACCTAAACATTGCGGGCACCTCAATGTTAAATGATAGTAAATAATTTGGGAAATGGTCTTAAGTAATTTAAAGTATACATGATTTGAGCATTCTTGAACATTTGACATTTAAGGCCCCATATTTCTACAATTGGTACACATTGCTACAAAACATTGAACAGTAAATGTAGGTCTGATAATGATGTACCGTGCGTGTTCAAATCATGTATAATTTACATTATTTCACACCATTTTCCAAATTCTTATTTTTTTTTTACATTTTGGAGAAAAAAAATGCTAGTTCAACATTGAGTTGCCCACAATGTTGATGTGCCCACTCTTTGTGCATGCTTTTACAGAACCATTTCAGAACCCCTAATTCACTCATTGTGTGTGGGTGTGGGTGTGGTGTGTGTGTGTGTGTGTGTGTGTGTGTGTGTGTGTGTGTGTGTGTGTGTGTGTGTGTGTGTGTGTGTGTGTGTGTGTGTGCATGGGTGCATTCGTGCGTGTGTAGGGTTTGTGGGGATCTCAGTGTCAGCCGACTGGGGGGAGCCGGTAGACATCAGCAACCAGAGAGACATAGAAGCAGCAGAGAGATACGTACAGTTCTACATGGGATGGTTTGCTACGCCGATATTCAACGGAGACTATCCTCAAGTTATGAAAGATTACGTCGGTAAGTGACATGATCCGCAGTCAAAATAAAACGTAACCTCGCTGTCGGGGGTTAAGGGCTTAAAAAGCTTAAAGGGATATTTCACTTTCAAAAAAACTTTTGGTCATTTTATCGTCTACTCAGGCCTTTGTGAACCCCTCAGACAGTTTTTAAGTTGCTCGATTCAGTATTTAGATATTTGATATTCATTTTATCAGACACGCCCCCTTCCTATACAAACCCATTGTAACTTCAAACTCCATTTTAACCATGTTAGATTCATCAAAAACACCCGTCCTTGGTTCTGGTGACTCATACCGCCCCCCTATGTGAGGGGGCTGTGTTTTTTCAATTACTTTTTTCATTTATTTTAAATATTTTTTTGGGGAAAATGAAAAAAATAAAATACAATAAAAAATAAAATAAAATAAATAAAATAATTAATTGGAAAAACTCGGCCCCCTCATGCATTAGGAGGGGAGGGTGAGTCACCAGAGCCAAGGACGGGTGTTTTCGATGAATCTAACATGTTAAAATGGAGTTTGAAGTTACAATGGGTTTGTATAGGAAGGGGGCGTGTCTGATAAAATGAATATCAAATATCTAAATACTGAATCGAGCAACTTAAAAACTGTCTGGGGGTTCACAAAGGCCTGAGTAGATGATAAAATGACCAAAAGTTTTTTTGAAAGTGAAATATCCCTTTAAGTATGGAGATAAACACAATAAACGGTTTATGCCCGTTTGTATCGTATCGAATCGTTTTGCAATGCAAATAATCGTATCGAAACGTTTTGCAATGCAAATAATCAATTTTATCGATACTAAGTTGTATTGCGTTGTATTTCGCAATTTTAAGAAGAAAAAAGAGAAAGAGGGGTATAATTACTTTTCCATTACATATCGCTACATTTGGTTTATCGATAAATGTGTTTGTGTTTGTTCATGTCAAGGTGCGGGTTTGTCCATTAGTGTTCAAATACAGTGTCCATGTATTTGCCAGAGAGTCACTGTGTTTACTTATTTATATCCATAATAATTAAAAAACCTGCACTATCCACACATTTCACACTATATGACATTATATGTTATACATTATACCTTATATGTGTAATATGTGTACAATTTCTACCAATAGGTAGGAAGAGTGCCCAGCAAGGCTTGGGAGCTTCACGGCTGCCTGTCTTCTCACCTCAGGAGAAGAGCTACATCAAGGTACAGTGACCAGACCGGTCCGTAAAACAATAAAATATGCAGAATTTCAACATTCATTCATACCAAATTGTGTGTGCTATGTACTAAAATATATTGGCCCCCACCCTGATTGGACAAACTTGGCAACCTACCTGGAAATGTATGTTCTTTTTATTAAAGTGCTGGAGAGTCAGGGAGACCCCTGTTATTGAACAGACACACTCTCAGCTTTAACTTTTTAACACATTTTCTGTTTTAACCAAAACAAGAAAATATCACTTACACCACCTTTAAGGGTACCTGTGACTTCCTGGGGATCGGTCACTTCACCACGCGGTACATCACCCAGAAGAATTACCCATCAGGCCGAGGGAACAGCTACTTCACTGACAGGGACCTGGTGGAACTAGTGGACCCACGCTGGCCCGACCCTGGCTCTGAATGGCTCTACTCTGTGCCATGGGGATTCCGTCGCTTGCTAAACTTCATCAAGGTACACACACACACGCACACACACACACACACACACACACACACACGCGCACACACACACACACACACACACACACACACACGCACACACACACACACACGCACGCACACGCACACACACACACACACACACACACACACACACACACACACATACACACAGTGCTTTGAATTGAAAAACACAGAGTGGTGGAAAAAGTACTCAAATGTTTTACTTAAGTAAAAGTATCAATACTGCAATATAGAAATACTCTGTTACAAGTAAAAGTCCGGAATTCAAAATGTACTTGAGTAAAAGTACAGAAGTATTGGCATCAAAATGTACTTAAAGTACCAAAAGTTAAAGTACTCATTATGCAGAATGTTCCGTTATTCTAGAGTTCTATCTAACTCCAAAATCTCCCCACGGACCGGGGACGTATACATGCAGATATATTTGGCGTAAATCACTCAACAGCTCTACAACTAAACATCAAAGCACGCTACACCGCTCCTGTCTTTTGTAGATGTATTAATAACACACACACACACACACACACACATTCACACATAAACACACATGGTTACTACACTAAACTACAACTTTGAACAGAACGGTCTACCCTCAGCCAGCTCACGAGTAACTACAACCGTTAGCCCTCGCTTAAAATGGATACTAAAGGTAATTAATTGAAATGATGATGAGATGCAGTATTAGCAGTAGCAGTAGCTGTAGGTTTTTAAATTGTGGAAACATAGAAACACGGGACCATGCAAACATGTAACCAACTTATACGAACTATACTAAACAATAAACAATATATACTAAACATCCATCTATATGTACACAACATATATGATTGGTAATAAAAGAGCTTATCACACAAAATAACTATTTTCAATGCACATTTGCTTGCCAGGTCACATCTGCATGCAAACGCTCTCTCATGCTACGATGGAATGAATCCCGCTGATCAAAACAACTCTATGTAGTAGGGGGTACTAACCACCAAAAATGGCCAAATCGTTACGCGGCGGATAAAAGCATGAAATTTGATACAGATGTCCCTTGGGTCATCCTAAAACATCCTAGAAGGGTTGCCCAAAAAAATCTTAAACAGGAAGTGAGTTATGGACAAAATTCTAAATGGCCACCTAAACTGTTGACCGTTGACTCAAAAGACACCAAAATAATCTCCAAAAGGCATAAAATTTGGCACATATGTCCCTTGGGTCATCCTAAGACATCCTAGAAGGGGTGCCCAAAGGAATCTGAAACAGGAAGTGAGTTATTGACTAAATTGAAAATGGCCGCCTAGTGTTGTCGATTGACTCAAAAGACAACTAAAGAATCTCATAAAAGCATACAATTTGGCACACATGTCCTTTTGGTCATCCTAAGACATCCTAGAAGGGGTGCCCAAAAAAATCTTAAGCAGGAACTGAGTTATTGACAAAATTGAAAATGGCCGCCTACAGTGTTATCTATTGACTCAAAAGACAACTAAAGAATCTCATAAAAGCATACAATTTGGCATACATGTCCCTTGGGTCATCCCAAGACATCCCAGAAGGGGTGCCCAAAAAAATCTTAAACAGGGAGTGAGTCATTGACAAATTTGAAAATGACCGCCTACAGTGTTGTCGATTGACTCAAAAGACAACTAAAGAATCTCATAAAAGCATACAATTTGGCATACATGTCCCTTGGGTCATCCTAAGACATCCTAGAAGGGGTGCCTGAAATTATCTGAAACAGGAAGTGAGTTATTGACTAAATTGAAAATGGCCGTGTACAGTGTTGACAGATGATGCAAAAGACACTCATAAAAAATAATCTCATAAAAGCATGAAATTTGGTACAAATGTCCCTTGGGTGATCTGAATGCATCCTAAGGGGTGCCAAAAAAAGTTTTAATAGTCTCTCAATGGAAAACACTCCTCCCACACGGGCTGCACTGCTACAATATTCAAATCGAGCAGCCAATCTGGCATTTGGTCCAGAAGCCTGAAAGCTATGCAATCTCTACCATCTCCTGACAAATATGGATGGATTAAAGTCGCTGATTCGTGGACACCTTTATGGACACTCTTGCCAGAGGCTGTTTAAGTTTGTAGAGAACTCAAGTGTGGCTGCAAAGCTGAGCCCTTCTGTTCGAGAAAGTGTAGATGCCAGGATGCTGGGTTACCTTGCAGAGCACTATGCCAATGTGCTGGTAATTGCGAAATGGCACACATGAATACATGTAGTTACTAAACACTAATCACAAAAAACAGTAATGATCAAGAAGAAAATACATGAGAAGATAGAGTGTAAAACAAGCAAGAAGATGTAGAGTGCAAATTAAATAAGATGCAGAGAGTAAAATAAGCATATGCAGAGTAAAATAAATAAGAATATGCAGAGAGTTAGATAAATAAAGAAGATTCAAAGAGTACAATAAAAAAATAATGCAGAAAGTAAAATAAATAAGTGATGTAGAAATGAAAACAGAAGGTAGACTACAAAATACGGCAGGTTATGCACTGTATGTATTGCACTGTAATTGAGTCTGTATTGAGTCTGCATAATATGCAGACTGCCATGGTCAACTGTTTAAACAGCCATTTAGAATTTCTTCAACATGGTCCCTTCCTAAAAAGTTTAATAAACAAGCAAACAAACAAATAAATAACCCCTTCTAGGATATATTAAGAAGCACTCAATGTACGTACAGTACCAAATTATACACTTTTATGACGTCCCTTTATGTTTTCTTTTGTGTCAACTGCTTTAGGTGGTCACTTCCTGTTTAAAACCTTTTTGGGCACCCCTTGTAGGATGCGTTCAGATCACCCAAGGGACATTTGTACCACATTTCATGCTTTTATGAGATTCTTTAGGTATCTTGCATCATCTTTCAACACTGTAGGCGGCCATTTCCAATTTAGTCAATAACTCACTTCCTGTTTCAGATTATTTTGGGCACCCCTTCTAGGATGTGTTCGGATGACCCAAGGGACATGTATGCCAAATTGTATGCTTTTTGGAGATTCTATAGGCTTTTTGAGTCAATCGCCAACACTGTAGGCGGCCATTTTCAATTTAGTCAATAACTCACTTCCTGTTGAAGACTTTTTTGGGCACCCCTTCTAGGATGTCTTAGGATGACCCAAGGGACATGTGTGACACATTTTATACTTTTTGGAGATTCTTTAGTTGTCTTTTGAGTCAATCGACAACACTAGGCGGCCATTTTCAATTTGGTCAATAACTCACTTCCTGTTTCAGATTTTTTTGGGCACCCCTTCTAGGATGTTTTAGGATGACCCAAGGGACATCTGTATCAAATTTCATGCTTTTATCCGCCGCGTAACGATTTTTCACTTAGTGCCCCCTACTAATGCGCATGCGCACGATCATGAGTGAAAGTGAAAAACAACCCTATATGCATGCGCACGATCACAAGGGTGTGGTGTATTTTGCACAAGTGTGACAATATTCTTGAAAGGAAGTAGAAAGGTCCAGACCAGTAATGTTCCCCAAGTCGATTTATTGGACAAAAACAGAGTACAGAGCACCAGAGCACATGTCAGCCTTGCTGCTACATGGTGTGGCCGGAACAGAACAGAACAGAAGAAGCAGGGCAAGGGCAAGAAGGAGGGACGGTTTCTTTGTCCTCACAGTATTTATAGGCAGACTTCACATGTG
Source organism: Gymnoscopelus braueri (assembly GCF_963280865.1). Lineage (NCBI taxonomy): Eukaryota > Metazoa > Chordata > Actinopteri > Myctophiformes > Myctophidae > Gymnoscopelus > Gymnoscopelus braueri. The sequence goes on along the minus strand of NC_137603.1, from coordinate 65,833,822 downwards.
TGTGTATGTACTTGCATACATTGGATGTGCACGTAGCTAGGTGTGTGTGCTACATCTCTTGTGTGTGTGTGTGTGTGTGTGTGTGTGTGTGTGTGTGTGTGTGTGTGTGTGTGTGTGTGTGTGTGTGTGTGTGTGTGTGTGTGTGTGTGTGTGTGTGTGTGTGTGTGTGTGTGTGTGTGTGTGTGTGTGTGTGTGTGTCCATTGTGCAGAAGAACAACACCCCAAGATCCTAGAGGTCAGCTAAGGTCAGATGCCCTCTGGGAAGCATCCTTTGAACTGGACATCTAGTATTAGAGCAACCACTCTGGAATGTGCACTGTAGACCACTCAGTATCAGCCTATGTCTCTGTGTGTGTGTGTTCAAATTGGGCTCTATAAGTCCATAAATGTGTATCAATTTACCACAAGGGAAAGTGAAACTCTTACTCAACAGTCAACACACATGCGTTTCAATTAAATATGGACACTTGCCGTATCACAAACTTAACAGAATAATTCCCATAAAATCATACCCCCGGAGTTTACACGGTAAACAAACTATTTATAAATACACAAACAAGTGTAAATTTCCATGACGTCACCAAACACGGAGAACAACAAGACCCCTTTCTCTCCGCTAGAGGTCGCCCGCTACCAGCTTAAAACGTGGCTGGCGGTGAGGAATCATATAGTACAATACAAATATAATAAGGTCGGTTAGACCCTAGAAAACTCCACACAGAATGTCCGATTTCAAGTTTTCAAATGTTTTAGAATCTTTTGAAAATAGCAGATCTACAAGATCATTGTGAGCTTGTAGATCAGCTATTTTCAAATGGCTGAAATGTATATAGGGCTGAAGTGGTTAATGTATGTTCTGTAATAACAATCAAAATCTACAAAGTAACTAGTAACTAAAGTTTTCAAATAATTGTAGTGGAGTAAGAGTACAATATTTGCCTCTGAGATGTAATTGGAAATTGGAAGTACTCAAGTAAAGTACAAATACCTAAACAATTTACTTAAGTACAGTACTTGAGTACATGTACTTAGTTACTTCCCACCACTGAAAACATCCATGGTAAAAGTATGTTATGTATGTTATATATCATGTATCCTTGACAGACTCAGTATGGAAATCCCATGATCTATGTGACAGAGAACGGCGTGTCAGAGAAGATGACGTGCACAGACCTCTGTGACGACTGGAGGATGCTCTATTTCAGAGACTACATCAATGAAATGCTCAAGGGTGAGAAAATAATAGATGACTACATTACAGTAAATCACCACTACGGCTAGCATGCACTGCACGATATTAGGAAAACATGCCGTATGCGATAACATTGTTGAAAATTGTGATGACTATTTGACTCGCGATGAGTAAACAAAATCAATATGTGTACAGTCTACAGTTTGAATGTATGCTTGCCTTAGGTTTAATGAAATATAGAAGAATAAAGGTATTGATTATATTTCCATTCCAACAACGTGGTTTTAGTGAAGACATTGCACCTGGCTACAGCTGCTATTGACTATGAATATACCACCAACTTAGCAATACAGTTTCTCACTGCTCCCCTTAAAACATTTTCTTCTAATCCAAACCAAAAAACTATTCATACCTGGATTGTTGAAAGGAATAATTATAAGAATTAAATCATCTCTTTTGCATTATGTAAAAGTATTTTGTGATTATTTTTATTGCTCATGTTGATATTGCAATGAGGGGGGGACCTTGCATGTCCAAAACTTATTTTACTTTTCAAGAAATAGAAAAAAGGACCAACGTGTTGTGAGCTTGTAGATCACATATTTCCCCTACCATTTTGCTACTTTTTGCACTTTACTCCATATGTGTGTAATGTAGTTGTTCTGTATTACTAGGGGGAAAATTACTAATGTCCTATGTGCACATTGTAGCGATAAAGGATGGAGTGAACGTGAAGGGCTACACGGCCTGGTCCCTCCTGGACAAGTTTGAGTGGGATGAAGGATACTCGGAGAGGTTCGGTCTGTACTACGTGGACTTCAGGAACAAAAACAAAACACGTTACCCAAAAGCCTCGGTTCAGTACTACAAACGTATCATCAGCTCCAATGGATTTCCCAACCAGAGAGAGGTAGAGTATTATATACTTAATGGATATACTGTATGTATATATATATATATATATATATATATATATATATATATATATATATATATTTATTTATACACACACACACACACACACAGTGGTGGACTAAGTACTCAGATATGTTACTTAAGTAAAAGTATCAATACTGCAATTTAGAAATACTCCGTTACATGTAAAAGTCCGGAATTCAAGATTTACTTGAGTAAAAGTACAAAAGTATTAGTAACAAAATGTACTTAAAGTACCAAAAGTAAAAGTACTAAAATGTTTGAAAATAGCAGATCTACAAGTTCACAACGCGCCTCTATGCGACATGTTGTGAGCTTGTAGATCGGCTATTTTCAAATAGCCAATGTATAAAATAGGGCTAAAGTGGTTAATGTATGTTTTATAATATAATAATTGATAATTGCAAAGTAACTAAAGTTTTCAAATAATTGAGTAAAAGTACAATATTTGCCTCTGAGATGTAGTGGAGTAGAATACTCCAGTAAGTAAAAATACCTCATAATTGTACTTAAGTACAGTACTTGAGTACATGAGTTACTTTACACCACTGAAATCTAATCTATAAATGAAGATGTTTGCATATAGAGCATCATGTTAGCATGCCATAGCTTTGAGAGTGTATGTGCTGTTCACAGGTGGAGAGTTGGAAGAGGAAAGCAGGGGAGCTGTGTTCCTCCAGCAACCAGCTGCTAGCTGCAGGTCAGTGCACACACTGCTACAACAATGGTTCTTTGACATGGTTACTACGTATGCTACAGGTATACGACCGATGAGTTAGGACTCAAGTGGCCAAAAGTGAGGTGCGTTACAGGGCTTTCTCAGTTGCAGCCCGCTCCCTTTGGAACTCACTCCCACCTCACATCAAAGTCGCCTCTACCCTTGCCCTATTCTAACCAGTGGTGGAAAAAGTACTCAAATGTTTTACTCAAGTAAAAGTATCAATACTGCAATGTAGAAGTAATCTGTTACAAGTAAAAGTCTGGAATAAAAAAAATACTTGAGTAAAAGTACAAAAGTATTGCTATCAAAATGTACTTAAAGTACCAAAAGTAACTAAAATGTTTGAAAATAGCAGATCTACAAGCTCACGACGCGTTGTGAGCTTGTAGATCAGCTTTTTTCAAATAGCCTAGGTATAAAATAGGACTAAAGTGGTTAATGTATGTGTTATAATGTAATAATTTATATCTTCGAAGTAACTAGTAACTAAAGTTTTCAAATAATTGTAATGGAGTAAAAGTACAACATTTGCCTCCGAGATGTAGTGGAGTAAAAGTAAAAGTATAGACAATTGGAAATACTCCAGTAAAGTAAAAGTAAGTAAGTATTTTTTTTGTTTTTTGTTAAAAAGGTTAAAGTACTATATTCTGATAGTAATCATTGCTACAGAGTGTTTGTTCGGTCACAGGAGTCTCTCCAGCTCTTTAGTAAACAGAATATAGTACATTTTCAGGTAGGTGACAACTTTTAAGCCAATCAGGAGAGAGCACTGAAAAAATTTTCTGCTTAATAAAGAGCTGGAGAGACATGGAAGACTCCTTTTACTGAACAAACACTCTATAGCAATGAGTACTATCAGAATATAAAGCTATTTAACACTTATTTTAACCAAAGTAAATCACTTACCCTACCTTTAAGTACAGTACTTGAGTACATGTACTTAGTTACTTTACACCACTGCTCAAAACACACCTTTTCAGACTTGCCCACCTAATTCAATTCTCCCTTTCTGCCTTTTAGTTTTAGCTTGATGATTTGTTTTCTCTGCTTAGTTTTTAGCCTTTTAACAATTTTTCTCTTAATAAAGTAGTTTATTTTGTTTTGTTGTAAAGCGACTTTTGGTAATATTATTATTATTATTATTATGATGATGATGATGATGATGATGATGATTAGTATTATTATTTTTATTATTATTATTATTATTATTATTACCCTTATTATTATTATTATTATTATTATTATTATTATTATTATTATTATTATTATTATTATTATTATTTATAACAGTGTTCATTATATAGTTATAGTAGGGCCTATCATACTGTTATGCTTGTAAAATATGCCATGAATATAAGGTGGAGGAATGAAAAGTAACATTTATCTGTACCATAGATGAAACAAATATGGATAGAGGACCCTGAGCACCAACAGTAGACAGTGGTTCACACTTTTTCCTGTCAAGGACCGCCAAAGGACCCCCAAATTTATGTATTTGGCCCCGGACCCCCATCTGAAAATGCTTTGTGCCAGGGACCCCCAGAAGAGAAGATTTATGTTAAAAGGATCCAAAATTATTCAAAATTGTCCAAACGTTTTCGATATTTTCCAAAAATGTTCAACAATAACAGATGTACAAGCTCGCAGCGAGCACTTTGAGCTTGCATATCTGTTATTTGTGAATAGGCAACGTATAAATGGATAAAGTGGTTAAAATGATTGTGATGCTATATTATCTACTTTAGCTGGGGACCCCCTGGGAACCCCCTCAAGGACCCCTGGGGGTCCCCAGACCCCATGTTGAGAACCACTGCTTTAGAGGCTCTCTACTGGTTCTTCAGCTTAGTTTACACAGCTAATGGTTGCTAAAATGATGCTATATGGAAAGTTCTATACAACCATTTGACAAAGGTGCTATAACAGTGGTTCTCAAACTTTTTCATGTCAAGGACATGATATGTATTTGGCCGTGGACCCCCATCTCAAAATATTGTGTTCCAGGGACCCCCAGAAGCAAAGATTTGAGTTCCAAATGTTAGCTTTAAAAAATTGATATTCAAAGGTTTGCATACATTTTCAAGATTTTTCAAAAATAGCAGATCTACAAGCTCTTACCGCGGCACTTGAGCACTATGAGCTTGTATATCTGCTTTTTTTGAATAGCCAAAGTATACAAGGTTAAAGTGGTTAAAATTATTGTGATGCTATATTAACACATTTAGCTGGGGACCCCCTGGAACCCCCCATGGACCCCTGGGGGTCCCAGGACCCCACTTTGAGAACCAATGCGAGAACCTAACCCACTGTATATACTGTACTGTATTTAAATTGTATGTTTATATATTTTCTTTATTTCAATACAAATGTAATTCATAAGATTATTGTGCCAGTTGAAAACGGCAAAAATAGCAAGCTTACAGTATCGATTGCAACACGGGGAGGGGGTTCCAGACAGTTGGGGGCTCTTGCATGGAAACGTTTGGGAACCCTGCTTTATACAGTAGCACCAAAGGACGGTATAGCACCAAAAGGTGGTTCCCCTACAATTACAAGCCCAAGAACCACTTTTAACGGGAACGCATCTGTGTAACCACTTTAACCATTATTTTATACTTTGGCTATTTTTGAAAAATAGTAAAAAATAATGCAAATCTTTGAATATATATACATATTTAAAGCGAACGTTTTTTACTCAAATCTTTGCTTCTGGGGTCCCTGGAACAACATATAACATATAACATGAAACAGTTTGAGAACCACTGATTATAGGCCTATATATTTATTTATTTTTGGGGGGGGAGGGTTAGACATTTGTAGAATCCCCAGAAGCAAAGATTTGAGTTACAAATGTTAGCTTTGAAAATATATTCAAAGATTTGCACTCATTTTCATGATTTTTCAAAAATAGCAGATCTACAAGCTCATAGCTATGAGCTTCTATATCTGCTATTTTTGAATAGCCAAAGTATAAGATAATGGTTAAAATGACAGATGTCTTAATGGGTTAATGCGATTAGCACAATCTTTTGTATTTATACTATGGATATCAAACCAAATGTTCTATGTAAAATATGTGTATCGTATGAGACAGCACTGTGAGAAAGGTAGGGGCCAAACAAAGGAAAATTCTGTCTTTCTTTAGTTTCTTCTCCTTCTAACATCTAACAGGATGTTTCTTTGTTTTGCCCCTCCAGCTAGAAGAAAGGCCCAGGGAGATAAGCAACATTCAGGGATGCCAAAGGGTTTTCCAGTGCATGATGAAGTTTAGGTACAACGTATTCATCTTGTCTTGATAAAGACAAATCAGTGGTTCTCCAACTTTTTATTTAATTTAATTAACCCCCATAACACTCAGAGTTAAGGACCTGTGAGGGTCATCATTTTTCATTTTGAACTTTGAGGACCACTTAGACTTATCAATTGCACTGATCAATTTCAGCTGAAGATATGACTGTACGCATCTCTCATCTGTTACCATTGGTGTCAAAAATTTACTACATTTACTTGACTTGACTTAAAGCGGCAGTAGGTAACTTTACTGTTTACTGTTAACATACTCTACCATACAGATTGTATAAGTTATATCGTATTAACATAGTCTAACCAGTAACCATACAGATTGTATACGTTATATTGTACTAACATACTCTACCATACCGATTGTATAAATTATATTGTATTTACATACTCTACCATACAGATTGTATAAGTTATATTGTACTAACATACTCTACCATACAGATTGTATAAGTTATATTGTATTAACATACTCTACCATACAGATTGGACAAGTTATATTGTATTAACATACTCTACCATACAGATTGGACAAGTTATATTGTATTAACATACTCTGCCATACAGATTGGACAAGTCATATTGTACTAACATACTCTACCATACAGATTGGACAAAATAACATTTTATTCCCACACAAAATAATTGCATAATAGAGCTTTAAGCTAAATTTTGAATACAGGCCTTTTACTTGTAACAGAGTATTTATCGCTGTGGTATTGATACTTTTAATTAAGTAAAAACAATCTCAAGCATTCTACTATGAAGCAAAGCATGTTTAGCTTGTGAACTGATGATTCTGTTGGCTGTAGCTGTAGTTTTTATCCTTGGTAGCCTAAGGCACGTGCACAAGTTGGTTGTGAGGGGCCTTCAAATTAGCCTGGTAAACCCCTCCCTCCGGAAATCTAATTTCCATTTGATTTCAGGAAGGGGTCTGGCCTGAGCGCCTGTCTGGGCGTTTCTGCGGAGTTCATAACATGAACTCTCCTATCAGCGTTCTCGCTCATTGTTCTATGATTGACAGCGCATGTTGGCCAATCAGGTGGAACCCGAGTGAACCCGAATGGAGCCGAGTGCAGCTGAGCAAAAATGGAATGGCGGCCATTAAAACTTTGTCCGCTGGTTTGTCCGCTGTTTTAAAACTTCAAAATGCTCTCAAACCTCTTTTTTATGGCACGGAATTTACTTTTAACATATTTTTCGGATAGCATTTAGTTGTTTAACTTCATATATGTGGTCAATTAATCATGACAGAGCCTATTTCAAAATACAATTTCAGAGAACTGGCAGGGGCGGGCAGTGACACTCATGTATCCGACTAAAGTAACCTATTTTCGGCATGGCTCTTTCAAAAGTCCCCTTGCGTCACGTTGCTCTTTGGTGGTGGTGGTGGAACGAACTGCTGATTGGCTGAAGGGGTGGTGGTGGAAAAAACTGCTGATTGGCTGAAGGGGTTGTCAGTCAACGGTATTACTCCCACCCAGCTCCCGCACACAGCCAAAAAGCCAAACAGGCCCCCATGCCAGACTCACTATTGGAAACAAATGGAAATGAGATTTCCGGAGGAAGGGGTTTACCAGGCTACCTTCAAATGGCCGGCCTCTCCAAAAGGAGGGCCAAACAGTTAGCAAGGTACTGCTCAGTATCAGCTACTATTGGAAGCCGCTCAATTTGGAGGAGGCGTTGTTTCCTTTATCCATGATTGATGTCTGCTGTGTTTGACAAGTATATCAATTGCATTGTATGTAACAATGTTCTGCCTTATAGACACTGTCCCACTGCACTGGCAGTGTTTATGTCCTTTGTACAAGGTATTCTTGTACTTCTGTTTATGTGTGCATAAATACATATCAAGTGTGTGTGTGTGTGTGTGTGTGTGTGTGTGTGTGTGTGTGTGTGTGTGTGTGTGTGTGTGTGTGTGTGTGTGTGTGTGTGTGTGTGTGTGTGTGTGTGTGTGTGTGTGTGTGTGTGTGTGTGTTTTCAGATCCGTTGATAAGCCACATGGAGATGGTGTCAGAGATCGTGGTCCCCACCGTGTGCACGCTCTGCATTCTGCTCAGTGCCGTCTTTCTCATGTTCCTGCTGCGTGCGCGATTCTGAGACCCACCTCAACCCTATATCCTCCCTGTTCTGGGGCTGACATTGACGCATATCTGTTGGCAAAACATTGTCATTCCACACACGAACACGGACTCACATGCACACACACGCGCATACACACACACACACACACACACACACACACACACACACAAACACACGCACACACACACACACACACACACACACACACACACACACACACACACACACACACACACACACACACGCGCATGCACTCAAAACCTTGCAACGGAGAAAGTTATTCCGTGCAAAACTGTCAGAAAGGCTATATTGTTAGTCAATGTCCTTCTGTCTTCATTGGGAGAAACTGCTGATCTCTTCTTCAGGCTGACATTGTTGTTTGTACATGTCAGTGATCAACGCATGAATTCAAGCTTGTTGTTTGATGTGAAAAGATCCAGGCTTTGTTTCCAGATAACTTGTAGAGATATTTTAAACAGGCTATTTGTCTTTGCTTTTTGATAAGTAGTAAATAAATAATAAAATAGCACCCACAACTTTTATATGCAGAAGAATTACAGAGAGGAGTACAGTACCAGGGGGCAGTCACTGTAAGATCAAAATCGAAATCTATATTACTGTCTGTGGTTCCTAATACAATAAAGATTTAAAAGGGTTATAAATGTGTGTGCATTTCTGCTGTTTCTATACTTTATTATATAAGGCAGAACGTTTAAGTTGTTGCCAAAACTTTATCCTTTAGCATGGTGTGTTGGAGATGTCATGGGGTCAGATTGGTCAACACACTATCCAGCCACTTTTTTTCCATGTATACCACTGTAGAGTCCATGGGTGAATACAGCATAATACTGTTAACTAGCTAAATGGTGAGAGAGAGCCTACCTGGGGAACCGCAGTCCCCAGTTTTCGATTCCAGGCCTGGCCAGCAATGTGTCGAATATGACTGGCCGAAGTGTCTTTGAGCAAGACACCTAACCCCTAACTGCTCTGTGCCCCTTGTGGTCAGCGATCAGCTAGGTTGAGCTGAAACCAAATGTCAGCTCAACCCACCAAGAAAGATTTGTTGGACGACATTAAGGCCTGGATTTGTATTTCTCTCTCATTGCCTCTGTTTACACCACATACAGTGGTCAGATGGAGGCGGCAGCAACAGCAGCAGCAGCAGCAATAGACTGGTAAAGTGCCTTTTCTTGACCACAGAAACGCCACTAAACACATGTAATGCAGTGTGTTTAAATTGCCAAATTTTTCATTTGGTCTTCTTTAACCAAGGGATGGATGCTAACGAAATTAGCGCGTTAGCATCGTCGTGAACAGACGTTTAATGGCTCCGTCCGTGGGGCATGAATGGAACGGTTTCTGACTTGCCAAATCAAACGTTTAATGCTTAGGTGTCCTGAGTTGGTGAATATTGTGAATTTGTTTTCAGATCGATCTGGGATTTGATAATTGTATACTGAGCCGACCTACACCGCATTTTGGGCTGAACCCTGCATGTCCATGCTGGACAAATAATAATGATTCATAGGACATCATCATTGATCAGTATATACTCCTTAGACCATAAGAAAGACTCAATTTTATATTTCATATGATTTTCAATATATTGAGCTTAGTTTAAGGGTCTGATTTGTTGAAAATAGATCAACAAGCTTGTAGATCAGCTATTTTCAAATAGCTATAGGGTTTTTATAGGGTTTATAGTGGCTAGCTGATGCTGTATTAAACTGGGGGTCCCCGGGCCCCAGTCTGAGAATCACTGTAAACAAGACCGCAAGGACTTAACTGAACGACCTGTTAAAAAAAGGATTATCCTTATCCTATCCTGTGCGATTGTATAGTGTGATTACAGGTCAATCAGTAAACTGAAGGAGAGCTGTGTTGGTAAAGCCAGGTTATTTATATCTTTTCATACATTTTCATGCAAGTAAAGACATGTCCTCAGGGGCCACCATAGGACAGCTGCACTATCCACTTCCCCATTGACAATAGAACACCGAAGTCTGACGTAATTTACACATCCTAGGTTTGTCTACCTGGTTCGCGGATTTCCACCCCCATTCTGAATCCCCATAGACGTATTTAATATCGCGTCAAATAAGAACTGTGTTCCAAAAATAAACAAATGACCCCAGCGGTTTTACTCTTATGGATATGAAGCATCAACTGACGGTGAGAAACGCTAATGTTACTTCCGCCGAATTAGTACAATTTTCGCCAGAGACAGACTGTATCAAATATAAGTGACTGACTATCATAAACGATACAGAACCTCCTCCCTGACGATATCACCGAGACAGTTTGTTTATTTTTGGACCACAATTCTTATATGAGACGATTCTATGATGACCCAATGTTATTCTCCATAGCGAACCTCCTTTACGAACCTGGGGATGAACGAGTGACGTCAGGACTTCTGTACTCTATTAGTGTGATTGTATAAATGCCCTGCAGTCTATGCCAAACATAGGCTGCTTGGTGTGTTACTGGCTGTGGGTCGTGCGACCTGGGTCTCCTGTTTTCATTATTTGCTCTGTCGGGGTTGATCCATGCGATGCACATGACAGTGAATGTCATGTGCCGAGTTGTATTTATGTGGCAACACAAGAGGGTAGGAGAACACACAGACAATTTAAGATCTTGCCACTGCTGCTTTGTATAGTTTGATTTTAGTATTTTGTTACTGTTACTTGAGCTATTTTATACTAATGTTTTGTTTCTTTCCCCCTACATATAGCGAGTCCTGTGTGTGCTGTTTACCTGTCCTAGAGTCTGAGGGAGCGTGGTGGTGCAGACGACCTACTACGGGGAGTTTCACTAGGTCTCACTCTTTAGTACACAGCCCTAAAGGTTTGTTTGGCGTGATCGCGTGCACCTCTTTTCACGGTGGCGCTCTGATTCTTCTAATCCTACTGTGTGTGCGACTGCTTGCTGTGTGCATAGGCTGGGCATAGAGTAGAGTCACCTACAGTAGCTGCCCCTGTAAATGGTTGTCGCCCACTAGCCAGAACACTCTGGTTTTCTTTTGTATTTGTAGCACATTTATTGTGTTTTTGCTGATTATACTATATAATGACAGCTGCACGTTAACTATTATTGATGGTTTTGTTGATTTTAAATAGGAATTTAATAAGTATGTATTATGAAACCGAAATACTATTCTGTCTAAACCTAAATAAACTTCCATGTGTTTGGGGGAAACTCATGTCTCAGGTCTCATATTGTTCTAAACTGTTTTTGGGGAACCCGATTTATATAAAGGTTATTCATTCTATTCCTTGATACAAACATCATCAAGGTGGCGTAGTCGTACATTTATTAACAACAAAAGTAACTCCTTGCCACACCAGGGCCCTATTCCACGAAAGGTGAATTAAATAAGCCTGGCCTTAAGTCAAATCCAGGCTTGACAAAGTCGGGTCCGTATAGCCTGGTTTATTCGGTTCCATGAATGCCAAGCCAGGCTGAAAAGGAGCGACTTTGTCGAGCAGGATAATGAAGCCAGGCTTCACGTATTCCTGTAAAAGACCATGAAAGTCGATAGCAGAATCCTTGAACTTGACCAATCATGGAGTCCAAAACCAGAGCGGCGTTCTTCTCTGTGGCTGAACAGCAGCACTGCAGCAGCTCATGAAATCATACAAGGAAGTAAAATGTATAAAGCAAGAAAGGAAACGCGACCGCAATAAATAGATCCAGGGAGAAAGCGTGGCAAAGTATTGCAAGGACACACAGAGTGGGTGTGTGTGTGTGTGTGTGTGTGTGTGTGTGTGTGTGTGTGTGTGTGTGTGTGTGTGTGTGTGTGTGTGTGTGTGTGTGTGTGTGTGTGTGTGTGTGTGTGTGTGTGTGTGTGTGTGTGTGTGTGTGTGTGTGTTTGCGACGGGACGGGACGGGGGGGCAACGGGACACCCGGGGACGGGGGGTGACCGTGACGGGGGCCGCGATATATATACGTCAGAATTTTTTTATAATATTAAAAAAATCTGTAATATATTATCAAACATCTAACAACAATATGAACTATAGTGTTAACAGAGTGACAATGACATATCACATGAGTCATTGTGAAACAATTATGATTCATGGTCACACACTATTTCAGTAATATAGTTAATTTGATGATATCTTATTGTATTTATTTCATTTTATTTGAGTGCAGGGTCATTAAAATGAGTGTGGAAAAACTTGAAGAACAAGGCACTGGATTAAGTAAGCTTGGCTGTTAGACTGCTCCTGACCAGGCTAACTTCACAGGTAAATTGCCATGGTAACTAAGGTAGGCTTGCTTCAATTCTCTTTCGTGGAATCAAGTCATGGCTAAACTTAGCCAGGGTGAACTGGCTAAACTAATCTTCAAGATAATTCAGCTTTCATGGAACCGATTCATCCCTATTCCTGGCTAAATTAAGCCAGGATAGGTGTTAAAGCCAGGCTTTAGCTCTAATTCACCTTTCGTGGAATAGGGCCCAGGTCACATTCGCTTACTGTTTCACCATTGTCCTGTTTGTATGTTAACATTAAATGTTAGCACTGAATTCATTGATTCATAATACCTAAATGAACTTTTAATTATAATACATTAAGCAGATAGCATCAAGCTCCCCCTCCCAATGTACCTACAAGGCCTTAAAAACAAGGCTCCATACATCCCAAAACAAACTTGTAAGGCTACTTCTTGGCCTCAATCACAAAACCCATCTAACCCCTGCTCATTTTGCTAGGATTGGATGGCTTAGGGTTGAGGACAGAGTACAGCAACTTGCTATGGGCCTGGTCTTCAAGATACACCACAACATTGGGATCCCCCTGTATTTGTCAAAATACTTCCAAAATGTTAATGAAGTCCATGATCATAACACCAGAGGCAGCTCCACAAATCATGTTCAACCCAGATTTGGCTCAACTAAGGGAATGAACTCGTTCTCATGCTATTCATCAAAAATGTGGAATGCCCTACCAAAAGGAGTAAAGGAGTGTAAAACCCTACTCACTTTCAAAACTGCCCTGAAGATACACCTTCAGGAGGCTGCAATTCGAAAATGGCCCCTGTCTAAGTCTTAACCTACCCCTCCTTCATTTTCCTCTTTTGTATATATATATATATTTTCTCTCTTCATACCAGTAACCTGAAAGCTGATTGTATGACATTCTGTATAGTAGTGTGTATCTGTCTGCCTCTTATATGTCATCATGATTTGTGTGCATGGGGTTCTCATCTTAAACAAGCTGCGTGCTTAATGAGAGTTCCAGTTTAGTAGACCTTGTATTGTGAATTTGTACTTCCATGTACTGTTATGTACTGTCATGTACTATTCTCATGTCTTACTAAATAAACTACATCAATCAATCCCCCACCCATCCCCCACAGCAGGACAGAGGAAGGACTGTTTACCTCAGGAAGCTTCTGGTCCCCCCCCCCGCAGAGGCCACGAAACCAGCAGCTCAGGTTACAATCCAAGCCTCTCTGGCAAATTCTGAAATTATTTTGCTCTGCAACTACAATACCGATGTACTTCGGAAAGACGCCACCATATTTAAATCATTCAGTAAATTCTGTGATAGCCTGTGATAACCCAACTGATAAAAAAATTCACAAGGGTATGCCCCGGCTCGTATAGAACCCTGGATGAAGGGAGACATCCTGAATGCCATCAAACTCAGAAACAAGTACAGGAAAACAAAAATGAGCAACCACTTGAAAAGTGCAGGAAACTACGCAATGTAGTTAACAAAATGATCACAAATGCCAAAAATAACTTCTTAAATGAAAACATTGAGGCAAACAATTGCCACCCACAAAAACTGTGGGAGGCACTACAGAAAATAGCCTGCAACAACAAAATTCAAACCAAATCTACAAACATCTGCATTATTTCAAGTGGCTCGCTCATTACCAACATGCTGGTGGTGGCAAACTGTTTTAACTGATTTTTCACCACCATTGCAACCCAGTTGGTAAGCAAACTTCCACAGCATTCAGGTCTGTATGGCTCTGACCACATCCAAGCTCACTATGACAAACTAGGGGCTAAGAAAGACTCCTTCTCATTCAAACCAGTAAAAGGTGAAGATGTGCAAAAAAAGCTCTTTGCCCTCCGGCCTAACAAGGCCACCGGCCTTGACAATTTCCCCACCAGATTCCTCAGAGACACAGCTGTCTCTATTGCCCCCATAGAAGCCCATTACAAACCTATCCATTAGCCAGTGTCACGAGAATTCAAGTTGGCGAGAATAATCCCTCTACATAAAAAAGGAAGCAAATTAGACCCTGGCAACTACAGGCCTGTTTCCATCCTTTGTTCCATCTCAAATGCAGTATTGTGCCTGAATGCATTCAATGAACGATCGTTCATGAACTTGTTCATGTTTTGGGCGGACGTGAACTGAACGTACTCTATTTCCGCTAGATGAATGTTATTGTGAACGCGTTCATTCTAGCGTTTGTTAACGGCACTCTCTCACAAATGCAAAATATAAGGTGCTTACCCAAATGCCCCAAATTTTAACTAGTCCGGAATATTTGTGCAATGTATTAGTCCACGTTTTTCTATAAAGAAGTGTTATAATCCCGTCTGTGGCCGAACACCATTTCCCCCCCTCGTTTACTTCCTGTACATTGAGTGTAATTCCGGCTTTCACCAGATGTGCCCCGTCACTACCGCCCATTGCATTTGTACATGTTTCGAGAAATACGGGCTTTACTGGTGACATTCCAGGGCAAACAGGGGGGTTGTCGCTGGTTGCTGTCTTTCGTTCTATTGACAGGTGAAAGCATGGCAACAAAGGTGATCAAAAGAGTGAGAACCAGATTTATGGGCAGGGTTTCCTCTTTTGTCAACAAGGGTGACCTCAGGACCCTTTCAGGGGTGCTGATTCAGACCCTTTTTGACTATGCTTGCACCTCTTGGTATATACTCCAACATCTCAATGTCACTCTTCAGCTTCAAACCTCCCAAAACAACGACTACTTCTCGGACTGGGGCCCACGACCCACCTTTCTCCCACTCATTTTGCCAGCCTAGGCTGGCTCAGGATAGAAGACAGAGTTAAACAACTAAAAATGGGATTGGTCTTCAAAATTGTAAATGCAAATTTGCCCGAAATGCCCCCTATACGCAAATATCTGACCTCCAAAAAGTTAGTGACACCCAGGGGTGAGCTCTAGGGGGTGCTCAGGGGGTCGGCGACCCCTTAGTTCTGACACTATGGGGGCTGGGGGCTCGCACGTGCGCCACATGCACGAGCAGCTCCACATCCACGCGCGAGCACACACCGTCAGCCGCCCGCGAGCCGTCATTAATTAACACAACAACGCACCGTCAGGGGCGAGCCGTCTTTAACACCTTAAACAATGGCCTCAACCTGGCTGCTTTGCATAACATTAGGCTACTCGAGAAAAGCCATGGAGTGTGAAAGGGTTAATCGCTTAGCAGAGGACACAAGAGCTTGTAGCCTACCAGACACTCACAAAGTTACCCCTGTGTCTAGCTCTGGTCCATAGCGTTAGAAGGAGTTCTCCTTAACGCTATGGTACTTTCCATTCTTTCCCCTCGCACCGCGGTAGCGGAGCCTCTCGGCTGTAGTAAAATAAAAATATACTCACCAAAACAAAGACGGTTTTATGGAGTTGAAAGCCTATTCTAAGTGGGAACACTCTGAGCCCACACCTCACGTCTAAAATACACTTTTTGGCCAGAAAAGAAAATATTTCATCGGAAGGAAGAATCTGGTCAATAGGAAAATTCCATTGACCAGATCTGTAGAGGGCACTGTGGAGTAACCAAAAACAGGTTTTAATTCCGGAGAAATATTTTATTTTCTGGCCAAAAAGTGTAATTTAGTAAAGTAGGCTTTCAACTCCATAAACCCGTCTTTGTTTTGGAGAGTAGCAAAAGGGTAATTTTTTTTTATTTTTTACTTGTTTTAAAAAACACTGTTTTGAAAGCAATGTAAGTCTTAAAAAAAAGTTATTCAAGTAAAGACAAGTTGACTGATTATTTTAAGTACTTATGTGTGGGTGAATCTATGTAAAGGGCTTGTATATAAAACTAAAAGGAAAATAAAATAATTCATTAATTGAAACAAAAATAAAAACAACAAATTAACAATGCAACAAAATAATAAGAAATATAAATACATTAATAATCACATGTTGAATACAGTATTTCAACTAGCACTGAGCTGAGTGGCTATGTGCACATGCCTGCGCACGCACGTGCCCGCGCACGTGACGTCATAAAATAGAGCCCCCATAGTTCAAAAATCCACAGCTCACCACTGGCCACAGTCACAAAACTAGAGGGAGTGTTTGTACATATAGTGTTGTTTTTTTCTGTATTTTTGTGTTGATATTTGGACTGTTTGGTGCTACTATATATGACTAGGAATTGAATACCAAGGACCTCAATGGAAACAAGACCGCAAGGACCTTTTTGGACAGACCTTTTAGTCAAAGTACTTTAAATGTAATTGTGCTGTTTTACATTTTGCCTAATAAAATATTCAATCAATCAAAAAGCAAATAGCCCTGTGATTAGATCTTTAGCACATGGTCGCACACTGCAACCACACTGTCAGCCGCGGCCCTTCAATAAAGGGCGCTAGTGCGCCGCACCACCTCTCCTAAACCTAGATTTCCTTGAATAAATATTAGCCTACTTTAAAATATATTCGATATATTTTTTTTAAATGATCAAACCAACAGGCACAAATAGTTAATGACTAGTGAGTGAAATGTACCATAAAATGTAGATAAAAATCGTACTGTGCCTAAACGTAATGCTTTGAGTAACAATCTCTAAACATTGACTCTCATGTTAGTTTGTGCGTTCGGGTTCACGTGCTTCCTTGGTCGCAGGTTTGCTGCATTCAACGCATAGATATGTATACACAGAACTGACTGCTGCTGCTCATTCCAACTGCTGAACTTCACTTTCTATGTCTATTATGTCTATGCTGACTGAGTTATGCTTCGACGCCTGACATCGATGTACAAGTCCACAAGCGTCGCGGAGGCAAGTTGTTGTACTTAGATCGGCGATTTTCTGCGCGCGATACCGTCGTGCGTCGAAGTATAACCAAGCTTGTTATTGCATAAAAAGCGCCACAACTTGCTGAGTTCTCAACCGCGGTTTGGTTTGTATGATACAGGATCATTCTGGCTTTCATACCAAAATGCTTACATAGATTGTAAACATATAGCCTAACTTCTGTTGTTATTGCAGTGAATGAATATCAGTGGTGGAAAAATACACAAATGTTTTACTTAGGTAAAAGTATCAATACTTTAATGTAGAAATACTCTGTTACAAGTGAAAGTCTGGAATTAAAATTTGACTTGAGTAAAAGTACAAAGGTATTGGTATCAAACTGTACTTAAAGTACCAAAAGTAAAAGTATACTCTGACTCATTAGCCTACTCAATATGCAGAATGTCCCATTTCACAAGTTTTCAAATGTATAAAATGTATTAAAATCCTTTGAAAATGGCAGATCTACAAGCTCACAATGCGTCACATCGCAACACATTATGAGCTTGTAGATTGCTATTTTCAAATGGCCGAAATGTATTTAGGGCTGAAGTGGTTATGTATGTTTTGTAATAATCACAATCTACAAAGTACTAGGTACAAAAAGGCGTAGTACTTAATCGAAAATGTTGCTCATGCCATTAATTATGTCTGTCTTTCACAAATGAATGACTACTAGGGCATGGGGCCTATAAAAATAAAGTGCAATAACAATATAGTACCTGTTATTGTTTGCTTATTTATTTATGTTTGTATTCACAATGCAACGTTTTTGTACTCCTATATGTCATGGTGTATTAGTCAGCACAGTGGATTAATAATTCGATCGATCTGGGATGTTAAAATTGTGCAAAACTGTGGTCAATGAATTGCCTCTTCAGCTGGATTAAACAGCAGTGAGCAGTCACTTATAACTGTTGAGACTCTTAGAGCTTAAGTTACCAGGGGACCTCCAAATATTTTTCTGTGACCCCCCCTGAGTGACTGGAGGAAAATGCATAATTTTTTTTATATTCACACCAACAGAAGGAGGAGAACATGAAATAAATGCTGATCTTTTCTGACGTTTATTATAGGCAAATCACGTTGGGGTCCATTTGGTTCCATATGTGTTCTCTTGGGGTTACAAAAACACCCTAAACAAAAGAAAGATTGAGCAACTATGTTCTATTTTTCATATTAACTACTAGGCTACTCGTTTACAATAAAGCTGTCAAAAACACAGAGTCGGGCGTGAGTTGTTTTCTCTCTGGCCATAACAACCGGCAGGAAATAGGGCCGCTTCCGGGGCGGGGAATAACAAGTCGCAGTTCAGAGTCCGGAGTAGTTTTTCTAAACAATCACTTTATTGTCAGATTCTTTAGCAAACATTAGATACACACAAAACCAGGAAAACCTTATTTCTATGTTGGTCAATCACAAGCAAGCTTTTTTCAGAACAAACTCAGGTTATGACATTATTATATAACATATCATTAGCTTCCGAATAAATCCAAACATTTTACATATCCGACTTTGTATGAATGATCTGGACAAATGAAATTACTTTAAAGAAACGTGTGCTTAATCCTGAGTTCCCCAGCTGTTTCCCATTCATGGAGAACTCTGCTCCTCCCATCCGGAGGAAGCGGCATGATCACTTTTGTCAATGATGTTGCCGTTAACCTCAGACTTAAAACAGAATGAACAGTTTATACACCTCTAAAGGGTTTTCCTCAGCTATATTTGACTAAAACTCATTCCTATCTATCTATGAATTTAGAAAAGACTAGTTAGACATTTAAGATTAGTCCTGTACGTTTTAACTTGATCCTGTCAGCTTGCTGGCTTGAAGGAACAGCTGCAGGTGTGTCAACAAACACTCTTGCATTATAACAATAGTATTATAATCAACTCAATGAGAACAAAGGAGTCGGCTGGGTCCACTGTTTAGGGTTCACACCTCAATCTGCAACCGCCAGCTCTAAAACAAAAGGCAGGATACGTGAACTGTATCTACTGGGGGCTGAAGCCTGATTGACAAACCAGTCTGGTCACTGCTTTTAGTGTGTCTTAGTGTTACCTCGCCTCCACTCTGTTTCTGTCCTACATAATAATCTTTGGAAGGTTATTAACTTATTATGAATGGTATTAGTAATTTAGACTTTTGGGTAATTCCTCTTGAAGAATTACCCAATATTCTTCACAATAAGATATTCGGGACCTGTCGCATATTCTCTTGTACATCACCCATGGAGCTAACTTGAGACTTTGTTTAGAAAAAGACAAATTACCCTGTTGAATGGTTAGCATAACAGCGACCCCTCTGGTGGGTTAAGGAACTTGTAACAGATCAACACTTATTTCTCACGTATACAAAGGAAAATTAAAAACACATTATTCCACAATAAACATCATAGCATCATAGCATATTTTGACAAAGAGTGTCTTCTCCTTGAATATCCGTCCTTGCACTATTCAGTATGCGCACATGAATGAAATTCTGTTCATCATGGATGAACAACTGCAGTTTGTTCATCCACCATAGCCCAGAAAGTCCACCCATGTCACACACAAAAATACTGCTTCTTCTGTCCGAAATTGTGACCGAAATCACACAAGAAATGCAACAGGCCACTCTTCGTAATCCTGTGGCACTGCTTCTGGGTATAACCACAGCTATCGTCAGCATTTGTGACAAACAGGATTCACCCACCCATGCCAAACAGTGAGGGTCCCCTCTGTTTTCTGAAGATCAGAGAAGGCATGTATGACGAGACGAATGTGTGTTTTCGTCGACGAGACGACAGAAAATGTTATTGGGTGGGCTATCGGACGTTCAAAATGCATGAAAAGATCAAAATATTATAGTGATATTATTTCAATGGGGGATTAGTGGTGTCGTATATGGTCCTATGATCAGGCGGAAACAACACTATTCCATAACTATTCCCTGAGTGCAAGAAGAACAAGGATCCAGTTTGAAGGAGGGTTTGTCCACAGAAATTTATTTATTTCCATAGACGTTGACATCTGCATTGCCAATCACAGAGTGTACTTAAATCACAACAACATCACAATATATACAGACTGACATTTGACATAGGACCTCCTCCCAGTCCTCCTTCTGCACTCACAAACAGGTTTCTAGGAACAAAAGACTTCTTGGGGTGGGCCTTCTCAGTCAGCACAATGGATTTACACAATCTGTCTTAGTTTTAGCACATAACATTTATCTATCAAACTGTATTTACACAAGCTCATATTATGAAATCATTGTTTAACATCTTATTGCCTTCAAAATAAGACCACACATATATGTATTCAACCTTGTATGAATGATTTAAACAAAAAGAGATGATTAAAATAGCATGAAATTATTCTTAGATTCAAGAAGAAAAGTTACATGAAACTAACTGGTTTCTTCCACCAACCACATTTCACCAATGTTCATTCTTGTGTACTTACTACAAAATAAGCTTTTACTGTGAAATAAGAATAATTACAAGAATTCAATTTGAGTCTGCATGACTTCCTAGGGACAGAGGTTTTCTGGAGAGAGAGAGATAGAACAGATGCATTCACCTTAGCCATCTCCCTTGCATAAAGACAATAGTATTGTAATCAGCCGCTTGGTAACAAAAGACTTGGCTCAGAGACTTGTTTTGGTTCACACTTAAAGCTGGGAGCTTCTGCTCCAGGACAAAAGGGCAGGATCTTCAGGGTGTGACTGATTAAATCAAAATGCAAAAACATACATTACTCAAATCTATCTTTCTCAGCCTCATCTCAAATCGGTCACAGTCTCACCTGAAAATTCCCACAATGTCATTAACCAATAATAAATAATAATATTACTTTTAGATTAGTCCTGGATATACCATAGTGGCCAATCACAGGGAGGGTTCTATGATGCATAGCAACATCAAGCTCTGTGATTGGTTTCTTTTCCTTATTTTTTTGGCTCTGTGATACCGGCCAGTGTTGCCAGGTCTTTTTATTTTAAGTTTCCACCAAGAATTGTATTTTCAAATAGCCGATGATATACAGTAGGTTTAAGTACTAAGTAGTAAGTGCTCATGTGGCCCATAGTTGCTTCTTTTGAGCTTGTTTTCCTAGACCTGGTTGCTTGTTTCTCTCACAGAATCTGGCAACACTGATACCGGCTTCACGTGTAGTTGTTGTTATTATGAACGTGAAGAAGCGAACCGAGTTGCCTAGCTGCCTTATGATAGTGGCCATGTTATTAGGTTTCTGTTGGGAAAAACAAGCCAATTCAGGCTAAAGCTAGCTTGTTTAAGCTAACATAATTGCATTGGATTGTTTAGCCTTTCATCAAGACGGTCATCTGATTGCTATGAGTAAAACATGCAGGCTATTTTGGCTGGACAGGGGAAGCAAGTGAAAAAGTGAACCGCGGAGAACGGTTGCTGTTCCCAAAGGGTACGTCAGTGACGTAGGGGTTCAATGGTTGTTTGCGTTGTTCCTATGACTGTAATGTCACAAGTAAATCCTTGGAACTCAACAGTACAGTACCATAATATACCTAGTTCTTACATACACTATGTACAGTACAGTATATGTACATTAGAAATTTTCCATTGCTTAAAAAGAGGGTACCATGTGGTTATTAATCTATTAAGACGTTTTTCTTTTGTTTGTTTTTTTGGGCACACACAGGACTGTGTGTGTGTGTGTGTGTGTGTGTGTGTGTGTGTGTTTGTGCGAATCTACCAACAGCCGACGCTAACGAACGGCCAGGTGGCAAAGCAAAGCAAAGTTTGTTGTTTACCCAGGGTGTTGGACTAAGTGCGAAACTTATTTACAGCCAGACCCTGCATGGAAGCCTTGCTCAAGGGCTATTCAGCGGTGATTCATGATTGATGTGATGAATTGGGGAATCGAACTAGGGACCTTCCGGTATCAAGGCCGCCCCTCTAACCACTAGGCCACCGCTGCCACTGGGACTTCCAGGCCCATGACAACCACAACAGAGAGCGTTTTAACAGAGAGCGCTTTAACACACACTTTAACACTGTATGCTTTCCCTGTGTGTGGACATAAATAAATTGTTAAACTGTGTGTGTGATCTCTTTCTTCCTGTCTCTTTCTGTCTGTCTGTGGGTTGTGTGACAACTGCATGAGTTTAAGTGCCAGTTTTGTATTTTTGACACAACTGTCAAAAATACAACATTTTTTGTAGGAATACATTTGACTCCTGTGTGAATTGTGCATATGAATAGGATGGGGCAGGTGTACGGTACTGTATTTTAACATTTTCTGGGTGGTACTGGTAAGAAAAAAGGTTGATAATGAGAACCTGATCTAGGCTATTCTATTTTCTGAACATGCAGTATTTTGTGTGAATTACATGTGTTGTAACAAACGTTGTAGCCTATTGTGTTATCCCCTAATAAATGGGATATATTTTATGATAATACTGTCATAGCAGTCATATCTTAAATACAATATCTATATTGACCTAATTAAATTAGTTTAAATACATTATTTTATTTTATTTGTTTGACTAAAACCCATGACAAAAACGGGACTAGAACCTTTTGAGTTTTCATCAACTAAAACTGACTAAAAACATTTGAGTTTTCGTCGACTAAAACTAAAACTATCAAGGATAGAAATGACTAGTGATAATAAGCATTTCGTCCAAAAGACTTAAGGCGGTTACACACCGGCGAATATGCGAATATACGCAAAATTCGGACTCGTTCCGAATAATTAAAAGACGCTCCGCGAAACTGGTGTGGAAGCTTGCATTGACTTTATAAGGTTTTTAAAAAAAACGTATTATTCGCATGAAAAAAATCGCCCCGGTGTGTAAGGACCTTAAGACTAAATCTAAAATGCCTGCCAAAAAACAACACTGAGTAAAACTCACCAGGGCAAAAACCTTGGTGTATTGGAGCAGAATTTTACCAGCCACAGTTAACATAATTACAAAGCCTGTTATCACTGTAAGAGTATACAGTGATATACTCTTACAATGACATAATATGTCTCAGCTGGATTTAGAAAATACTTGACCATGCATTCATCTTCAGTAGACTTGTGTGATGAATAATCAATCCGAAAATGTGTTCGAAAATAAATTGTGTTGCTTTATCACTTCATTATAATTGTACTCTGTGTGGATATACTAATAACACAAACAGCACTTGTAATTAATTTATTTGCACAAAAAGCCTAGCTGTGGAGATCTCCAGTGGAGATGAACTCCCCAGAGTCGGCTCGCTTGCTGCCACTGCCATGAGCCTTAGCCTTAGCTTTAGCCAGCACCGTCCTTATGAGAGCAACACACCCTCCTACAGTTTGTGAGTACTGTAGGCTAACTGTCATATTTATAGGTTGTGTGGTTGTGTATGGGTTGTGTGGTTATCATTTGTTTTACACAAGGCTCCAGAACATGGAGGTATGTTTTTCAGTAAAAGTGATGGTATTAAGGACTTGTGTGCTTGTATGTGCCTCGACAGGGCGGGCGGTAGAGTATCTGCATGCCGGTAGTGGTGGGCTGGTCTGGGCCAAAATGAATTTTTGTCCCAGTCCAGCCCTGACACAACCCCATCCTGTTCAACAGCATCAGGACGTCCCAGTGGAAGGCTCGCATCAGGATGGCATACAGGAACGGGTTGGCACACGAGTTGAGAGGATAGAACAACACCAGTAACACCTGAAAGGGAAAAGTTCTGCATTAAATCATACTGTGTGACATTCATTGTAAAAATAATGATTATGCGATCACATAATTCAAATGCATAATCAGCCAAATGGCACGGATTATGCGGGGGTAAATTATTTTCAAAAAGGTTGCATATTCACCGCAATAATCACATATTTCTGTGCACAATAAGCAAAATATGCGTATTTTTCCACATAAAGTTTACAACCTCATCGCCTCACGTTCACAAGAAGCAAAACAAAACAACAATGTGTGTGTGTGTGTGTGTGTGTGTGTGTGTGTGTGCGTGCGTGCGTGCGTGCGTGCACAAAGTATTCCATGGAAGCAGATGGGAACAACACTTGTAAGCATAACATTTTAAATCCATTTAGAGTAGAGTAATACCACCTAAATAAAGTTTAGCACAGCAGTTCAGTTAGCAGTGACATACGGTACTTGTTTGGCCTTGGAAATAATTGAACTAGGGTTTGCTTTTTTGCCTTGAATATAATGAAAGCAGCCAATAACATTCAATATTCCCCGCTGATAGACTCCGCCCCCAGCCTGTAAGCGTGCGTACAGTGATCACCCTCCCCGCCTGGCTTCCCCCCAACACAGGCCAGTTGTGTTTGCATAGACGCTTAGCCAAGTCAGATGCGGAGCAATGGATTTGAACCTCTAGACTCTGCAGTGGTGGGCAGGGTACCCCTGCACCACCTAGTAGGGCTTTCACCAACTAGTGGACTAGTGGACTAGTATAACCACTAGTCGACCTTGTTGGTAGCCTACTAGTCAAATAGTTGAATAAAATACATTTATTTATGTATTTTTTATATTTTTGTCTCCGTCCGTCCGTCCGTGTGTGTGTCCGTCTGTCTGTGACCAGCTAATCTCCGACACCGTTGGCTTGATCACAGCCAACCTGTGCCCACACACTCCCTGGATGTCAATTCAGAACCTCTGCCCCAAATGTTTCACATAGGCCTGTTATAGAGCCACCAGGAGGCCGCTTTTTGCAAAACAATTTTTACTCCTACAGATTTTGTCCAAACGTCACGCAAATCAGTACACAACACACTATAGTCATTAAACAAAACGGGTATTTCAGATTTTTCATATTCCATCCTGATTGGCTAAAAATGGCTTCCAAAGTTTGCAGGACTGCTCCGTTTTGAACAAAATGCCTCAAATCATGAACACAGCATGCAATTTCCCTGCAATTTTGCACGCACCTTCCCACTATGCAGAGGAAGAAATGCCACTTCAAATGTTTCAAATCAGCCTGATGGTGGCGCTTTAACAGGCCGATTCGTGTTTTTACCTATAACTGCACCGATCTGTATAAAACTTTGCCCTGCATTTTTCACATCTGCCTTTTATAGCGCCACCAGGAGGCCGACTTATATAAATCCTTTTTTTTTATATTACACCTTCCGATTTTATCCAAATTTCACGCAAATCGGTACACATGATCTCTATAGCCATTTGATCAAGACGGATCTGTTTGATTTTTCATATTCCATCCTGATTGGCTAAGATTCACCTCTAAAGTTTGCAGTAGTGGCTTGTTTTGAACAAAATGCTGCAAATCATGAACGCAGCGTCCGATTGTGGTCAAACTTTGCGAACAAATGCCACCCTTTTAACATTGGCCTGTTATAGCGCCACCAGCAGGTCTAATTTAGCAAAACACATTTTTAGAACAAAATCATGAATGCAGTGTCCGATTGCCGTGCACGGCCTAGGAAGAAATGGCACCCTTTTCACATTGGCCCATTATAGCGCCACCAGGAGGCCACAACAACCTACCTGACCTGGCGGAGACCTGTGCCCCGAGGAGCACTTTCTCTAGTTTATTTTTGTTTTTTTATATAGCTCTAATTTCAACTATAGTCACACTGTATAGTTTATTAAACATTATAAACAGAACATAATAGTGTAATGCGTTAATTAAATACAATTTGATTAACTCTCACCCGCCGCACATAGCAGTTCAGTTGGCTATCCACCCAGTAGAAAATATCCAGCTGGGTGATTATCCAACCTGAAACCATCTTCACCACGGTAGGAAGCGGCCAGAGTTATCCGGGACTTATCAGAATCTAGTTGTATAAAAATATAACATTGTAGCGAACACAGCAGCTAAACAACAGGCCACTCGACGTTCGTTTGTATGGAAGTATTTCACTGAAGATGTGGACAAAAACAAGTGTTTGTGTAGCTAGGCTAGATAGCCTAGCATTGTTAGCTCGTCGTGACGAGCGTCTTGGCTGAACTTCAACCTGGTGTTTGCACTTTCTCCATTTACAACCCGTTCATCTACATAAACGTTCAGGTTTCAAATATAAAGTGCGTAACCCATGCCCACGGATGTTACAACTATGTACGGGCCCACATAAGCACCTGTATCCTCCGTATTGTTCAATAAAAAGCATTTAAATCCGATTGGTGGCTATTTTCTCCATTTGCTTTCATCGGTTGGGAGGTGTATTGCACTCTGATACATTATAACTCTATGAGAAAATGGCCGCCGATCGGATTAAAAAGCTTTTTATTGAACAATACGGAAGAAACAGGTACTTATACCCACCCGAAGTGGATTGTAACATCCGTGGCAATGGGGTAAGCACTTTATATTTGAAATCTGAACGTTTATGTGTGTGCAAAAATGTGTGAAGTGCAAAAAACAAGTTGAAGTTTTGTTTCAGGGCTATAGTTATTGACCAACAGCTGGATTTATTACTTTGTTTAACGAGAGACACGGCAGATACAGTCATTTTGGTGAGTCCAGTTTCCATTCCTTATTATAGCAGCTAAAATGGATGTGGATTGTGGCAATTGTGAAATGCTGTTCTTTGTTGCAGTAACGTTCTCAACAAGTGCGTTTGTTTGTGTATATCCGTTGTCACGGCAACCTAGCTCCTGCGAAATGCGTGCCCCAGAGCGTCTTTATTATTACATAATAGGTAAACCTCGACTAGTCGACTACCAGTGGGTCAAATTAGTCGACTAGTAAAAATCACTAGTCGACTAGTAAAAATCACTAGTCGTGAAAGCCCTACCACCTAGTGGTGGTGGACAGGTACTAGTGGTGGGCAGTTACTTTACCCCTGCACCACCTATTGGTGGTGGGCAGGTACTTTACCCCTGCACCACCTAGTGGTGGTGGACAGGTACTGGTGGTGGACAGGCACTTAACCCCTGCTCCACCTAGTGGTGGTGGACAGGTACTTTACCCCTGCACCGCCCGAGCGCCCCTGCATTCTGGATTGTGATAATCACTGTCATGGGAGTGACCTTGGAGTGGGTGATGGAGATAAGTGGGCGGTGCAGCGTTGCTGATAGGCCGTAGAAGCAGATGGGCGCCAGACACAGGAAGTTGGTGAAAACCAGCAGGGCCATGCGTTTGGCCATGACATCGTCATGGCGACTGGACAGGTGCCGAGGGTCATGAACCAGGATGTACATGTGAAGGTACAATGCACTCACCTATGGAAAAATGTATTAATACATAACACAATGAAATGCATAAATACCACAATGAAATACATAATGCCACAATAAATAAATAAACAGAAAAAACAATAACATAAATAAAAAACACAATGTACACACTCACCACCACGAATGCCACCATGTTGAGCATCAGAATAAAAACGACATAGGCCTGAGCGCCAGGTGTGTCGGTGTCCATGGGTAAACACATACTCACCTGCAGTGGTGAAAGGAAAAGATAAGCCATTTAAGCTTGTTATCAGAGTGTTACAGTTTTAATTTTGACTGCTCGTTTATTTGTGTCATCACTTCCAATTGACCCATTGTTAGCCATCTGACTGGTCCCTGACCGCCCAACAAGCAGGCCCCTTCCTCCTTGTTTTGCTTTCCGTTGTGTATGCTGAATTGGCAAAAGTGTACAAACCAGCTTAAATTCTAGTCCAGGAATGACCTTACGCCCACGTCCAAGTGACATTTATCAAGCAATTCTATACAGCCAATCATAGCATACATTTGGTCTGTCCTTTGATAAATGTGATGGCGGAAACCGACCACCATTTAAATAACACGCCCTTAAATGTTCTCGAAACGCCCCGATTTTACTACATTAAAAACCGGAATACGACATGGAAAGCCAATAAGAAAGAGTTTCCCCCGTCCGCTTCGCTCCCTTTCATGTCCACGTCCGACTTGCTTACTTGCTTATGGCAGTCCATCGTTGTCGATAATGTCGATGATGATGAAATCTCCCGGGGCAAAGGGGGGTTTTCATCGCTTGGTGCGCTCGTGCCAGCTCATGTGGTTGTGTAGACCAATTGCTGATCCACACACTTTTCCACATGTGGGGCAGGTGTGTGTTGAGCCTGGTTGGACAGTCCTTGCAGTGCGCTCATGCCGCTCCTCTGCACGTCTCAGGGATGTCTTCTCCTCCAGGTGGGAGACACCTGAGAGGCAGGAAGAACGCCAGATGTCTCGATCTGCTGCTATCCTTTCCAGGTTCGAGGGTGGTATGTTGCAGTTTTTGAGTAGCACCTTCATGTGGTCCTTGTAGCGCTTTTGTTGTCCTCCTGCAGATCTCTGGCCGGATTGGAGTTGGCTGTAGAGAACCTGTCGAGGTAGACGAGCTGTGGGCATGCGGATCACATGGCCTAGCCAGCGGAGCTGTCTGCGTGCAAGAAACACGTCTATGCTGGATGAGTTGGTGCGATCGCAGATCTCTGCATAGGTCATGTGGTGCTCCCATGTGATGCCCAGAATCCTTCGCAGATAGCGGATGTGGAAGATCTGATGTGCCGTCTGTATGGTGTCCAAGCTTCAGAGCCATACATTAGTGTGGATACACATACTGCCTGGTACACTGCTGCCTTTGTTGATGCCTTCAGGTTCTTATTGGTGAAGACCCGTGATCTTATGCGACCAAACGCGGCTGAGGCAAGGTTGATGCGGGATTGAATATCTGCGTCAACGTTGCAGCTGTCTGAGAGGACGCTGCCGAGGTACTTGAAGTGTGGTACCGTTTCCACAGGTGTGTTGTCAATGTGAAAGACCGGTGTAGGTGATTGGGTAGGGCCTGACTGGTGGACTATTTGTGTCTTCTTGATGTTGACCTGATGACCGATAGTTCTATAGGTAGCAGCCACCACATTGAGGGCATGCTGAAAGGACTCAGGGGAGTGCACAATCAGCGAGTGCGCAATCAGCGTGCAGCGTGCAGTCATCAGTGTACTGGAGTTCACAGATTTGGAGGGCAGTAGTCTTGGTGGATGCCTGGAGGCGCCGGATGTTGAATAGGTTTCCATCCAGACGGAAACTAATGCTGACTCCATCCGTGTTCTTCAGACGTTTATGGGAGATGAGTGTAACTGCTGTGAGAAATATATCAAAAATAACCGGGCCTAAGACACATCCTTGTTTCACTCCTATTTTGACATCAAATGGGTCAGACTGTTGTCCACCTATTCGAACCCTGGTTTGCATGCCATCGTGAAACTGAGTATGCCAGAGTAACTTTCGGTCTACTGTGTCGAAGGCCTTCGACAGATCAATAAAAGCCATGTACAGATCTTGTTTGTGCTCTCTGGATTTTTCCTGTATTTGTCTGGCGACAAAAATCATGTCTGTGGTGCTACGATCCTTCCGAAATCCACATTGGGTCTCTGGCAAGTTGTTTTACGAGACGTGCGTAGCCAGGCGTGAAAACATGATCCTTGTAAGGATTTTGCCTGCAACTGACAGGAGTGAGACACCTCTGCTGCTGTCACAAGAGGACTTATCACCTTTCTTTTTGTAGATGGTGATAATGGTGGCATCTTGGGAATGGGAATGGGAAATCCTTGGTTGGCAGGCCTCCCCGAATTACCAAAGTCTCACTCCCCACGCAAGCCTTAGTTGAAGCCCCAGAGGCCAACGCTAGAGCATGGCGTCGGGGACCAGGCAGAAGACCAGGTCCACCGCTGCCCTTCTACAGAAGCTCTGCGAACGCCAGCCAATGTCGGGCCATGACGGGCACACCCAGTGTGTGACCTGCCTGAGCCCCAATCACGCAAAGCAGGGGCTTCTAGAAGGGGCAGTTTTCTGCCTAATCTGCCGAGAAATGGACACAACACTCCTCCGCTAACGACTCAGCAAGTCCCCCGTTGTGACCTGGACCTGGACCCGGACCCGCCAAAGGGGGTCGATCTGGGGGAGCGATCGGACGGTGCCCACGGAATGGCCGCCCCATGCCGACCTCTCTTGCCTCTCCAACACAGAACGAGTCGGCGTCATGGATCAGCCCGTAAACCAGAACGGTCTGTTCGGTGACGTCATGAACACTCTGACCTGGAGGCTGAGGCAGAGGCACCATGGGGTCGGGACCCCATGGTGCCTCTGCCTCAGCCTCCGGGTCAGGGCCCCTGTCCCCAGAGCAGCACAGCCCGCTGCACCTGCACCCAGACGCGCCCGGACACTAGCGCCCCTCGCTGCCAGGCCGCAGTGCGCTGTGTCACCTACTCCCGGATCCAGCTGCCTCAGAGACCTGACTTGCAAATATGCTATACATAAGCCAAGGCAATGTTTTATTTTCAGATGAAAAAAAAAATATATATATATATTCGGTCGATTCTTTCAGTTCACAAGTTACCAACTATGCATGTGATGATACCCAGAACATAGCTGCGCTGTGCACACTCCATAGGACACACTACTGTATATAATTAAGTTAATTAAGACCTCACCGTCCATGAAATGATTACAGCGGCACCAGTCACAACTCCCGAAAATGCAACTTAAAAACTGTTGGGGTGCTGACAAAAGCCTGAGTAGACAATAAAATGACCCAAATCTTTTTTGAAAGTGAAATAACCCTTTAAGCACCTAACTTGTAACATTGCAAATAGGCTACATTAGATTGTAATTGCTTGTCATTGTCACTTGGAAATAAAATAGGCATGCATGTCCATGTATTCCTTTATAAATGTTACATTTTCACGGGTACACCCCTCCATTCCTAAACCCCCCCACTCCTACACCCCCCCATTCCGAAACCCCCCCCCCCCCCACTCCTACACCCCCCCATTCCGATTTTTTTTTTCGGAATGGGGGGGTGTAGGAGTGGGGGGGTTTTGAAAACTTGGAATAAACCCTGCCATTCCGAAAAATAGATATTTTTTTGCCGGGGGGGGGGGGGGGGCATATGGGGCACCCCCCGCAAAAAAAATAAAAAAAAGTTTAAAAAAAAGTTGTTTTTTTAAAGTTTTTTTTTTTATTAAAAAATAATTTGTGGACTGAAGTTGGTTTGCTTCCACAATCCATAATGATGCAGAGATATAAATCTTATCTATCTAACTTTTTTTTTTGCGGGGGGGTGCATATGGGGCACCCCCCCGCAAAAAAAAAACTTCCACAATCCATAATGATGCATTTTCGAACAAAATTAATTAGGCTATCTGCACTTCCACCATGGACAGCTAAAACAACTCACTCACAT